>NW_024070196.1:55474488-55847010 GCF_014754425.2 Oryx dammah
GCATGAGCTGAGTATTTCCCCACCCCGACCTTTTGCTCAGCTAGCGAGGGATGATGGAGGCTGGGTGCCTGGTCTCCAGCCTGGGTGAGCACCCTGATACCTCCATTCAGGACCTGATGGAGGGGGGCGTGAGCCTAGCCAAGCAGCATCACCCACCTGCATCTCTCCTCAACTTCCAAATCTCCCAGGGAGGAAAATACTGTAGTCTACTGCCAGCCCGTTGTCTGGCCTTCCCCCTTGCCCCTTGTTCTCTTTTAAAATGACCTCTCTCCACCATGGTGGTTTTGCAGAATAACCAACAATAACAACAGTGATGGTAACAGCTGATATTCTGAACCCTTCCTATGTTCTAGGGATTGTGCTGAAGGCTAAGGGGCTAAAGTCATCCTCTTCTTCCATTTTATATATGTATATGTGTGTGTGTGTGTGTGTGTGTGTGTTGTGTGTGATTAATATTCTGAAGTTGCATTTGTAGGTTTCTCCTGATTTAAAAATGATAGGTTCATGGTATAACCACTATGGAAAACAATATGGAGGTTACTTAAAAAGCTAAAAGTAGAACTACCATATGACCCAATGCTCGGGGCCACTGGTTCAGTAACCTGACATGCTGCTGCTGCTGCTAAGTCGCTTCAGTCGTGTCCAACTCTGCGTGACCCCATAGATGGCAGCCCATTAGGCTCCCCCATCCGTGGGATTCTCCAGGCAAGAACACTGGAGTGGGTTGCCATTTCCTTGTCCAATGCATGAACGTGAAAAGTGAATGTGAAGTCGCTCAGTCGTGTCCAACTCTTAGCGACCCCATGGATTGCAGCCTACCAGGCACCTCTGTCCGTGGGATGTTCCAGGCAAGAGTACTAGAGTGGGGTGCCATTGCCTTCTCCAACCTGACATGGGTCCCTGGCAGACCCTCCTTTCCACCTTCCAGGCAGGGTTCAGACTGAGACCACCTACTGCTCCCCATCCATGTGGACTTATTCTGCATGAGCACCTGTGGACTAAGCACTTTGCATGCATCCGTGTAATCCTCACACCAGCCCTGCCTCACCATCACACACTTTTGCAAATGCCTTCCTTGGTGGTCCAGAGGTTAAGACTCCATCCTTCCACTGCAAAGGGCACAAGTTCTAATCCCTGGTTGGGGAACTAAGATCCCATATGCTGCACAGTGTGGCCAAAAAAATTTTTTTAATGAAAAGTAAACAAATGCCCACCTACACGGGTCAAGGTCAAAGGAATATGGAGAGGGGAGCAACAGAACTGGGATCAGAATTCAGAACAGCCTTGGTGCTCCACGATCTCAGGGGTCACAGCCTGATCTCAGCCCTGGACCCTGCTGTTTTCTTTGATTGTTACATATGGCCTGAGACCCCCATAACACCCTCAAGGCCAGAGATTCACGTCTGTCTTATTCTCCAGCATCCAGCATGGTACCTGATACATAGGAGGCCTGGGGGTTGGGGGGAGATATTAAAAACCTTTAACAACTTGCAGGACCAGGACACTGGTTATTCAGAATGGCCACGGGTCCAAAGGCAGCTACTGGTTCCTAGAAAGAAATGGGAGAAGGTAGAGGGGGGAAGGTGTCTAGATTTCAAAATGTCAGTTTTATTGTTATGTAGGCACAGAATGGTTAGAAGATCAGATGATGATTGCAACTGAAAAAAAAAAAAAACTTGTTATGCTCAGATTCCAAGAGGCAGGGACTGACCATGCTTTGGGGGCCACACGGGGAAGCACAGGGTCATTCAGGAGGCAGAGGGAAGGTGGACAAGAGCCTGTATTGTGGGTTTTGTGAGAATGAACAGGTGAGATGGAGGAAACAGACTTGGAATGGCCTAGTTTGAATAATTTCAGTAAGCTCTGAGGCACAGGGGCTGGCCCTAGCTGTTTGGTACCTGACTTGGAATGAGCAGGGCAGGTGGGTAGTGGCTCAGAATGTGATAAAGCTTGGGGTGGGGGCTCTGGATTGGTTTCCATAAGACACGTGTGCTTTCAGGGACTGGGAGGCACAGTCCCTCCAGGGTCAGCAAGGCGCCAAGTGGTCAAAGCATCAGAATAAAAAGACGAGCTCAGTAAAGGATAGGATGGTAGCGGGGCAGCTTAAGAGGCAGGGCTGTTTATCAAACGGTGCTGAAGTGTTTCAATATTTGGACACCTGGTTCCACTGTACCTGCGTATATGGTTGAACTGGTGCCAAGTCTGAAGAAAGGCACTTAGTAAGTATACACTGAATGGCTGAATTGCGGGGGCTGGGCCTGGAGTCTCCTCCCCTCCCCATATCTCAGTTCTCCTTGGAGAATGACCCTGGCGATACCATTTCACACGACTGCCTTTCCCTTTTCCTTGGGAGGCCCCAGGGAGGCCCCAGGGATCCCCCAGGGAGTCCCCATCTGCTCACACCTGGGAGGAGCTGGTGGTCGAGTGGGCACCTCAGCAACCAGAGAGCAGAGCTCACATCAGACCATGAGTCCTTCCACCCCTTCTGACAACTCCTGGGTGTTGGGTGGGAGGGGACCTCCCACAGCTCTGTACCCCACCAGCTCCAGGTGTTGGCTCATGGACAAGAGAGTATTGATTTTCACATTATGATGCACAACTTGTGAGGCACTTAGAGGAGGGGGTGGAGGAAAAGCCAGTCACTGATTCCCAGAATTTATTTTGAGACACATTAATTTGTTTCTTCCCTTCAAGGTCAAATCAAGTCATCTCCATATATCACCACTGGCAGCGGCTGCCTGGCAGACAGTTGAGAGGGGGGTGGAGATGGGTGGAGGATACAACTTTCCAGGGAGCTAGGTCAAGGAAGCGGAGCATAGAAGCAGGTTCTGGGCAGCCCCTGGCAGCATCATCGACGTGAGACCCCGGAACGATATTCTTCTGTCATATCACTGGAGATCTCTGGGCAGGGGCCTAGTCATCTGTTCTGATGACAATGCTTGTGCCTCTAAACTGGAATCTCTCAGAACTGAAGTAAGCTGAGTTTCTGGGGTCTGAGATCAGGCTCTTGGGCTCACTTCCCAAGGAGACCCACACTCACCATTCATTCATTCAATCACCCATTCAATACATATTTATTTCCAGTGGGTGGGCTCTCCATTCTGTCTGCTCAGGGTCTCACCATTCAGTGACCCGAAACTGATGAATGACCACAGAAATGAAAGCTTTACTTTTCTCTTTATCTCACCAGGTTCTCAAAGTGGGAAGATAGGGTAACCTCACACCTGGCACAGCTGCCTTGCGCTTGGTGTGTGCCCAGTAAATACTTGTTGAACAAATATCAAATTAGTAGGGATCTTCCCCTTTACTTGGACGATTTCTTCCCTCCTTCTTTAAAGCAGAGCAGTTCGGATCAGTTTGGGGTTTTGTGATTGTTATTATTACTTATTCTGATACACAAATTCCCAGCTGTTTCAAGATGTGCTGGGTTGGGATGAGGGTAATGAGGAGGGGCTCTGGCCAGTCTGGTGGGAGTCTGAGCTGAGATCTTAAAGATTTAGCCAAAGAAGGAGCTGTAGGAATAAGCATTGGAGCGAGAGAGCGTGTATTCAAAGTTCTGGGAGCAAGAGAGGGCCTGTCCGGTTAGAGGAGCAGAGGGAGGTTAGGTGAGGCTACAGTGCAAGGGGAGGGAGTCAGGGGAGCTGGGGGAAAGAGGGGAGCTGGGGAAAGGTCCCATAAGGCTCTGCAAGTCTTGAATGAAGCTTGGACCCAATCCTTTGAACAATGGGGAACCATCAAAGGATTGGCTCATGTGTTTTCTTCTGCTGGCGAGGGACCTCCCCATCCCTACTCCTGCTTGCTCAACTCTGACCACCATTGAGTGAACCCTCCCCTGAGAAATCTTCCCCAACCCCAAGTCCCTTGCAAAGCCTCGACTTGAAATATCACTTCTCTTCCCAAAATTTTTACAGACTCACATAAGACACACTTAGATTTTTCTTTGCTGAGAGAAAGGCAGAATAGGGTTACAATTACTAGTGGAGTCAGGACCCCCTCACACCTCCAACCCCAGCCTGTTGCTTACCAGGTGTATGATTTGGGGCTGTAAACTTAGTCCTTCCTTGCATCAGTTTCCTCATCTGTAAAATGGAGATAAGAGTTGAACAACCTCATGTAACTGAGCAGGGGCCTTCACAGGACATCCCCTCCTCCTCTCTCACCACCGCCCCCTCCATTCTTCACCTGTCTCTTGTTTGTAGTAAAACTTGAGCCTCCCAGGCCTTCCCTGAGTTCTAAAGAATAAGTTTCATCGGGGAAGTAAGAAAAGCCAGAAACAAAGGGAAACAGTCAAGCAGGACAAAATAATTGTTGAGCCATTAAACAAAGTCCAGGACCTTTAGTTCCTTCTCAAGGGCTATAGATAATATTCTGAGACAAATCCTTTGAGCTGTTTTGCAGAGGTTGAAACCCCGACCAGGTGGAAGAAGCTAACTACATGCTGACAATAGGCACGTAGACGCCACGGGGCCCTGGGGACCAGGAGGCTGATGATGTCGACTCCCAAGTAATTCACCACCATCCAATCAGAAGAACATCCAGGAGCCGTTCACACACCCCACAACCCTTACCCTCATCCTGGCTTCAAAAACCTCTCCCTGAAAGCCATCAGGGAGGTCAGGCCTTTCGAATGCTAGCTGCCTGGGCTCTGCGCCCTGCAGTAAACACCGCACCGTCCTCCACAACCTGGTGTCAGTAGACTGGCTTTACTACCATGGGCCAGAGGACCCAAGTTTGGTTTGGTAATACTCGTAGGGTTATATGGTAATTAAATCTATTAACACACGTCTGGCACATGGAGGATTTAGTGAGGGTCAGGCTTCCCAGGTGGTGCTAGTGGCAAAGAACCCGCCTGCCAATGCAGGAGACCAAGAGACGAGGGTTTGATCCCTGGGTCAGGAAGATCCCTGGAGGAGGGCACGGCAACCCACTCTAACAGTCTTGCATGGAGAATCCTGTGGACAGAGGAGTCTGGAAGGTTACGGTCCATAGGATCTCAAAGAGTCGGACATGACTGAAGTGACTTAGCATGCAGGCTTTCTGTTACTTGACACCTGAGTAGCCGCTCTTCAAGCTGCTTGTGGGAAGGAATCATGGCTCATTGTTTGCTATATGCTTGGCTCCCAGAAAAGGATAAAAATAAGTAGATGCTCAGGAAATAGTCACTGACCCTGCTGTCATTGGCAGTTTGGAGGTACTCTTAAAAAGCAGCTCATAAATCAACTATGCATGCATGTTAAGTCGTTTCAGTCACGTCCAACTCTTTGCGACCCTATGGATAGTAGTCCATCAAGCTCCTCTGTCCATGGGATTCTCCAGGCAAGAATATTGGAGTGTGTTGCCATGCCCTCCTCCAGGGGATCTTCCTGACCCAGGGGTTAAACCTGTGTCTCTTACATTACCTGCATTAGCAGGCGGGTTCTTTACCACCAGTGCCACCTGGGATACCCAAAGCAACTACACTTAGATGAAAAAAAAAAAAAAAGGCAGCTCAGGAGCGCCTCATTAATTCCTCCAAAAACAAAAGTTGAGTTCTACCATCACCATGAGACTTACCCAAGCCACTTAGAGGCAACTTCTTCATTGCAAAGGTAACGTCTACTTCCTGCAGGTCAGGGAGGCTTAAAGGAGATTGGCTCCAGGGATGGCGCATGTGACCCAGGCCTTACCAATCAAAGTACTGATTTTCTGGGCTGTGCTTAACTCAGGGATGGTCATGTGACCCAAGCTGGTCCAACTAGAATGACTCTCAGCAGATGTGATGAGAAAGACGGGCTTTTCTCGCTGGGGACCGGAATGTGGGAGGCGAGGTGGTGGTGTAGTGATTGCACCTGTCTTGAGGTCACATGAAAGGGCACGGGGGCATGACAGCTAGAGGCAGGAGGTGTGGGGGGCAACAGGGAGACTAGGGGTGGAGCCAACACCGTAGGAACAAGAGAAAAACTGAGTTCTATTAAGATCATTAGAAACCTGAGGGCAGCATTTATCTTGGACTTCTCAGTTGTACCCAAATAAATACCCCTTTTTGCTTAAATCGGTTGGAGTAGGGCTTCCTAGCACCTAGCATAGGAACAGTTCTAACTGATGCACTGTGGTAGCACGCTCCCTACCACCATACTTTTGGGGTTCTGGGCTCCTGGCAGCATCAGTGTGTGGATTGTTGACTGCCCCTTTCCTCCTTCCTAACAGAACCTTGCTTTTTCAAGCAGCAATGTTCCAGGCCTTGAAGGACAAATCAATATTGATCTAAGCCCATCATGGCCATTCCTTTCCCTTTGCCAGGGACTGGCTTCAACAAACTCATGTGACCCAGTTTGGGTCAATTAAAAAAAAAAAAAAAGAAGACTGTTGAGAGAGAGCTTCTGGAAAAGAGCTTACTGATAAAAGAGAAAGTCAGACAAAAAGACTTTTTTACCCTTGCCTTCTCTTCCTGTACATGGCCATATGAGGTTGAGATGCTTGGAGCTGCTGCAGCCTTCTTGCAAACAGGAGGATAGAACTTGTAGACTCATCAGAGATCGTAGAGAATAATGATAGAAAGACTCTGGGTTCTTGGTGGCATAACAGCTGAAAAAGTAATTCTGAAATCACTCATATCTAAACTTCTTGTAAAGTTAAGATATTTATGTCATTTAAGCCACAGTGCATTAAGCATTATTATTTGCCACCACAAGTACCCTAATTGATGTTGTATATCTAAGTGGCACAGCATTTACTTCCCATCAAAACAACACACAAGGCTAATAACAGTTCCTTTTATTATTGTTTACTGTTATTTTCCCTAAACAACAGCACAATTCAAATAACAATGACACACACATCCCACCCACACAATACCACTAGCCTGCCTGCCAGAATATTTGGCCTTTGCTTGGTTCCTGGTGGAGCTGTCTGGAGACAGCCCCCTCTGTAAAAATCCCGACTTGGACATAGGAGACACAAGAAAGGGGGGACTTTAACCAGAGAAGAAACTAAAGTACTTCTAAAGTCCTCAGGGAGTGCCAGCTTGGGAACATGCTATAAATGGCTGGGTAGAGGGCACACGGCACTGTCTGTTTTCATGTGGTTGCTGGATAAATCCCATATGGGGATAAGACCTGTCTATAACCCTTTGTAAACCAGGGCTGCAGAAACACTGTGGGGTGAGCTACGAGGGCTCCATCAACCAAACCAAGGGGCAGGTATGGACATTGGGAGCCCAGAATGGGAATCCCGGTCCCCAGAGAAAAGCAACTCTTGCATTAGCTGCAAGATAAGATACAAAGTGAAATGTTATGTCCCCTTTTGTTTTGCAACTGTAAAATGTGCAACATTTTCATCATGATAGAAAAGGTAAAGAAAGGAAAACTCCCAGCATTTTGGCCTAATGCAATGGAGCATAACCTGTCAATTGCGCCATCTTGCAGAAAAACCTACTACTAACACTATCCAGGGAATCTGGTCAATCCACCCTGACCCCCAACATTTTAGCCACACTAAATCTATGAGTTCAGCTATAGTAATGTATCCTGGAATCAGAGAAGCCCAGGGGTTGGGGAGGGAGCAAGGAAGGGCCAAGACTGGGGTCTCAGGTACAAGTGACTTCCTGGCCGTCTTGAGGAAGCTCGTTGTTGAAACTGCTCTCTCCAAACGGTGAGTAAGGGGGAACCTGGGGAGCTTCGATGATCAGCAGGCCTTCTGGGGAAAGGGAGGCAAACACTGTTACAGGATCCACCTCTGCAGGAAGCCTAGGGAAAATAGAAGATTCATTTATTATTTTTAATACAGCCAAATATTCTTTTATTCATTTGAAAGAAAATATTTTTGATATTGCCTGGTGGGATTATTATCAAACATAATAATAATAATTATCAAAACAATAAATTTAATAATCATAATCATTATTGTTATAAAAATAATAATCCCACCAGGCAATTCCATTACTATCCCTAATATATAGATGAGGCAATTGAGATCAGAGAGATGAACTGATTTGCCCAAGGTAACACAGCTGGCAAGTAGCATATGGGAAGAGAATTAGAATCCTGGTCTCTAAACTCAAGAGTAGCTGATCATGACACTCCTCTGCCTCCCCTCCCAGGCACCAGACTTTTGAAAAAAGAGTCCATGGTAGGGAAAGCCAGAAGGTTCAATCACCACAGATCTTCCCACCAGTCTAGGCTGGTTCCACCTGTTGTAAATGCAGGGGTCTTGATGAAAGAACCAGGCAATAAAGTGACCTCATGCTGGTCATGGGCAGGACCCTTCCTGGAGGGGTTGGGGAGGTTTTTTGCTGTAAACAGCCACCTGTAGCCACATGAACTGCATCTACCATGGAGATTCCTGATTAACAAGGAGCCTTTAGGGAAGGATGGGAGAGAAAGGGAACTTGGGCAACTGCCAAGCCAAACTTCTGAAGTAGAGACAAGGCCAGAAGTTTGGACCTCCCTAACGGCAACCCACTCCAGTATTTTTGCCTGGAGAATCCCATGGACAGAGGAGCCTGGCAGGCTATGACTTAGCGACCAAACCACCACCACTCTTGGCTGGGGGGATGGGCTGACTCTGTTTAACACTTTACATGCCAACCCCTGGGGCACCCGGGACGTATGGCAGGGCAGCCCTGGTCCATAAGCATGGACTTCACAGGAAGGCAGACTGCAATTCAGATCACACCTCTTCCTGACTGTGTGATCTTGGGTTAGTGATCTCACCTCTCTGACCACAGGAAAAGGTGGTTTAAAACAGCACCTATCTTTTAGGGTGGTGTGAGAATTATGTAGGATGATGAAAGCAAAGGGCTTAGCACAGTGCCTGGCATATAGGAAGTGCTCAATAGGCATCAGCGTCCACACTGTCACTGTAGGCATCAGATGTACAAATGGGCACCTTGATAGCTGTGACTGTTTTAGCATCATCACTGAGCCATGAAATGTCAGCGGCCAAAAGGATGTCAACTATCCAGGACACTGTTCCCATATTACACATGGGGAAACTAAGGCCCCAATATGGGAACAGACTTATTCAAGGGCTCTTACCAGGTGGCCTCTATGTTGAATCCACTTGGTGAGAGAGCTATTCCTCCTCGGTCCTCTTGCAAAAGGGACTGAGGTTCAACAAAACTGGTGGGAAGATCTATGGTGACTGAACCTAAAGAAACTAAATCCTTTCATTTACAACTAAGGGAAAGTCTCAGCTCTGTTAACACAGAGCTTTAACATAGCTTTAACACCTCAGCTTCTACCATCTCTTGATATTGTCTCTCTTTTAACAAAGAAAGAGTGGATCTATGACTTAGGCCCTCAAGCAGGCAACACTGTCTAGTCAGAATTTAACCACATTTTGCTTTCGGTTTATTTCACAATTGTCTTCTTGAGTGAGTGAATGTTTGACTGATGAGAACTGAACCTTATCAAAAGTGGGTTGAGTGAAAAGAAAAAAAAATCACAAGCAAATAATAGTATAGGGACATAAGCGCAGGAGGCAAAAAAATAATTGAAGATGGTTTGTGAATGACTCATTTGGTCTCTCCTATCCATCCAAGTAGGAGGGCTTCCCAGGTGGCGCTAGCGGTAAAGAACCTGCCTGCCAACGCAGGAGACTTAAGAGACACAGGGAATAGATCCCTGGGTCAGGAAGATCCCCTGGAGGAGGGCCTGGCAACCCACTCTGGTATTCCTGCCTGAAGCATCCCATGGACTGAGGAGCCTGGTGGGCTACGGTCCACAGGGCTGCAAAGAGTCGGACACGACCGACGTGACACACACATGCACCCAACCAAGTAGGGAGTTCACGGCTTTGAAGACGGGGAGACCTGCGTGCAATCCCAGACCTCCTCTTGTGGCCATGTGACCTTAACTGAGGCCCGCCAACCTCTGAGCCTCAGTTTTCTAATCCACAAGATGAGCTTAAAAATACCAGCTCTCTGCGTGCTGTGCCAAGTCGCATCAGTTATGTCCGACTCTGTGATCCTATGGACTATAGCTCGCCAGGCTCCTCTGTCCATGGGATTCGACAGGCAAGAACACTGGAGTGGTTTGCCATTCCCTCCTCCAGGAGAATCTTACTAACCCAGAGGTCGAACTTGTGTCTCTTATGTCTTCTGAATTGGCAAGTGGGTTCTTTCCCACAGCACTACCTGGGAAGCCCAATACCTACTCTACAGGATTCTTTTAAAGATGGCATAAAATTAAACCTCTACATCTTAAAAAAAAAAGGCACCATTGTCTTGTGTCCTGTCTATGGAATGAGTTTCAATTAAGAAACTTTTTTTACGGTCCTCAGAGCTTGCATTAGATGCTTATTTATTTATTTACTGGCTGTAGCATGTGGGATCTTAGTTTCCCAATCAGGGATTGAACCCACACCCCTTGCATTGGAAGCACAGAGTCTTAACCACTGCACCACCAGGGAAGTCCCAAACCTCTACATCTCTTAACCTGGCGCTTGACACACCACAGGGGGCTGCAAATGGCAGATCAGATACCAGGGAAGCTGTGGAGCAAAGACACTAACGTCTGCTTTGGTTCTGGGCATCCTCTGTTGATGACTTTCTGCATTCCCTGGTCTCTCACTTCAGGGAGGTGTGGAAAAGCCCCCGTCTCCAGTCTCTGCCCTGCACTGGACCTGACCTGCAAATTCCAGTCTCTCCCTCATCCAGTCAAAACGGGGTCTTTCCCAAGGGGATGTGTGTTAGAAAGAATCCCTAGCTGTGGGCAAGGCAGACGGCTGGAGCATCATGTCTGGGAGGAAATCTCCAAAGGCCTCAGCTGGGTTTAAGGAGCTTCTCTAAACTCTAATGACTGGAGTATTTCCTGGGAGAGGCAATGAGACCTCTGAGATGGGGCCGGGGCCGTCCCAAATCCCAGTCCTGCTGCTTGGTGATGGAGTCAGGGCAGGGCCAGGAGGTCTCAGGACTCCCAGCTGCTCTTGTGTGATTCCAGTCTTGCTGAGTCTCTAGTAGATTAGTCCCCATGGGCTCAGCACTGAGTCTGTACACATTCTCTCACTCCCCATGCTAAGGGAAGGTGGAACAGAAGCCCAGAGCACCTTAGCACGTGGCTCCAAGTCACCCACTCAGTCGTGGTGCCAGGACTCCCTATACCCAGAAGCGAGATTCAAAATATTTAATGACTGGCACAGCTGGACATTGACCAACTGGAATGGATGGATCCATGCCATGGTGATGGAGGAGGGTCCTGGGGGCTCTTTGGTTGCTGGAACACGGGGAGGTTTGGAGGGTCTGCGAACAGCATCAGGATGGTCAAGTGACCGAGGAGAGCCTCTGGGGGGAGGGTGGTCCTGGCCATGATTAGCTCAATGTTGTAAAAACAGACCAGCTCAGCTGCCGAGCCCCATGTGAGTAGTGGCTCTGCTTCCAGCAGCTTTAGGCATTTCTATCTGGTCAAGTAACTTGCAGCAAGCTGTTTTTTTTCCCAGAGGCCTCAGAGATGGCGAGATCCATGAAAACGGCTGTCTTTAGAGATGATGAATTTGCTGACTTCTTTCTGGCTCAGTCCCTTTCACAGCTTTGACCTGCCTGTGACTCCATCCTGAGACCTTAGTTCAGTCTCTTAAAAGAAACATCAGCCCTCTCGCTCCCCTCCCATCTCTCTCCTCTCTCCCCATCTCTCCCCTCTCAGCAACGTCTGATCTGGCTGTGGTACTAGGGGAAGGTGTGGGTCTTGGTGATGGCAGGCCAGCCAGGGAGAAAAAGTATCTGGCGTTTGCCTTATCAGGAAGTGTCTGCAGGCTTCTGAGTGCTCCAGAGGTGCCTGGTGGGTTAGGAATGGGCACATGGAGGGAGAGACAGGACTGCAGAAGCTTAAAGCTAAAAGCAGCTTCAGAATTTAACCTGTGCCATCTGTCCAGACACAGGACAGCTTTGCTGGGGTGAGGGGAGGGGTTAAGATTCAATAACAACAACAGTAGTAAAAACAAACCAACACTTATAGGGACCTGCTGTGTGCCCACCACGAGCTGTGATCTCATTTCCTTTGTGGGTATCTCCACAAGGCTCAGCATCCCTTCCTTTTATGAATGAGGAAAGGGCATTCCTTGCTCAAGAACTGAGCATGGTGAACTCAAGAGTTCAAGGGTCTGTTTGGGGCTGTTATGAATGCTCATTTTAAGGACCCTGGGTGTATCCTTTCACCTCTGGGAGATTTAGTTTCCCCATAATACAAGGAGGGTACTGTCTCTTTTCCCCACTGCATACCTTTGCTACAAAGGTGAAATGGGACTAGAAGAGACTTTAGAGCCAGAAGTGTACAGAGGGGCGGGGTGCCATTTAGGGGGACGAGGTGTCTGTGAAGCAGCCGGCCGCTGGCACGTCACTGTGAGTCTTTTCTCCTTACAGGTATTGCCATCAGGGCCTCCGTCTGTCTTTGATTCTTTGGCTCAGCCTGGTGGTGGCCTTCCTGCTACTCGCATAATGCCCCAGTCTCAGCCCTTCTCACTCCCCTTGGCAAAACTGGCCCTTCCTTTCTCCCAATCTCTCAGCCTCAGAGCCCTTCTAGGTAGTGAGTCACGAAGAGAGCAGGATACTTTCCAGCCGAATTCTTACGGGTGTCCTAGGGAAGGCCTTGGGAGACTTGCAACAAGCAACCCTTGAAAGGTTCTATTAGGAATTTGGAGGCATGATATCACGTGGGTGGGTGAGTACCCCTATTTTCATGGAATCGTGGACAAATCGTCTTGCCTCTGCTATAGTTGAATTCTTCATCTACAAAACGAGATTGTTAATCCCACCTCACAGGGCACTGAGAAGAGGAAGTGGCACCCCCCTTTCTGGGAACCCACTGTAGGTTTGTTTAACTTCTCACAGGGTTCAATTCCCTGCCCTGGGGCGGGTCTCTTGAAGGAGAGATGCCCAAGAGGGGTCCCAGGCATGCTGCCCCCACTCCAATCCTCCCCTGAAATCCAACTGCCAGGTTACTTACTGGATTTTCTTTGTGAAGTTCTTGGAAACTATGCCACCCTCTTGCTGCTTTTCTTCGTGTTTACCTGGAAGGGAGAGGAAAGTCACAAGTCAGCGTCTGCATCCTGTGGGCATCATTCAGGATTCGGCTCAGATGGGAATCCTGCCCTGGCCTCTTGTGTGGCCCGGGGCTTGTTCTAGAGGCTCCAGTTGTCTGAGCCTCTGGTCCCTCCTCTGCTAAGTGGACACTCTTGAAACCACCTCTCAGGCTGTTGTGAAGATGCAGTATGACAACGGGTAGGTCAGGAGGCCTTGACCATGACTTGTAGATGATTAGGAGTTAAAACTCAGGAAATCACAGGGATGGCGTCCTGTCTTCTAAGACCTTACACTGCACCTTCTAAGTCTCACATCTCACCCTTTGCTCCCAACCAGCCAGGAGATCCTTGAGGCCAACATCCCAGAAAGAGCGAGAGGATACAAGTCAGGCTAGTTTGCCAGCCCCCTGGGCTTTATAATGCACAGAGCCCTTTCCCAGCTCTGAGAATGGGCTTCTTTTCTCCCTCAGTTACCGACATGAAAAACTCAGGCCCGGGGATGGGTCCAGGCTCACCCAGCAATTGTGTGGCAGCCCAGGCCTCAGAACCAACTCTTGGAAACTAAGCCGAGGACTGAAGTCCGCTGCCCCTCTGCCTGTTCCAGCTTCCAGTTAGTTCTTTGAGCCCCATTATCTGTACCTAGTCCTGAAAGAATTGCCTGGAAATAATGCATCCATCTCCAAAAACAAAACAGAAAACACCCAAAGGGTGTTTCCCTGAGAAATGACACAGGAAGCAACATGTATGTGAAATTCCACCTGCCCCTCCTCCTCCTGGCTGGCAGACAGGGGCTTTTTCTCTTCCCTTAGGAAGTAAAAATATGAAATTACAAGAGGGCTTAGGCGCAGACTGGCTGTCACGTTGCAATTTATGTAACAAATTCTGAACCCTTTGGCCCCTCCCCACTCTTGGGTCTTTGCTTTTTGTTCTGTTTTTAAGGGAGAGAGTGTCTCTAATTTCTTTTTAAACAATGCGGATTAGAGCCCAGCAGAGTCATTAGGCTCCTATTATTATTCACTCCTCATTTGTGGGGCCACACTGCAGGGCCGAGAATGCTCATTTACCCAGGGATACCCTTCTGAGGGGCTTTGGAATCTAGACTGTAAATAACCTTGTGTAATACAATGTCTTACTGCAGTCAAGATTTTAAGCTGATAATTTATAGGTGGTTACATTATTCATTACCTTTTTATTATTCATTATTCCTTTATTAATAACTTTTTCTATTATAACGCATGTGTATGTTTGAAAATGTAGAAAGAAAACACAATCAAAACCCTCCATAATTGCATCACCCCAAGAAAACTACATTTTTGTATACATTCCAGATTTTTCTGTTACTGTGAAATGCATACATGTTATATAATATAGATGTATATCATCTATTTTATCAAAAATCATATTGTATGTTATGTCCAGAACTTGTTTTTTTCTCTTGCTGACCCATTATAATCATTTTTCCATATTACAGCAACTATTTGTCGACAACATGACTTTTTAAAAAATTAATTTATTTTTTAATTGAAGGATAAATGATTTACAGAATTGTGTTGGTTTCTGCCAAACATCAGCATGAATCAGCAATAGGTATATATTTGTTGACAACATGACTTTTAATGGCTGCAGGGAAATATAAATTCATTCAGCCGATCCTTGGCTTTGGGGTACTAAGAGGGTTTTTGACGTTGGAAAGAACCTCACTTACACCCAGCCTGATGACTTCCTAGGATAAATTCCATGTTCAAGAATTTTGAAGGCTTGCTATGTATGTCGCTAAATTTCTCTCAGGAAAGGCTGCATCAATGTAGTCTCCCACTAGCTGGGCAGAAAGGGCAACATTTATAGGAATTCGTTTTTAAACATGAGCGTCTGCCTGACCAGAACATACTCTTCTGCGAATGTGCTGCTGCTTGGAGCTTGGAGAGTTTATTCTGACCTGCCAAGTCCGTGACCACCAGCTGCCCAGTTCTGATACAGGCCCGTGGCCAAAGGAACACTGTCTGTCCCCTGGTCCACTCCCCAAAGCCTGGGCCTCCAGAGACCTGCTTCCCCTGGGGACAGGCCAGTGCCTCTGACTCAGCCCTTTTGCACACTTGATATCCTGGCAGTAATAAACAATGATGATGATGGTAAGAATAATAATAGCAAACTCTTTATATTGGGCTTTCTTGGTGTCTACCACTGTTCTAAGCACCTTACTGATATCAACTCTTAATCTTTCACAAAAACCTTAGGAGGCATTACCGTTTTGTGGATGGAGAAATGGAAGTTCAGAGAGGTTAAGTGATGTGCCCAAGGTCACACAGCTTGGAAGTGCTGGAGCAAAGACTCCAAGGCAGGGGTGTAGGTCAGGCTTTGAGTCTGCTCTGACATCTCCTAGCACTTTGCTCCGCTTCTCTGAACCTCAGTTTCTTCTTTTCTCCAGTGGTGGTGACAACTTCCTAATTATTGGGTACTGTGAGGAGCTAGTGAGAGTGAGTAACAGAATTGCTTCAGTAGTTGTAAAAGGGGGATGCTTCTGGCTTATTTTGATATTTGAGGAAAGAACTGGTCCTCAGAAACAAAATCTGTCTATGCTCTGCAAATAGAATATGGGGTTGGGGAGAGGATCTTTGAGCAAAGGCAGCTACAAGAAGGGGGACTGGGGGAGGGAGTTAACCTGGTAGAAAGAGAGTGCTGCTAAGAGGTGCCAGTTGAAGCTTAATTTGCATGTTATTTTAATATCTATTTATTGGGGCAGCTTAAGTATTATGACTGATTTTCAACTTTTTAATTTTGC
Source organism: Oryx dammah (assembly GCF_014754425.2). Taxonomy (NCBI): domain Eukaryota; kingdom Metazoa; phylum Chordata; class Mammalia; order Artiodactyla; family Bovidae; genus Oryx; species Oryx dammah. The sequence goes on from NW_024070196.1 coordinate 55,490,261, forward strand.
TTCCCTGTCTACATTTTCTACCATAGAACATTTTTTTGTAAATAGAAAAAAAAGCAATTATTATGAGTCTTTAAAAAATAAAAAAGAACTCATCTAGAAGCCAGGGGAAGCCAGAGGCCCCTCACAGCCACTGAGAAATGTAGGTGCCAAGGAGCGGCATTAGCACTTCAGGGAAAGCTATTGGCCTAGCTGAAGAAAGAAGGTGCTGTTTCCAGGGAAGGCAGAGGCCCTGGGATTAAGGGAAAGAGGTGGAATAAAGCCTCGGCTTTCCAGTTCCTTCCTCCATCAGAGCCTGGCCCAATGACCCGTGAAGAGAACATTTCTTGGCTGGTGACTGTGGGGTGGGGGAGCGGTGTGTGTGAAGCATGATGGAAATCATCTAGTCTAGCAATTTCCAAACACTTCCCTGGACCTAGACCCTCATGTGTGGTTGATAAGACAGGGCCGCCTTTCAGAGATTCATAAACTATATTAGCAAATTCAAGGCTCTGATAAGTCCTGCAGTAAGGAGACCTGTTTGTAATTTTGCTTCATATGGTACCTTTGAAAATCCTGGAACCCCTCCTTCCATTTATTAGACTCCTAGTGATATCTTAAAACATGCCATTTGGCAAATACTGATCTAGTCCAACTCCTTATAAAACCAAGGGTACATGTGAGGCCCAAGAGGTGGTAGGATTTGCCCCAGGCCACTCTAGAAGCAGATCCTGTCATCCTGATTCTGAACTGTCTAAGCAGGCTTAGCTTTGAATTTCCGACCTTGTTATGGAGAAGCAGATGATCTCAGGTGACTGTGTCTGGGCCTCAGTTTCCTCAACTGTAAAGTGGGTATATCAAATCTATGTATATTTTCTCAGAAGTCCATGTGAGGAATCAGTGAGCCAACACATGTCAGCCTTTAGCACAGTGCCCTGCATGAAGAGTTTCAGGAAGAATGGGTGTGTCATTAAGTGAGGTAGGAGGGGAGACTAGTCTGACTTCCTACGTCCCTTGAAAATTGCTTTTTAAACGGAGCCCAGGATGTCAATTTGATTTTTTAAATCCTGTTATAAGAATCTCTGTATGTACTCTCAGGGCACTGGCATTCTGTCAAGTCAAAGTTGCTAAGTGCATAGCTGTGAAGCATTTTCAGCCTAAAAAGGCATTGTCTTGCTTTTGTCTTATTTAAGCCCCCAATGACCCCATTTTACAGATGTGGAAGCTGAGGCTCTGTGACTACTCGGAGCCTCTTGGATTAGTAAGGTACTCAGCTGGGGTTGCAGCCTGGAACTCCCAGGCCCTATCTAGAAAGGAAAATGAGAGAAAAAGTCCTCCAGGTTGGATAAAGGTCTCCTGGAGGGGCCACAGGGTATGGGAGACCCTCTACCCAGGGGTGGAAGCCTCTGAAACACTAATTAAAACAAAGACAGGAGGAACAGTGATAATAATCACCTTGTTTGTAGAGTACCAGGCAGATATTTTCAGCTCCATCTTACAGACACTCTGCATTTATTATCATAGACTGTGCATATTTCATCTTCCCTACAGCCTTGCTAGTTGGATATTATTTACCCCATTCTTTAGATGGGTAAACTGAGGCTCAGACCAGTGAAAAGACTTTCTTGTGCATATCCACCCAGAAAGTATAAACAGTGGTGGCGGGATTTGAGCCCAGGTCTCAGGGAGCATCTAGCAAGCATTCATTATGTATGTGTATATGAATTGGGGCCTTACTTTGTGCCCAACATTTTAATAACATCAACAACAGCAACAGTACCGATCCCTTGTGTTCTAGGCATTGTGTATGCAACTTTATACACATCATTTTTTGTACGCACTTAACATGTGTTGTCTCATTTAAGACAACAGTCCTCAGGCAGTGCAGCCATTTGAACCCCAATTTCCAGATAAGGAAACAAAGCACAGAGCAGTGGTTTCAGATGTCTGGCTCCCCAGCCAACTCAGGAAGCCCCGGCTGCCCCCTCCACCAGCATAAGGCTCCAGTGTGCCTCCTAGCCCACCACACCCTCCAGAGCCTCTGATGTTTATAATTCTGCCTGGGAGCCTTTGAAACTGGCCCCCCCTGCCCCGCCCCCGAAGGCTTCTCTGCTGGGGCTTGTCTCTGCCCAGCCTGTTTGCAATGGCTTTTATTGATTTTCCGGCGGTAGAGCTTGCCAGGAACCTGCTTTTTAATAGAATGTTAATTGGGAGGGAAGAGACAGAAAGCTTTCCCCCCAGCTGCTCTGCTTCACAGGGACTGAGTGTCCATCTCCTCTTTCCTGTTCCCCCAAACATTCCCTTTTCCAGAATGGGATGTGGGCAGGCCCCGACTCTGCGGGCTGCTGACTCACAGCATGTCCTTGGACAAGTCCCCGCCTGGGCCTCAGCTTCCTCAGCAGTAAAATGGGACTAGTCCCCTCTGCTTCTAAGGGCTGGAGTGAGTTGAGAGCAGGAATAGAAAAGCTGTAGCCCTTGGCACCTAGTAGGTGCTCAACATATCAATTCGCTTCTGACCTCCTAATTCCCCGACTTAACCTCTCTGCACTTCAGTTTCCTCATCTGTAAAAAGAAGAGACAGACAAGACCTGCCTCTTCTGCTTGTGTTCACTGAGATGCCACAAGCAAAGCTCTGAGCATGGTGCCTGGTAGACATTAAGCGCTCAATCAAGGTTACCATGTCATAGCTCTGTAACTGTGATTATGCCTCAGTTTCCTCAGGTGGGACAAGGGGAAGGTGTTTCCCTTGAAATCTGAGCTAGTTACAAACACCCCCTTCTGGACTGTGTCTTGGTGTTGGGGTGCATGAACCCCGTTTCTTCTTTGGTTTTTTACCCCTATATCTATTATTCTTTACATTAAATTCTGTTAAAACAGGCAATGTGGTTTCCATTTCCCTGCCTGTTGGCTGGTTGATGCTGCACCCAAAGGTTAAAATTTCTCCTGGGAGCCGGAAGAGAAGGGCTTTTCTGTAAAGATAACTTTTATGGGTTGCATTCCTGAGCCCTGAAGTCACCTGTGTCATGCTGTCATAGCGTCCCCTCTAAGGGAGCGTCCTCCCCACCCCCTACTCCCAAACTCTCCTTCTTGTCCTCCCCACTCACCAGACACCTCCACGTATCCGTCCTTGGTCTTTACCATCAGCTCCTCCGGCTTAAAGCTGTGCACGTTGACACACACTTTCCAGGGCTCCCCGGGGAATGGTGGGGGGCTCCTGCCCTCAGCAGGCACCCCAAATCTGGTCATGGAAGTGGGCCCCCGGGGCACCATGCCCGACCTCAGGGTCCCCGGCCAGGCGGAGGAGAGTCGAGGCAGGGCCCAGTCAGGCCAAGAGGCAGTCAAGTCGTCGGGGAAGGGGTCCATGCCAAAGCCATCGTCCAGCAGGCGGGAGGACAGGGGCGAGTCGCGGAAGGGGTCTCGGCGCCGGCGGCTCGTGTAGTGGCAGGGGAAGGGCAACTGACCGTCAGCCATGCTGGCTGCTGAGCTGAAGGGGAAACAGAGGCTCAGAGAGAGGGAGCCACCTGCCCAAGGTCACACAGCAAGGTGAGGTGGGTGCGCTGGCCTTCCAAGCTGCTTCTTCAGATTCAGAACCATCCACTGCCGGGGACAGAGGCACACACTTGGCTGGGGTCCGAGCCCCCAAAGACACTCTAGCCACCGAAGGCGACCTCCGGTTGCTCCAGCAGAATTCTCAAGGACCCCTCTCCACACAGCCTCACCGGAGATCGGCCAGCCGCCACTGTCCTCCCAAGCCGTCCAGGCTCCCAGCCAGAGCCACTGAGTGAAGCCGAGAGCTTAATAAACCCGGGGACGCAGGCCTAGAAACTTCTCCTTGCTTCTCGTGGGCTGGGCGCCTTCTATTTATTGCTTCTGGGGGCTGGAGGCGGGTTTTGTAAACGCCTCCTGTCACAGGAGTATTCGGAGGTGATGAACCAGCCCCAGAGAATCCGCTGAGGGGGACAGCTGGGCTCCCAGGGGGCTGGGAGGGGCCTTCCCTGCTTCTCCGGACTCTCCTCCCCCAGCTCGGCTCAGCCCCGCCCTCTCTGCCGCTCTCTCCCCCGGAGCCCGCCCGCCCCGAGCGGGGCACTATGGCCCGGCTATTAATAACCCTGCCTGGGTGAGGGCTCAGGTCACCCTCTGGAAATACCTTCCTCAGAGCCTGCTGCGTCCTGCCTCCTCCCTGGGGACCCGCGGAAGGGGAGGAGAGAGACTCCGGAGCGCAGTGGATTTGAAGGCAGATGGCCCTGGGTTGCCACCCCCTCTTCCAAGCCTTTAGCATCCTCAGGCTCTCAGTGCTTGCCTTCTGAGGGGAATAACGTTCTCCGCAGGTGGCTCTGAATCATCTGCTTTCCCACCTGTGAAGTGGTTGTAACAGTAGCCTCCTGACGGATGTGTCATCCTCCTTAAAACATGTAGCAAACCATCACTTTTATATTTTCAATGTTGACTCTCAATTACATAATGCTTGCTAGGTGCCAGGCTCTGTTCTAAATGCTTTACACACATTAACCTGCTTTATCTTCACCATCAATCCTGTGAGGTGAGGGTACCACGCTGATCTCCATTTTACAGATGAGGAAGCTGCCATGGGGAGTGGTACCCAATGGCAGCTTCTCTTACAGTGAGGACAATTAAGCATGACAATTATCAAAGGTGCTGTATTCAGGCAGGGTTTCTGGTCTGATTTTCCAAGCCCAGAGAGGGCCTGTTTGCTAGATTCTTCTGCCCCTCCCAGGTAGCTTAGAGAATGAATTTGTAAATTATCCTTTGACCTCAGCGCCCCTAGAGCTTGGGTTTGTCTTTGATCTGTGCCTAGCAGGTGTGCAGTCTGGGGCTTTCCATTGACCCCTCTGTGGGCTTGGGGTCTGGGTCCTGCCATCTTCATGGGGTGGGTTGGGGAGGGGGGTTAAGGAATTCAGTGAGTCATTGGTTGAGACATCAGTTCGGTATTAAGCAGGGCGAACATGAGGTAGTTTGCTAAAAATAATAGTATGGAGGATGACAACATCCTCATCGTTTGCTGTCCCCGGTGCACCTGCCACGGGGCTGCACAGCGGTAGACGATGTGGCCGTAAACTCTCACAAAGGCACCGCAGGCACTGTCACCATGCCCATTCTGCAGGTGAGGAAACAGAGGAAACAGAGCTTGGGCCCACTGCTGGGGCAGGGGGTGGGGCCTGGGTAGGAACCTGCAAGTCTGTGCTGAGCTGACCGACCCAGACACCCCCGCCTTCCTCCTGGGCCAAGAGAGGGATACGGCGGCACCCTCATCCCAAGCGACCGGGGTGAGATCATCGAGCTGGAAGCTTCAGGCTGACGTCACACCGGGCAGAGAGGCCTCAGCTCTCTCTGTAATTGCAGCAGGGCGAGGCTGGCTGGGTGTGGAGCCAGGATGGGGAGAATCACTGCATGACACACAGAAGAAGGCTGGCCCCGTCTGCAACTTGGGTGGGGGTTGGGGGCGGTTTCCGAGCCAGGGTAGGGGTGGCAGGATCCCGAGGGAGTGAGTTTTGTGTGTGGGCTGGAGTGGGTGGGCTCGGGCGTGGGTGTTTCTGTGGGGGTGGGGCTCTGTTTCTTGTTTATCTGTGCCCAAGTCTACTGATGGGTGTGTTCTAGAAGACTCTGCTTCTCTTTCCTCCCAGACTTCCCTTCCACAAAGCCTGGGGAGTAGGGGAGGACACACACTCAAGGACCTCAACTACCTTCTCAAGGATGATTGCAGCTTCCAGGCCCACAGGAGGGAAGGGTCGCGGTGCAGCTAGGAAATAGCAATGGCAATCATTACCATTTATCTGGCACTTCTGCAGGGCTTCATTGGTGGCTCAGACAGTAAAGAATCTGCCTGCAATGCGGGAGACCCGGGTCAGGAAGATCCCCTGGAGAAGGAAATGGCAACCCACGCCAGTACTCTTGCCTGGAAAATTCCAAGGACAGAGGAGCCTGGTGGGCTACAGTACGTGGGGTCTCAAAGAGTCAGATACGTCTGAGCAACTAACACTTTTCTACATGCCAGGTTTTGTTCTAAGCACTTTATGTATATTAGCTCAGCTAATCCTCCCTACAACTCCACAGGGAAGGGACTTTTATTATCCCCATTGAATGGATGGGGAAACTGAGGCACATTGTGAGGATATGTCTTCGTGTCTACATATCCAGTGAAGTGGCAGAAGTTTGGCTCTCTACTCCTCTGCTCTACTGCCTCTTGCAGTCATGGTGACTGCTCACATTTATTGAGCACTATGTACTAGGCCCTGTGCCCAGCACTTTGTTCAACACCTCAGTGAATCTCCAGGGTTCAGAGAGGTGAAGCCACCCGTCCTGGACCACACAGCTGAGTGAGGATTGGAACTTGAGCCAGTGGGACGTGGGAGTCTACAGTAATTACCAGAATGGGACAGTGTTGCCCAGGCCCTGTTTTGGTGACCTTCCTACATGCCTTCTGCCCCGTTCCCCATTGGAGGCTTGCTGTATTTGTGGCTCAGGCCAGCCTTCTGCTTTGGAAAGCTGAGCAGGGAGGCAGCTGCTGGCCCTGCTGACGGGCACCCTGGAGAGGAGTCAGCAAACACACATGGAAAGTAGTCAGCAAGACCCAAGTGCTGTCAGCAGGCAGGTGAAAATATGCGGTCAGCTCCGGGAAAGGCTAGGGTGGGGATGGGGCCTCCAGGCTAGCTCTTGGGGAAGGCAAGACCCTGGTGGGGCTGCGAAGGGGGCGATGTGAGACCCCAAGTCCTGGAACAAGGGTTCTCTTGGCTATTATCTTCCTGGAGCTTTCACATGGGAAGGGCCACAATTAAGCCTCAAACAGACTGCCCAGGGGGAGGGTGACATCACTCTGCACTATGGAAAGTGGGGCCCTGGGAGGAGAAACGGCAGCCCGAAGTTGCCCAGGTAGTGCCAGACGAAGACCCAGGCTCGTCAGCTGCCCGATCCTGTGCTTTTTTCCTTTCCACTGCAGTAAGAAACCCAAGTTCCTCCCTCCCCAGGCTTTGCCCCTTCGCCTTCAGGTCCAGCCACGATGGGGGAGGGGGTGCTGTGGGAGCTGAAGGGGGTTGTTCTGTGAATCCCTCTGAGTCATGGCTTTCTGGATGTCATTTATGCCTAAAGTTTCATCTACAACTCCAGGGGACTCTTGTTCTGGGTGTGGAGGGAGATTCTGGCAACCCTTACATTCACTCAGCCTCCAGGTCCAGGAAGACCCAGCTCTGCGTTCCCTCTCTTGGACACCCCCAGAGCCAGCTCATTCCCAAAAGAATAGGGAGCAAGTACCACCATGTCTTTTTTCCTTCCTTTTCTCAGCTCCTCTGTGAATGACAGAAAGGGAATTCCCAGCATCTTCAGCTCCTTAAGGCAGGACCCTTGGGTATCTTGTTCCCAGCAGCATCCCCTGTGCCTAGAAGGATACCTAGTGCATTAGGGGGAAAAGGAGATCTTGGCCCAGTAGATGATGTCTCGTAACATCATCTATTGTGTCTGAACTGCCTCGCTACGTGTGATAGACTCTACCCACAGTGACAGTACTGGAATATTCGCTAAACTTCCCTGAGTACTTAGAAGGTGCCAGGAACCAAGGGGAATGCTTTCCAAGCGTGTTTTTGTTTAATTGTTTAATTGTCACAACAGCCCTCCCACCTCGAGGTTTGCACTGTCATCACCCTCATTTTACAGATGAGGAAACTGAGGCTTAAGGCATGATGTGACTAGTCCGAGGCCACCAGCCTCTGGGTTCTGAACCCAGATGTGTCTGAAATTCAAGATCAGTGCTCTTTCTTCTGCCCACACAAACCCATGATTAATAAATAAAAAACAACCCACATGGTCCCTCCCTAAACCAGCCCATGCTCTCCTCCCATGTAGGTAATGCTTCTTTATTAAGCTCTAGCTTCCTCCTACCATAGACTCCAAAATTCTTTCCATACTACTTCCTCTAACCACCTCTAAAGGTAATTATAATAATCCTAATAACACTGTAAATAGCAAAATGTAACATTTTGTACTAGTTGTGCTTTTTGTATCGACCTGTTTAATCCTCAGCCAAATTGCTCCAAAGTTAGTGTCATTATCTCCATTCTCAGATGATACTACAGATGGGGCACAGAGAGGTTAAATAACCCTTCAAGGTCACAGAGCTACTCCGTGGCAGAGCTGATATTCAAAATCCAGGCAGGTTGGCTCCAGATCCTGTGCTCCTAATCACTTCATCATTCTGTGAATAACAACAATCAGAATAACAAAACAGTAATGATCCCACCATTATTCAAGACATGTTAAGTGCCAAGCTTTGCTAAATGCCTGGTGTATCTTCTCTCTTTTCATTCTCATAACAACCCTAGAAGGCAGGATATCGTTAAGCCTAGGATATTGTTAACTCTGTTTTATGTTAAAACGTCTAAGGCATAGAGTCAGATCTGTGCTGATTGGTTTCTAAGCCTGTACCTTCAACTGCCCAGTGAGCTGGGCCACCTGGCACCCACTGTGTGCCCAGCCAGAGCACCAGCTCTCCAAACCCAGCCAGATCCAAGAGACCACAGCTGACCTGCAGGTCATGGCCTACCCCTCCCTCCACCTTCTCCTCACTGGGCCTTCCTCTCTAGAACTTTCTGACAGTCCTTCCAGACCTTCTCAGTAGAATGACACCAGAACACACTGATATTTGGGAGCCTGGAGGCTGCCTGGGATAAGACATCTTGGTATACATCAGACCCTGATTTGAGTCCTGTTAGCTGTGCTGCTCCGGGCAAGTGTCTTAGCCTCTCTGAACCTCTGTCTTGCCAGCTGTAAAACAGGGATGATAATATTACCTATATCACAGGGTTATTGTTTGCACAGATTATGAGGGGACATGGTTGGGGAGGTGGGTGTCGGCCAGACGATGTAGGGCCTTGTCGACCCCACCAAGGAGTTAGACTTTGTCCTGAGCACTTTGTTTTTTAAATTTTGTTTTGGGCTGCACCTAAAGTCACGTGGGATCTTCGTTTCCCAACCAGGGACTGAACTGTGCCCCCTGAAGTGGAAGCTTTGAATCTTAACCACTGCACTACCAGAGAAGTCCCCTGAGTACTTTGAAGATCCACTGACCTGTTTGGAGAGGGAAGGTGATGTGATGAGATGTGAGTTCTAGAAAAGTCAGCAGCTGCTTATAGAGAGTATAGTGTGGGGCAAGACTCCAGGGAGGCCAGCAAAGAAAATTGCTGCAGCTGAGGAGAGGCAAAGGTGAACACAACCCTTAATAGAGTACAGAGAAGCATCTTGAGCACGTGATTGGATGGGAAGGGAGGAGAGGGTTGCATCAACTGCATTGACCAATTTTTCTATCTGGGCAACTGGGTGGATGGTGGCGTCATCCAATGACATGTGAGGATGAGCAGATGAGGGGAGTGAAGAGACTCAGTTCGTTCATTTACTCATTGATTCATTCACTCTATTTATTAAGTTCTTATGCACACAGCACTAGCCTGGGGGTGCAGAGAAAGCAATGAATAAGGCAGAAGTCTCTGCTCTCACATCTATCAACAAGCACATAATCAAACAACAGTTTAAACAATTTTAGATGCTGAAAAATTTTACGGAGGAAGTAAAGGCTGTTGGATATGTTTCTGATCTGATTTCCTGCTCCCATTCACCTCTGAGCTGAAGTCCCAGTGGCTTTCTTTCTGCCCTTGGGACAAAAGAGTCATATGTATTTCCATCCAAGGACCTTCCCACCGCCTATGACACTTCTCCCCAGATCTCCGCACTTCTGGTTTCTCACTTAATTGGTGTCTCTACTTAAATGTCACTCACTCAAATAAACCTTCTCCTATCATGTTCTCTCACATCAGCTGGTTTCTTTTTCTTCATAGCCCTGGCTACTAACTGACAGTGACATCTCACCACTCTATTATTATGATTTTTTATCTGCCTCTTCTGTTAGAACGAAAACTTCACGAGGGCTGAGTGTGGGGACTTTTGTCGTTTAGGGCTCTGTCCTTGGCACATGAAACAGAACTTGGCACATCGTTGGGATTCAATAAAATTCCAGGCACTTGGTAGGTAGCAAGAACACCACTGTGGTTGCCCATGTGACTAGCCTAGCCCGTGTGGTCAATGAGTTGTGAGCAGAAGTGATGTCTATCAATTCCAGTTCAAAGCATCAAAGCATTTACTTTAATTTACCCCAGGGAGATCTTGGCTTCATGAAGGCAGGACCTACAGGTGATTCCTCCTTCCTTAGCACTATGGTCACCAACTCATCAGTGAGGGGCATCTCCCTGCTTGATGAGAAATAAAGCTTTGTTCTGTAAGACTGTGGAATTGGGGGTTTCTTCGTTAGCACTGCATTGCTGTTATTGTTCAGTCGCTAAGTCGTGTCTGACTCTTTGAGAGCCCACAGACGCAGCACACCAAGCCTGCCTGTCCCTCACTATTGCTTCATCTTCAGCATCAGTCCTCCCAGTGAATATTCAGGGCTGATTTCCCTTAGGACTGACTTGCTTGATCTCCTTTCGGTCCAAGGGATTCTCAAGAGTCTTCTCCAGTACCACAATTCAAAAGAATCAATTCTTCAGTGCTCAGCCTTCTTTATGGTCCAACTCTCACAGCTGTACATATGACTACTGTAAAAATCACAGCTTTTATTATACAGACCTTTGTCGGCAAAGTGACAGCTTTGCTTTTTAATACACTGTCTAGGTTTGTCATAGCTTTTCTTCCAAGAAGCAATTGTCACCAGCATCCAGTGATTTTGGAGCTGGAGAAGAGAAAACCTGTCCCTGCTTCCACTTTTCCCACTTCTATTTTCCATGAAGTGATGGGACTGGACGCTGTGACATTACTTTTTTTCATGTTTAGTTTTAAGCTAGCTTTTTAAATCTCCTCTTTCACCCTCATCAAGAGGCTCTTTAGTTCCTCTTAGCTTTCTGCCATTAGAGTGGTATCATCTGCATATCTGAGACTGTTGATACTTCTCCTGGCAATCTTGATTACAGCTGGTGACTTATCCAGTCTGGCATTTCGCATGATGTCCTCTGCATAGAAGTTAAATAAACAGGGTGACAGTATACAGCCTTGTGGTACTCCTTTCCCAATTTGGAACCAGTCAGTTGTTCTGTGTAAGATTCTAACTATCACTTCTTGACCCACATAAAGGTTTCTCAGGAGACAGGTAAGATGGTCTGGTATTCCCATCTCTTTAAGAATTTTTCATAGTCTGTTGTGATTCACACAGTCAAAAGCTTTCATGTAGTCAATGAAGCAGAAGCAATGTTTTTCTGGAATTCCCTTGCTTTCTCTATGATGCAACGAACGTTGGCGATTTGATCACTGGTTCCTCTTTTCTAAACCCAGCTTGTACATCTGAAATTTCTTGATTCAAATATTGTTGGAGCCTAGCGTGAAGGATTTTGAGCATAACCATACTAGCATGGGAAATGAGCGCAACTGTCTGATAGTTTGAACATTCTTGAGCACTGCCCTTCTTTGGGATTGAGATGAAGATTGACCTTTACCAGTCCTGGCATCCTGGTCTATTCTGATGAGTAGTCTTCTAAATTCTATCCTTTTGTGGTTCTTAGTATTGCTTCAAAAGAACTTTCTTGGTGCTAGTGTCAGTCTGAGGGTAAGTCATTCTATCTCCTCTATGGAGAGACCTGGCTGGGAAAGTGCTATCTATTCCTCCTGGTTTGGGACATTTGTGCCGCGTGCCGTTATGAAACGTTTAGCAGAGGGTCACTCTGAAATTTTGGGGGGAGAACTGGAGAGTCTATAATCTTGAGGGCCTTTCCCCATGTATCTCTGAGGTGAGAGCAAGAGCTGGTTTGACTAGTTGGGGACCATGACACCAGGCAGCTGCTTTGGAAACAGTTTTTTTTTAGGTCTGGGAATGACAGCTCTTAGGACTCAGCCCAAGAGGGTTCTCATGGTTTGGGCTGCGAGGGGGAGAAAGATTGGAGTCACTGGGGAGGATGTACAGAGGTGGCCAAGGAGATATATAAACAAGATACCTCCTTCTCAGGACTGGCTTAGTTTCAGCTTGAATATGAGTTACAATGGGAGAAGGCAATGGCAACCCACTCCAGTACTCTTGCCTGGAAAATCCCTTGGACGCAGGAGCCTGGTAGGCTGCAGTCCATGGGGTCATGAAGAGTCGGACACGACTGAAGTGACTTAGCAGCAGCAGCAGCAGCAGCATGAGTTACAGTGAACTATAGCTGAGGACAAGAGAGTCAAAACAACCGTGGCTGAAAGAACAGAGAGGTTTAGTTCTTCCTAATATTAAATTCCAGAGATGCTCTATCTGAGCTGCCTTAATGTTGCTGCTCCACAAAGTCCTTAGAGCCTGACACCACCTTTCCATCTCGCTACTGACACCTTTCCGTCTTGCTGGCCCTTCTCTATGGGCTCCATTTCCAAAGCCATCTCATGGGCCAGGGAGCCACCTGAGTTCCAGCCCTCACGTCCACATTCCAGCAGCAAGAGGAAGGGATGAGAAAGAAGGAAAAAGCACACAAGAAAAATCTCTTCTATAGAAATTTCTGGAGGCTACCATACAAAAATTCTGCCTTTTCTCATTGGCCAAATTAGCCACATGGCCACCCTAATTGCAAGGGAGGATGGGAAATGCAGTCTTTATTCTGGGTAGCCATGAACCCAGTTAAAAATTGGGGTGGGGGGTTATTACTGAAGATGAAAGGGCTATAGGGGACACCTAGAAACTCTGCCACATCTTGAGAGAGTAAAGATAGATTTTGCAGAAGATTTCTAAAGATTTAAAGTTGGATTCCTTTTGAAAACTTGTGGTAAATACGTCATTCTCTGCACCAAAATGCTGATATTTTCATACATAAAAACTTTGCATGGGATGTCAAATGATTCAGACTCTCTGAAGCCAAGCCCAGGAGGTCATGGATTCCCTCAGGTTAAGATTAATTAATCCAGAGATATGATCTGAGGTGAGAGAGACTCCAAGGAGAAAACATCCTCTGTGTGTGTGTGTGTGTATGTATGTACACTCATTCCAACCCCATTCCATTTGGCAATGTGAATGTATTTAATGTGGTTGCTATTGTTTATTTTGGTTTTAGATTCCAGAGTAGATTGTTAAAAGGACCCAGTGTTCCACCTTGAGAAACCATTGGACAAGTTTTATTGGCAAGAGGAAAAAAGATAAAAACTGCCTTACGTCACCTGGCCACAAGTTGGTATAATTATAGGAGGTTTAGAGGCAGGATTCAGAGGAGTGGAAACTTCTGTTGCTCTGGGTACAGATGCTTGAACGGTGCCCCATATCTTTCTACTAGTGGATGGATGTGAGAACTACTCTGGGATACAATGTTGACAAAATGTCAGGGTAGGGATACATGTGGGGAGACCGCCAAGTTCTTAGGAGACTCTGCATTCTTCTAGGTGGAGGAGATATTTATGGAGGGCAGCAGCTGGGAGCGCCTCTCTTGAGAATTTGGTGTTAGAGTTGATGAAAGGTGAGAAGAGAGGCTGTTTGAACTTTTGCCAAGGTGACCCAGAACCCTCCTGGAAACTTATTGTGAGGGTATCTAGGCAACTCAGCCAGCCTGCCCCCAACCCCCAACATTTTTCGGATCAGTAACACTGACACGGACTGAATCAAGCCCTGGGCTAAGGGCTTCCACGCACCACCTCTATGCATCTCCGTGGCACCTTTATGATCCTGACACTTTCATTGTCCCCACTGGAAGCGTGATGAGCCTGACACTCAGGTTAAGTCACTTCCACAGAAACACACAGCTAGGAAGTAGCGGAGTCAAGCTCAAATCTGGGTCTTTCTGACTCCCAAGTCCTCACTCTCAACCACTGCCTTTTAAAAATATACCATTTATTCCATCCCAGGACTTATACGCCAGAGGCTCACACGGTGCTGGGTGAATAGTAGGTGCCCACATCTGTCCGCCTCACACCCCATGCTGCCTCCCCTCGCTCCCAGGGAGGGAAACAGCCCCTGGTGGGGACAGCGTGTGCACAAGAGATCCCTGTGTGGGACATGTCGCTGCTTTTGTCCACCTAGCCACACTCCCCATCCACCCCTCCCCCAACACGAAGTAAAAATTAACCAGCTTAAAAATGCATGGGAATTGGAAGGGTAAGGAGCAGAGCTGGCAACCCCAAGCAGATTCAACTATACGGCAGCCAGCCAGGAGCCGGCCTGGCACTCCCTGCGGGGCATACAGGAGAGGGGGATGAATGAGGTAGACAAGGCTTCTGACCTCTTGGAGATGGACGGCAATCATGTAAACAAGTAAACACACTAGTTACAGATAGTAACTCGTGCTATGGAGGGAATGCAAGGGTAGGCGGGCACAGAGCCAGACTTTAGGCAGGTGAGGTCACTCCGCCCGCTCCCGCACCCAGGCACTTGCTCCTGCCTGCCATCCCAGCCCCTCCCTCCTCTCTCTTGGGCCCCTTTTCTGGCCTGGTCAACTCCACTCACTTCCCAGGCTTTAGCCCTGATGTCAGTTTCTCTGGGATGCCTTCCTTGACTCTCCAAGGCTGGTTTAGGTGTCCCTTTGAACTCACCCTCATTCTAGCATCCAGCGTGTGCCACTTACTAGCCATGTGACCCGAGGTCGCCTGACTGTGCCTCAGTTTCTGCATCTGTAAAATCAGCCTAAAATAGTACACACCTCATAAGGATGTGAAGATGAAATCACATAAGTCATTTGTGTCGATGCCTGTGAAGTGCTTGGCATCATGCCTGGCACAGAGCAGGTCCTCTACAAGAGTGAGCGTTTTTGGGCTGTGTTCTCCATTCCTGTGATGACGACTCGCACCACACTCAGGATGTCAGATCTGGTTGGCAGGTGACATTTTAGGTGCCATCTGACTCGGAGGTTCTCAACCCTGGCTTCATAGTAGAATGACCTGGGAAACCTTAAAAAAGACTGCTAATGGGCAACCACTTTCAGGAATTCTTATTTGGGGTGAGAGTGGGACTCGAGTATGAGTAGTTTGATAAAGGTCACAGGTGTGGAGGCAGGACTGAGAACCGCTGGTCTAAGCCAAATCAGGTGGGGTAACTAGGGCCCAGAAAGGGCTTGAGTTGCTAAAGTCATGAGGCAAGCTAGGGGCCCCTGCCTCTCGGGAAGTTTTATTTTCTGATATTGCCCCCACCCCTGCTTGTGTGAGTGCCTTCACCCAGTGGAAGGGCTATGTGTGCCCCTCGGGCTGCAGAAGGTTAGGGTGGCCGCTGCCTCTGCTCCATCCCTGGGCAGTCGCCAACCTGGCCTGAAGGAGAGGCACTTGTGGAAGCAGGGCTGTCCCCGCTGGAGACTAGGATGGAGTGGGGTGCCTGTTCAGACCAATTTTAGGAAGAACAAACCCAAGTGTTCCCGTAACCCAAAACTGGGAGTCAGAACACAAACAGAAGGGTAAAGACCTCCACGGCTGGCCACCTCCTGGCACATTTTCTGGAAAAAGTTTTCAGGGGCCTGTAGAGAGGGCTAGCTCCAAGTTGATGGGGTTCATACCTTCTTAGGCAGAGACGTGCAGCAGAAATGGCCCCGGAGCCCACAGACCTCAGTTCAAACATACACTAGCTACATGAACTTCTCTCTCTGAGCCTCAATTTTCTGCTCTGTCAAATGAGGCTAAATGGGGTTATTAGCAAAAAACAGGTAAAGGTATGCCAAGGGCTTGGCACACGATAATTGATCCATAAAAAGTATTAATAATTATTATTATCATTATTTATTGATCAAGTCTCAAAAGAGGACACTGGTGGTTGCCTTAACCAAGCCAATTTGGGAAGAAGGAAATCCGTGTGGGTGGTGGGGATAGGAGGTGGCGGGGCAGGGAGTGGTGATGTGATGTGATAGTTTTGAACCTTCCCCAGGGAGGTAGTCCCATCTAAGATTCCCAAGGGAGATTTCTGGAGGGGTGGTGGTAGTCTGTTTTGTTTGATCTTTCCTCCTAAGCTAATTAATAACCCACTCATGTGTAAACAAGGGACTGAAACAACCTCCCAATAGCGCTGGGGGTAGGGGTGAAGGTGGGGCTGAGTCACAGCCTCCTCTCTGGCCCCTGGGATGTTATCCTGGGATGATATGTATTATGTGTGTGTGTGTTTGTGTGCACTCATGTGCACAATTTTTTTGGGCCCACATAGTATTTGAAAAAAGAATGAGTTTTGAACATTTTAAAAATCAAGAAATTCAATCTAAAAATTCAGATTCTCTGGATATATTGAGAGACACGGCAGCCCTGAGTTGAGATTTCTCCATGGCAACCGTGCACCGGGCTCCCTGGCTCTCCAGAGTCCCAGCTCTGTCCACTTCCTCACCGGGCTGCCCTGTGAGTGTTTTCAACCTCTGTTTTCTACGGCAAGAAACTTTCCCATGGGACAGCGAGAACATTTGTGGAGGCCTGCACTGGGTCCTGGGGGCCCACTGTTCTGAGCAGGCTGCTTTAGGCTGTCTTTCTGCGCCCCTCCCGTAGCTCAGGCTCAATTTAGAAGTCATGACGCTTACCAGCATTGTGCTTTCCGTGCACTCAGTCTGTTATTCTGTTTTCTTAGCACCACTGTTCCATTTGGTTCCCAGAGCAGCCCAGGGAGGTCGCTGTTGCTGTCCCTGTTTCACAGATGAATAACCCAAGGCCCAGTGGGGTGTGGTCCTTGCTCCCTGGCATACCACTAGGGTCCAGATTAGAATCCAGGTCTTTGGACTCCCATATCTGTGCCCCGGACTGAGCTTCCTCCTGACCACGAAGACCTCAGAGAAAAAATTTTACCGAAGAAAACTGGCCACATACTGCATGAACAGATGTGCTGTGGGGCAGAGCAGAGAACAGATGTGTCCGGAGTCAGTCCACTTGCAGCCTATCATGGACTCTGTGGTCTTGGGCTGGTGACTTTGCTTTCCTGGGCCTCCATTTTCCTCTTAGTAGAAAAGAGATCTTAACACCTATACCTAAGATAGGTGGTGCCAAAGACGAAGATTAAAAAGGCTTAGGGAAAGGTGGCTGCTATGAATGTACACGTGAACCCAAAATACTTACAGGCTTGCTTTGAAGAAAGGAGCAAGATGAACACTGGGGCGATGTGTAGCACACAGCAGGTGCTGCTTGGCTGGTTTCTGTCCCCCCTCTCCCTGTCCCCCTACCTCTGATTTTGGGCACCATATGTAGACAGAGGACGCTGGGCCAAGGATGAGAACACCATACCATGGACCCTTTTATTAGAACAGAGACATGTTTTGTACAGGCTGAAAAAAAAGCCAGAAACCCCGGGAAGGTTATGCTTAGCTGTGGACACCAGATATCAAACAAACCATGGCCGCTGTGTCACTGGGTGGAGGACAGGGTCCCAAGATGCCGGCGGACACAGTGGCTTCTCCCCCTCTGATGTGGGCGGGCAGGCAGAGGCCGGGTGCTCGGGCTGAGCTGGGCTGCTGGTGGGTCTCCCAGGTTGGGGTTTTCCAGATGTGAGTTCCAGCCCCCGATGTGGAGAAATGGCCCTGGGGTGGATCAAGCCCCCTCCCAGGGCTGCTGTGGTAGATTCTACTGGGTCCTTGGCCAATGACTGCTGAAGGAGACAGCTGGGGATCAGGAGAGAAAAGGTATAGCACAAAGAGAAGTCCTCACAGCCTACACCTGGCAAGAAAGAGCTACCAGGAAGAGCATGGGTAGGGCACGGGGTCAGGCAGATCAGAGCTCAAGGGAGCCTGGGCATGTCAAGTGCCCCCTTCCTGGGCCTCAGTCTTCTCATCTGAAAAATGGGTCACGGCAACATGACTAGTCTCGCTGGCTGGTGTGAGCAGCTGCGCTAAACGTGGCCTGACACAACACTCGGGGTCTGAAATCCAGAGCACGGCAGTCATCCGGGCCTGTGCTTTGAGTATGCTAGATGGCTGGGCTTGGAGCAACGTTCAGGCTCACACAGAGGGCTTTCACCAGGTCACAGAAGTTCCCAGGTGCCAGAGCCTGGAGGCCTCCTGTTCCTGCCAGGACTCAGCTGCTCCCGACTCACTCTGCAAATTAAGTCCACACCCTGCTTCTTCATTTTCTTCTGACCCTTCAACCTATAGTCAGCAGAAGACACGAGGGATTTTACATCTGACAGTCTGGAACTCACCGCCTCAGAGCTCCACCCTACTAAGAACACCTTCCTCCACCCTACCAAGAACACTTAGGCCAAGATCCATGTTACAGATGATAAGACTGAGACCCGAGAACCACTCCATTTCACCCAGACAGACACATATAGGCAAGAGAACCACACAAGAATGCTGTTCCAGTCTCTTTGGCTCAGCTCGTTAGAAGATGAAGCATAGCTATTCTTGGCCGGAGAAAAGGAATTACAATTTTCATTCTCTTTTTTTCGCTCCCTCTCTCTTTTTCAAGGAGTTGTGACTTTTTAATAGAAGTTGGTTTGTGCACAGGCATTTCATTCTTCAATTAATTTCCATCTAAATGAGGTTTTCCCGGAGATAACCAGTGTTTTAGTTCCATTTGAGCTTAATTTGTATGACTGAAGCCTCCGTTTCTGCCAATTCCAATTTGCCGGGTGATTCTAGCACTCATTACCTGGGCGAGAACGTCCCCACCATAGACAGTGGAGCTGAGAGACAGACTGATTTCCAATAACATTTCCGGAGAAGAGGTGGTCTCTCACCTCCCCCAATACCACTCAATAAATAGGAAATAAATTATTCATTAAGCCACGTTCTGATGAGGGGCCCCCATCATGGTATTTACAATGCAAAACAACTACCAACAAAAAACAAAACCAAAAAACCCTCAGAAAACCGAGAATAATGCAAAACAATAGCCACAGACAGAGGGGAGATGGCAACCCCATCGGTATCACTGGCCCATGGGTGCAGAGAAGGAAGGGGATGCAACAAAGGATTGCTCGATTGATGCTGTATCTACCCTAAGGTCCTCAGCTGGACACCGTTGGCCAATGGAAGGGATGTAGTTTGAGGATTCTGTTTTTTTGTTTTTTTAAATCAGACACAATTTTCTATTCAGCTGGAAAAGAAAGTAAAGCACGTGAGGCTATTTTGAATATTTGTGAAAAGGAATACAGCAAAAGAAAAGATAAAAATGAGACTTGAGAAGAAAAAAAAATGGACTTTCGAACCTTTGGGAGCACCCCAAATATTCACCTCTTCAAGCAAAGCCTTTTGGAAAGGAAGATGGGTCTTGGTAAATAAAGTGATAGGGGCTCTCTGAGACTGAGAGCCTCCTGTCTTTCAAACATTGTAACTTCTGTGTTTTGCTTCTGAAAGACTGACTTTCCTTCAAAGAAGGGAACAGATGGAGACAGGAATGCAGTCCAACCTGGATCAACTAGAATGTTCTTGGGTGGGGGATTTGAATTCACTTTTCTGAATCCACTAATGGGAGTTCACACATTGCTTTTAGGCTTTATTCTCATGATTGAGAACCTCCTAAAAATGAGGATATTTTCCTTTTTTCTCTAAGTCTCAGTGAACTCATTAGGTCTTTGAAGAATTGCCCAGGCCTCAGGTCAATGTTCTGGGTTGTATCTCAAAAACTCCTCCACTTCTCAAAGGTGGAAACTTTGGCCCAGAGAAAAGAAGCAATTTGCCTCCACACATTCAGGGACTATCCAGAGCAGGAGGGTCAAAGGGCCGCATGTTGTTTGACCTCAAGCCACCTCTCCCTCCCATTTCCCATGCTACTTTGTAAAATAAGTCCTCACCATGAGCAGCAGGCCGTCTGTATCATCCCCTGGAAGCAGAAGTGTACTGAGGGTGAAGGATGCAGAGAGACAGCAGTGCCAGGGGTGGGGGTGCTGGTTAAATAAGGCTTACCAGTGCCCCAATAAGAGTTTTATTTTTGGATGGAAAGAAAAGGAAATGTAAAGGAAATTTGAGAAACACATCAAGTGACAGGGAAGGGCAGATTTTCTCCCAGGAGGCATTTAAGTTCTTGCAAGCTTTCCCAGGCTAGGGGTACTCCTTTGCTTGGGTTAGAACAGAGTAAAGTCACATTGCCAGGGAAAACAATCAGGGATGTTGAAAAAGTCTCACCAAACCCAAAGCCGGACCAGGCGAGCTGGCCATGCCAAGGCAGTGAAGAGTGACTTTGGAAAGGGCGGGCACCCTCTCTACTCAGCTGCTAGTGGGTGAGAGAGCCAGGGCTGGTCAAGACCTCTGGATCCTGGTTCCCAAGACAGGTTTTGAAATGGCCTTCTCAAGGGGGTTGGGGGCGGGGGGGAACCTCTGGCTGCTCCTTTCATTTTGTTTGTTTTCCAACTTCAGAAATAGTAGTATGCTCTCTCCTGAGGTCACGGAAAAAGGCTTTTGCTTTGGGTTTGTCTCTCTCTCTCAGGATGGCTGATACCTTGCCACTAGGGCAACCCTGCACTAACAGGGGATGGGGAGAAATTAGCTAAGGGGGTGTTCAGAAGCATGTGTAACTTCTATAAAAACACTTAGCTTAGGCTCAGAAGAGCAAATGACCTCACCCACTAATATATTCCCTGGAATAAGGGTGAGACTCAGAGGTGCACGTATGTCTCACACTGGGTGCCTCACTAAAGGTCTTTCACAGATGATTTAGACTCTGAAGCTTTTGCCTTATGTGCTAACTTTAGACTCTAACCCCCATGTCAGCTGTGACTCTACAGCGTCAGGTCAGCACCTTAGCTCATAAGCTTCTTGATCATTTTCATCTTTCTGGTACCTCAGTTAGGTAACTGGTAGGCAGGGGACTGGGGTGCAGGCCTGAACTTCAACCAACTTGGGCGTAGTCATGAATCTTTAGCCTGAAGTGCTTCTGTGCTACCTCCAGTGTGTTCCAAGCTTAGAGCTCTAAGTCTCCCCTTCAGGGAAAAGGCAAACATCCCTACCCACATCCAGCCTTTCAAATCCCATCCATAGAGACACGAAGGGAAAAAAAGAAAGAGATGCACAAAAATACTTCCAAAGTTTCCCCTCCTCCCCAAACACACACACAACACACACAGAGATATACACACCCTCTCCATATAAATAAATAAATACTTGAATACTGCTAATGGCAACTGAGAGAAAAAGAGAGTGAGGCAGAGGGAATCCCATAAATAAATAAATAAACATAAATAAATAAATAAGAGGTTAGCTAGGAGTCCCAGGCAAAAATGGTCCCCCAGAATTGCGTGGATGAAGGCAGTCTGGACGGGGGCTCTTGAGTCTTTCACTGCTGTCCTGCTAAGGAGGTTCCGTGACTCCAGAAAGCCTTTGTTTCCATGAAGGGAGACTGGAGTCTAGTTCGGGCTCCTGGGCGGGGAAGAGGGTTATTTACAGTTGCTGTACAGGCCCTCCCAGGGCACCTGCCCCTGCCCCAGGCACCTGCCATCAGGCCTTCTGCAGTGACCGCGCTGGCATCCGTTGGTCCTGGCGGGTGGGGCCCAATTCTGGGCCAGTGGGTGCCATGGAGAGGCTGGGTCCCCCGCTGCTGCCCCGGGGCCCGGTTCCCCTCTCCTGCTAGAGGGAGGACGTCACTGCTTCTAAGAAACAGGATTTTTCCCCCCAAATGATTCCCCTCCTCAGGGCACAAGAGATAAAGAATATTTGGTTCTCTGCTTCCCAGAGCCCCAGGTTCCAAAGCTGGGCGCTGTCCCTCTCACCCTCTCCCTGCACGCTCTGCCCTGTTGCCACCACAAACTGGAACCTCACCGCAAGGCTCCGGAAAGCCAGTCAGCTGGTGAGGGGGATGCCCAGAGTTTATTTTAAGGACCTTCTCCCTCATGCCCCTGTTCTTAGTGCCCTCCGTGGGTGAAGCAGCTGGTGGTGTTTGTGTGCTGCAGATCAGCTTACCTTCACTGCCCAGCCCTGGGCGGGGGTTGAGGGGAAGTGGGGTGAGGGCAGAAACGAGGGTGGGCTTCTCCCAAGCTGGTAAGAGCTCTGGAAACCAGCAGGAGCTTCGGAGCATCTAACCTCCTTTCCCCCAGACTCTCTGGATTTGGATCTTTCCCCCAAACCTGGGCTGCTGTGCCCCATCCTGGCAAAATTCCCGAGGGGCAAAATGGGTGCCTTAGGCTGAGGGTGGTAGGTGGGTGAGAAGGTGCTTGGCTGCACTGGGTAGGATCCAGGGTGCCCTTTCTGGGCAGTGGGGAGGGGGCAGGCAGGCGCCAACCAGAGGGTAAGGCCAGACTGGCTGGCGCTGGGGACTGGCAGCTGGCCACGGCACTGGGGAATGTTCAGCAGATGGTCCCGTGGAATTAAGCTGTTGCCAGCTACTGGGGCCGAGGCAAACTTGGGAAGTGGGGTTGCAGACCCAGCTGTCCTGACTGTCCATTGTGTCCTTTCTCAGAGGTCGCAGGGTCCCTGTGAGCCACCAAGAGGCATTTTGTGTAAATGGCACGGTGGCCTCTCCATGGCTAGGAACTACTGGGCCCCTCTTCCCAACCACAAGGAGATACTGGGAGCAGTGGGCTTATCCTCCCTCCTTCTTGCTTCTAGACTCATGACAGAGAGTCCATCTCCTAGCTCCTGACACCTACTACCAAGTGAAATGTCCATGTCCCCTAGTCACGTGTCCCCCTTTCTAGGACCCAATAGCCTTTCAGCACTTGCTCTGGCCTATGTGGGGAGCTAAAACTCCCGATCCCCTCTCCTGGACCTGAATCACCCTGCTCTCTTCTAATATCCACCCCTCACCCCATGGGATCCATGGGGGTCCATACACGTGTAGCCACGAGATTGGATGAGAGGAGAATGAGGGCAGATGTGATAAATACCACTGGTCTTCGGTATGCAGCCTGGCAGCAGTGGGTTAGCAGAACTCTCTCCACATTTTCCTGGCCAGACCCAAACTTCTGAGTCATGGACTCGCTGCTCCTTATAAACCGTTGAGGCTTTTCTGTGCCAAAAGAAGGTAGTCTTCTCCACATGGTCAGGCCTGAGCTGAGCCCCAGCAGGTGTGGTGGAGGCTCCCAGCAGCTGCACATCGAGACTGAAGCCCTCACACCCTCCTTTCCTCCTCCCCAGGAGAGCAGGAAGGACAGGGCCTGGGAGCCCTCAGTGCTGTCTGTCACCAAGGAGAAGGCAGGGTGGTCGGGGAGTGGGGGAGGCTGCCAGAGTGGAAGGGGCCCCACAGGCAGTGGGCTCCCGGGAGGGCCCTGGCTTAGCGCCTTGTGCTGGAGTAGCTGTCTGCTGAGCTGTAGCTCCCACTCCGACTCCCACTCCGGCTCCGACTCCGGCTCCGGGAGCCCACGCTGGGGCTGCGGGAGCTGCAGCTGCTGCTAGTGAGGGTCCTGCTCCGGCTGCGGCTGCGGCTGCGGCTCCGGGAGTAGCCCCGGCTGGCTGAGCGGCTGCTGCTGCTGCTGCTGTACCAGGAGGAGGTGCTGCTGAGGCCGCTGGAAGAAGAGGGGCTGGGCCGGTAGTACGGGATGGGGCGTTTCCGGGCACTGCAGAAATCAGAGGGGGAACGTGTCAGGGCAGGACTCCTCCCAGCTGCAATCCCGGGAGCACAGGCATTGTCCTAGGAGACATGTCCCAGCTCCTTAGGGGGAAAAAATTCCTGTTACTCTTCTCTTGCAGTCCTGAGAACATCAAGGAGGTGGTCTCTGTCTAGTGCTGATATGCTTTGAAAAGTGATAATCTCACTTTTTTAACATCTCAAGGCTTGGGCTCAGAGAGAGCATCCAGCTGGCCACAGAATCTACATCTCAACTTTAATCACAGTTTTGTTTTGCTATTTTTATTTTTACTAGAACCTTCTATTTATGGCAAAAGAGGTTGATTTTTCTATTTATTGTAGTGTATCAAGTTTCGTTTTGAAATAAATGGATGGACCTAAAAAAAAAAAAAAGGCGTACCTATTTAAAGAAATTTAAGTAAGCAGCACACTTAATCAGACAAGGCAAAAGTGGTGGGTGATGGAAGCTTGGAAAACATTGAATGGATTCACTCAGGTGGATTATTTGGGGTTGAGTACAGAATCCAGAGAGCCTTTGGAAACACCAGTCCCTTTTTCTTAGACTTCCTCCAAGTCTACTCCAAGGATATCTCTGAAAGTCAAGGCAGTGAGTGTAGGACTCCCACCATATGTTCCAGACCAAGGCAGGCTGTTCAGTGAGACATCTGAGAAGATGAAACCATTACCTTGCCTTACTGTCTGGGGCACAAGCTCTTTTTTCTCCTTCAGGTCATCTCTAGTGAGGAGGCATGGGCAGCCAGGATTCTCCTTTCCTTGTGGGTCTCTGGACTGAGTAGCTGACCCTTGGAGGACCAGGAGGAAGACCCACCAATTTTCAAAAGCCACTTTTAGGGCAGCATTCAGCCATTCTCTCCATTTCAAGGCCTGAAGACTCTCAGACTTCAGGATTCTCTTCTAGGGCTTTTCTCATTTAATACTTTACCTGTTACAAAAATCTTTACCTACCAAGTCTGACCATTCAGTCCATCACAGTGGCACACAGTGGGTTCTAGTGCTCTGCATTTAAGTGTGTAAATTGCATTCATATCTCTTTGCCTCTTTTCATTTTATCCTTTTGACACTTCTAGGAGTTATTTCCTCCAGCAGTTCATGGGTGAAAAAAAGATTCTGGGAGGTGAAGAGATTTTCCCAGCTCACCCAGGAAGTGGCACAGCCAAGATTCCTCTCCAAAATACTGGTCTTCCCCTTACCCACTAGCGCAGCCCACTCCCCACTCCCCCCACCCCCCACCCCCCCCCCCACCCCCGCTTCTGGTACCTAAACAATCCTGTTCGCCCTCTCTACGCTTGGTTCAGAGTATACAACCTACGGTTGTATTCAAACTTTGCATCTGGGCGCGTGGGGCTAAGGGTGGAGGTCTGTCGCCACTGCCTGGCTCCACCCCCATGCAATGTCCTCATTCAGTTCCTTGCTTGTGTCTCCCATTGCAAGGCCAGACCATTCTACGGCCCAGCCCAGCATGCGGCATCCCCGCAGCTTCCTCAAATTCCGGCCACACCCGATTCCTCAGGCCGGCTCCACCCTTTGGTCTGCCACCTCATTCGAGCCCCGCCCACCACGCCCGCCCCCTTCCGGCAAGCCCTCTGGGTGGTGGGGTGCTGACTCGCCCCAGGCTTTGAACTGAAACCTCATTCCAGCGGTTGGGGAGGTCCCTGAGCTCCTACAGTCCTGAAATGCAGCCCCAAGGAGGCTCCAGCGGGTGGGCGGGTGGGAAGGGAGTCCAAGTGAGGTGGAGGTGGTACCGGGCTTCCTGGCCTCACCTCGTTATCCTTCGCGCCTCCAGGTGGCTCGGGGAGTCTCTCCGGCGCTTCCGCATGGGCGAGTAGGACCGACGTCTCCGCCGAGCTCGCTCGCGCTCGCGTTGCTGCGAATCCTTCTCGCTGTACTTGGGGTTCCGCTCCCTGAAGGGGTATGGTGATGGGGTGGTTACTGGGGAGCTGAGGCTGCCCTGGCTTTTTCGCTGTGAGCATGTGGGAGAAGGGCACCCACTTTGCCCTCCTGCCCACTTTACCGCGCTGGGGCAGGGGACAGGGTCAGCACGGGGCCCCCAGGAAGGCCGGAGGTAAGATAGCATAGCTATGGGAGAGTCTACGTGGATGACTGGCTACTGAGGAGGGGTGCAGCTGGGCGTGGGGAGGGGTGTCAGCCTTTGAAGGTGGGCATTGCAGGGGTCAGGATATGAAGGTTAGGTGGGTGGGCCCACGTGCCGAGTAAGAAGTGAGAATTAGGGGCTCTGGATATAGGCATATGGGGTAGTACTAGTTGTGTGAAGAGGCTGAGGGCTGGGGATATGAATTCCGGGGTATGGCTGAGGGTTTGGGGTAAGTACATGAGGATGCAGGGAAGTTCTGGGGGCCTCACCGCCGCTTGGATAGGACATAGGGAACCACTAGGAATGCTGAGTCACCTTCCCATCCATAAGCGGGCGGGGCTTGACCTGAGAGGAACTGAACAGAGCTAGGGAGATGCTCCAGAGAGACGATGCGGGAGAGGAGGGAGGGAGGGAAAATCGCTCAGTCGTGTCCGACGCTTTGTGACCCCATGGACTATACAGTCCATGGAATTCTCCAGGCCACAATTCTGGAGTGGGGAGCCGTTCCCTTCTCCAGGGGATCGTCCCAACCCAGGGATCAAACCCAGGTCTCCTGCACTGCAGGCGGATTCATTACCAGCTGAGCCACCAGGGAAGCCCAAGAATACTGGAGTGGGTAGCCTATCCCTTCTCCAGCGGATGTTCCTGGCCCCAGAATCGAACCGGGGTCTCCTGCATTGCAGGCAGATTCTGGACCTGAACAAAGGAGCATGGCTGGAGGTGGAGCCTAGCCCGAGGGGGGGTGGGGTCTGCCTGGGGGCGGGGCCTGTACCTGCTGGGACTGTAGCGGGAGTAGCTTGGGCTGCGGCGCGACCTAGAGCTCCTGCTAGGCGGGCTTCTCTTGCCAGACTTGGAGGAGTAGCTGGGAGAGCGCGAGGAGGACCTGGAGGAGAGGAGACAGCCGCTGAGGGGCCTGCTGAGCTCCGCCGGGCTTGCCCTGTCTGTCTAGCGTTTTATTCTGCTGGTCACCGGGCCTTTTTATTTCTGGAGGTCAGGCGGAGGAACCCAAGCCCTTACCTGAGGATGAAATCCCCTCCCTTTTGGATGGTTAATAATAATTATTATCAACAACTTCCCTTTATTGAGTTCTTCCTATCCTGGCCATTTAGTAGCTGTGTTGCCTTGGGTAGGTGATTTCACTTCTCTGGGCCACTTTTCTGATCTGTAAAATGGCAAAAGTACTTACCCAATTAGAATTGTCAATTAAACGAGTAAATTAGGGTAAATTACTTAGCATTTTGTGTACAGCCAGCACACAGGAAATGTTTATTATTATATGATTATTATGTATTTTACTATGTGCCGGATTTTGAACTAAATGTTTTGTGTATATTATCCCATTTAATCCTCAGCACTTCCTAGGGTTAGACTCTGTTATCAATCCCATTCTATAGATGGGGACACAGAGGCAGAGAGAGATGATGTGATTTGTTCAGGGTCACTCAGCTAGTCACTGTCTGTTTGGCTACAAGATGCTCCTGACTTCTGCTGGATGATGCTGTGTGCAACCAAATTACTAGCCTCTATGCTGTTTCCAGACTTCTTCCCTCTTGTTAATGCCTCCCACTTTTAGAGAAACCAATCCCTTGGTTTCTCCACCAGTTTCCTGGAAATATCTACCCGGCTTCCTCAGTCTTTCAAGTAATTTTCATTTCACAATTGATGACTTGATCTGCTAGTTGTTCCTGCTAGGGTTGGGAGGGATTATGTGGCCATGTCTGTGTTCAGTGGGAAAGAGCACTGTGATGGATTAGCAGTGTCTGCCATGGGCACAGGGATGAGTAGGGGGCACACTATCCTAAGTTTTCCTATTTTCAATTTGAAAAGAAGTCTTGCTCTAACTTGCCCTCACCTATGTGTTCCTTAGTCCCTTCCTACTTTCTTAGGCGATCATAATAACTATCGTTCTAGGACTCTATTCTTACATACTGTCCAGGGTGAGGAAAGGAGTGTGGACAAGGAATAGGTCCTAGGTCAATAGTGTCCAGCTGTGGCCCCCGAAAAATTTGCTTTTTCCAACTTGCTCTTTCCCCATTTATTGAGAGATGTTAGTAAAGAGTGTGAAGATGAAACATGTTTTTGAACACTTTGAGAGGATGTCAGGCATTTCTATCCACTGTGGTACATACTGTCCTTTTTCTGTGGAACCAGATGAGTCATTTTTCATACTTAAAAATCAGAAATAAGTGCTCTTCCAGGCAACTGGTTCAATTTTTATCTTTTTTGTTTATAATGTAAAGGAACAATTTCCCGTTTTCATCTGCCAGGCAGCTTAGAGTCACATTGGCAGCACATCTCCATAGTCTCAGTACCTGTGGGGGCTGGTTCCAGGAGCCCCTGTAGATAACAAGATCTGTAGATGCTCAAGAACCTTTTATAAAATGGCAGAGTACATTGAATACACTGGTCTTTCATAAATAGGGATGTGAAACTCCCAAGTACAGAGGGCTGACTATACAGAAAGGTAGGACCTGCCATTGGGAGTTAACCTTCTTCCTGATTTAGTTCTATTTCTCTCTTTCTTTTTCCATTTTGCCTGATTTTTTCTTATCTTTATGTCACTCTATCATGTTGAATTCCTTGCCCCCTTATTCTGAATGAACTGGTCTTGAGGTAAACACCTACATAAATGTGTTTTGATTATATGGTTGCAACAGAGAAACAGTCTGGTTGCTGTTGAAAGTTCTTGTTTGTAGAGGGACGCTGGACTCCATGAAGCCATGGGTTGATTAGATTGGATGCAGTCTTCCAGTTCCTGAGATAACATGTCTCTGCATTCTGCTATATCATTCCACATGAGAAAATCAAGTAATAACCAATGGTTATTGGCATTGAGTGGTAAAATGCAAAGATGGGCCCAATTCTTCTCCCTGTATCCATGCCCCTTGCAAGATGACTTTGCAGTTCCTCCCACTAAGAGGAACATCCCTTGTATCTATCTGGATTGGTCTTGTGACTTGCAGTGGTTAAGGAAATGGCTGAAGAGATCATGCTTCTTCTAGGCTGAGGACTTGCATACTACTGCTCTCTTTTGGAACCCTGCCATCACCACGTGAACAAGCCCAGACAAACCTGCTAGAAGATGGGAGGCCACATAGAGCAGAGATGAATCAGCTGGGGTCATCCAAACAAGCCAGGCCCCAGCCAACCCACCAGCTGAGTCCAGCCCAAACTGCTGACCCACAGATTCAGGAATGAAGTCAAAACTCACTGGGGGCATTTTTTTTTTTTTTTTCGCTGTGCTCCATGGCATGTGGGATCTTAGTTCCCTAACCAGGGATGGAACCTGTGCCCCCTGCAGTGGAAGCACAGAGCCTCAACCACTGGACCACCAGGGACGCCTTGGGGCAATTTTTATGCAGCAGAAGATAATTGATACACATGAGTGGATCCTCATGACAATAACAACAATCAAAACTGATATTATGTTCCAAGTACTGATTTAAGTGTTTAATAGTCCTCAGCACAATCCTTCAGGGTAAGATATATTACAGATCTCATTTCAGTAGGGGAGGAAACTAAGGATCAGAGAGGTTAACAGACACCCAAGGCCATCAGCTAGTAATGGATAGAATGGATATTTGAACTCAAATCTGTTCCATTCCTGTTCCTTGGGGCTGAAAGGCCATCTCTAGTTACCCTAGCTAGCTGAAGATTCTAGGTCAAAACTGCACTCACCTTTTCCCAGAGGAGGTGGATCGGCTCCTGGTGTACCTGGGGGAGGCTCTGGGGTTTGGGGAGCGGGAGGAGTGGCTGGAGTGTGTGCTGGTGTAGGAGGAGCTTCGGGAGCACCCTCTCATGGGGGAGCTCCGGTCTGTGGATGGGACCAAACTGGACTTCTTCACCTCGGTGCATTCCAGACATGGAGACTGAAATCCTCTGCATGGGGGAGAACCACTGTTAGCACTGGCCTGCCCACTGGTCTGGGGCATCTTGAGCTGATACTCACCTCCCTACCTTTGCCTTGGCTGTGATGCTCTTGCAACCAGCCCCCCGGTACCGACACCTTTCCCCCTCTTACTACCTCTGGAAAGATTTCCCAGACCACAGATGTTAGAATAGTAGAGATAGAATAGAAAACACACCAAAGGGGAGGGGACAGGGTGGGTGTGATCAAATCCCATCGTTCAAGCTTTAGTTTCTCTGCTGTCTTTTTCAGTCCCTCTGATTATATTAATGAGAAAGCCTGGGTTGGGTACTAGCGGGTTTTTACTGTCTCTTTTAACACTTGCAAAGAGAGAGAGCTGGCCTGAGACTCAGAACCTTGGGTAGGCAACTGTAACTAAAATTAAATACTTTGTTTTAATCATATGTATTTTCACAGGTGCCTTCTATTAGGACAAGAGATAAAAATTTTCTATTTAAGATAGTACTATAAGTTTCCTTGTATTAAAAAGTGAGTTTATTAAAGTAAATAAAAGTAACAGAAGTACCTGGATATGGAACAACTCAAAAACTGGCTGATTTAAGTTCAGGAAACTGGTGTAGCCCATTTTGTAGATGGGGGAATGGAGACCTAAAGAAGGGTAGAGGCTTGTTCAAACCCACACAAAGGACAGGGTCCTGTCATATCCTCACCTTGCCTAGAGCCATGCTGGATTCCTGTTGGTTCTTAGTAAGGACATGTTCATTTGATTGGGCCAAGGATCAAGTTCAAATCACATTAATATGGTTTTATCATGACCCAGCCCCTGCTCACCCTCCAGTCTCAGCTCTGGCACTTTCCTCTCTTGACTTCAGCCATAATGGATTACTTGTTTCTCCTGGAATAGTCCTGTTCTCTCCCTTGTCTGCATGCCTTAGAACATTCCCACTGCCTGGAACCCTGTTCCCTTTCCTCCTCATTTGACCAACTCCTACTCGTGGTTTCAGGCTTTCGACTCCCTTCGGTTTGCTTGTGTCACCTCCAATGCGTTTTCACAACCCCCAGCCCCAATGCCTCCCCAACCCCTAGGTGGCTTGCTTGGTCTTATAATTGTTATCTTCCTCCACCAGACACCAAGCTTTCTGGAGACAGAACTCATGTCTCTCTGGACACTGTATCTCAGCACCTAGGACAAAGCCTGAGACATTATGTCCTAGGTCATCAATAAACAGCTGTGGAATAAACATGCTGAGCCTCTTAGCATCCTGGATGCTTCACAAGCATCATCTCATTTATTCCCCCAACAACCTTAGGAAGTTGGTACTATTATTACCCCTTATTTACAGAGAAGACTCAGAAGGGCAAGTTGCTTGCTCAAGGCCACCCAGAATCTCAAATCCTGATCTGTCCAGCTCTGAAGCCCATGTCCCTGTCCCTTGCCAGCCCCCGCTTTTACTGTCTATGGTTCCCCTGATTTAGAACTGACGTCTCTTCCACTCTGCCCTCTGCTCATAGCTGACATGACATAAAGAGCCATGGGTTTAAAGATCATTTATATTTCACAGTGAAAGTTTGGGTCTAAATTATTTAATCCTGCTGTCCATGTAGATCAGATTAAGCAGGTACCTGCTAGATGCTGTTCAGGCTTAACTGCAGTTCTAGAGACACAAATCTGTTTTTCAGTCCTGGTACCAGCCCTTATTAACTGAGTTTCTTTAACTATTCTGAGCTTCAGTTTCCCCATTAGCTAAAAGAAAGTTATAATAGTACCTATCCCATAAAGGTTGTAGAAGGAGTTAAGGAAGATTATCTAGCATTTAGTCAGGGCTCCACAAATAATAGTTTCTATGACTGTTGTTATTGCTATTTTCAGTATTTCCTGCATAATAGCTTTAAAGTAAATACTGTGGTATATTTTTAAATGATAGTGACTTAATGTTAAGACTTTCTCCTGGAATTATTGATAAAATTGACATCTTTTTTTTCCTGCCCAACTTCCATTCCTCCTTCTGATTAACAGTACCCTGCTTTCCCTTCAGAGACCCAGACCTCCTTCAGTTTCAGTGTACACAGGAAGATTCATTAGCTCTGATGGTGGCATGTGACAAATTCTAGCCAAGAACACAGCACCCTCTGGGCAGTGTGTGTGGTCTTGGGTGAACAAGCTTGACTAAGCAGAGCCAATGAGCATTTGCCTTGATAGTTTGCTGAAATTTTGGGAAAAGAGGCATTTCCCTTCCATTGGCTGGCAAGATTGACAGGATGTTAACTGGATGGCATACTTGCCAATGTTTTGGGATAATCTGCTTGAGAATAAAGCCAAGAGTGGGAAAGCAGAGCTGAGAGAAGCAATGGGAAAGGCAACTTCTCAATGACACATTTTTGAGACCCTGGAGCCAGCTATACCAGAAGCTGATCTCCTTGAATTTTTTCCCCCCAAATTATGCTAATTTCTCTCTCTTTTGCAAAATAAAAGTCTCCTGGCTTCGAATGTGTGTGTGTGTGTGTGTGTGTGTGTGTGCGCGTGTGTGTGGCGCAGTGCCAGGGTGAGAGACTGAGATGGTGGAGCTCAGTCAGTATTTCTCCTCCTATCCAGGTGCACTGACCTTGACTCTCTGCCCCTGCTGGTGGGGGAGAGGTTCTCCAAAGCAGCCCCCTTGTTCTGGGGTGAGGAAGTGGTGAAGGAGTTCCCTGAATCAGAGGTGTTTCCACTGTTGGGGTCCCGGCTCTTGCTCAGGCCCCCACTGGGGCTCCCCTTCTCTTGACCCCGAGACCTGGTTGAGCCGATTTGCATGGAGGGTGGCGAGGAGGTGTCATTGCCTGAGTCATACTCCTGGGAGCGTCCTCGGGAGGTGGTGAGCGGGCTGGCTGTTTTGGTAAAGAGGTCAGCAGCAGACCCCGACCCAGTGATCTGAAAGCAAAAACACCC
Source organism: Oryx dammah (assembly GCF_014754425.2). Taxonomy (NCBI): domain Eukaryota; kingdom Metazoa; phylum Chordata; class Mammalia; order Artiodactyla; family Bovidae; genus Oryx; species Oryx dammah. The sequence goes on from NW_024070196.1 coordinate 55,522,520, forward strand.
GTTGGACACTGCTGAGTGCCGGGCCTGTGGGTTGCGTCTAAATAACCAAGAAAAGTTTACCATCATGATGCACTGTAACGAAAGGAAAGAGAGAGAGGAGAGGAAAGAAGAGACGCCAAAAAACAAAAGCACAAATTCCTGAAAGAATACCACAGAAAGGAGAGCTTTCTTTCTTTTTTTTTAAACCCCCTGCTAGGATAACTGGAAGATTTAGGTATCATGCAGAGAAGAAGCATGCGATCCAGATTAAACAAAAGAAAAAGGAAATTATACAAAATTTCTAATGAATTAACTCAAACAAAAGAGACAACTTAAAAGAAAGGGGGTGTGTGTAAACACCCTTAACCTAAAACAACAATAAAAATAAAGAAAGGTAGGGGGAAAGAAAGGAAGCTATGGGCCTGAAAAAATACATCTTGAAACTTAAAAACGACAAAAGGAGATAAAGCCAAAATTTTAAATGTCAACCAAATCTTCAATGAATTTGATTTTTTTTTTCTCTTAAAGAAAAAGTTGCCCAAATAGAACCCTAAACAAATATCACATGGGGAAAAGAAATGAAATAAAGATGAGAGGGTTTTTTTTTTAATATAAAGTCAAAGTCACAAAATGATATTTTAGTAGTTTTCAATAAAGGGGAAAAGAAAGGGTGGGGGGACAAAAAAATGGAAGTCAAATTGTCTGACTGAAAACAAACAAAAAAAAAGCTCTCTACGGATATTTGCGTGTGTCCTTTCCCCCTGGAGAAGGTAGCTAAGGTTCTCGAGTGGCTTCTAATAAATTCTCTCATGTCTTTGCGGATTATATCCACTTACCAAGCAAGAACTCCTCCTTTAGTAGGTAGGTAAGGTGTAAGAGAAAGGGAAGAGCGGGCAAGGTGAGTCCATCATTAGAGTCGCAAATGACAAGTAAAAACACACACCTTTCTGTACATCCTCGCACTTGGCCCTGAACTTTGGACTTTGGGTTTTCAGTGTTCTTGACAGGTGAAGCATCACTTCTGGCTGGCTTTCTCAGTAAGGGGACCTCAAGCCGCCAACACTAACCTTGTCAGTCCCTTAACGCCCAAGTTGGGTCAAGAAACCCCTGCTGGCAATGCAGATGGTGGCTAGAGTTTGCATCAATCTGAGATGTCCAGATGGGGGGTGGGGCACAGGGAGGATGTGCTTGTAACAAACAGCTTTGGGAGGGGCTTGGAGATTTGGCTTTGGGGTGACTGGGAATGCAGAAGGGCCCCCAGGATCCTGGGTGTGGCTGATCTAGAACAGATGAAGAAGTAAAGGAGGCGATGGAGAGCCAGCCCTTGGGGAGGCTATAGAGTGTTTAGAAGTATAATGGATGGTTTTCTTTAAACACTCAAACCAGTCTCAGCTCAGATGACACAGTGGGCTCGGTTCTGGTCCCCATCAATATACAATGCTTAGCTGTGGGCAAGAGGGACCTCTGCCTGGGTCTCCTCCAGTGACAACCATTCCCATGGGTCGAGAAATCTGTGGGGCTACCTGGAAACCTTTCCTTGAGATTAGTCTCTGGAGACCTGAAGTCCCAGAATTCTCTGTTTAAATGGCTGCTGAGTCCCCTTCCAGGGTCTCTTCAGGCTCTCCATGATCTATTCTCCCAGGGATAGACCATGCTTCACGTGTGCACGTTTGTAGGTCCAAACTTGACTATCTGAATGGAATTTGGACATTCGGACTGAGGTGTCCATGTGCGTGTGTGAAAGGTCCGTCACGGTGATGAAGCAAGATGTAGGGGGAGAATGGGAGGGACCAGGGCGTTGGGGCAGATTCTCTCCACACTGTCGTGTTGTGGTCCGGCACTCCGAGGGGTCCGAGGCTCTAAATCCAAATCTGACTCTCCCGATCATTTCAAGGATATGTTTGCCAAGATAGGAGAACAAACTTCATCTAAGTTTGCTGTCTTGATTTAAAAACATTTAGTGTGTGGCTTCTCCTTCTATACTCTTGTCCCAGGCCCTGCAAGTATTAGCATAAGTCTCGCCATCAAAAGCCTGCTTCCCCCGCCCAGTTTCTCCCGTGAACTTTGAGCCTAAAGAAGGGGGGCTCTAGGGATTTCTTAAGGAAATATTTCTGTCTTCTCAGCAACTGGTCATGAGGGCAAGATACAGAGACACTGGAACAGTGAGAATAATACCAATGGCTTCACCAGCTCAGGATATCAGCTCCTGGAGTTGGGGAGGCAGAACTTCCTTTGCAGATTCTCCCAGGAGGCTTTGCACACCGACAAGGTGATGGTCCAGCTTTACCAACTTTCACCCAGTGCAGCTGCCACTTCCCATTTGACAATCTGGCTAGTTTTGCTCTGGGACAAGGGATCTTAAAATAAGGTTGCCCAAGTGGGGCTTTCTAGTGTGAGATTTCTTTTAAAATTAATGTAAAGACCCCATTTTGTCTTCTAGTTTGCAGGGTGGATGCCAAATCTTTACCACCTCTGTGAGTTCAGTGTTTACATGTGTATTTCCACCACCTCTGTCAGGAATGAGAGAGCATCACACAGGCAGTTGGACCCTGGAACCTGGACTCTCAGGCTGGGGTTTGGTCTGGGCTCATGGAATCGTTGCCTCAGAGATGATGAGTGTTTGGTAGCCAGTGTATCGCAAGTGATTCAGGTAAGCCCTTCCAGAAGGAAGCCAGGCTGGACTATGAATATAATGGATTTTGTTATCTTGTGGCTTGCTACCTGGAGGCATCCAGGCCAGGCTTTTCTCCACCCAGGTACTCATTTCCACCTTGACTACTAATTTCAAAGCATATGTCCTGGTGCATCATGGGTACCCAGGAAGAAGGACTTTCTGAAGGTAAGGCCCCTCAAGTCTAATGGATATAGATAGGGACCTTGCCTTTTTCGCATTCTCAATCCCATACACTTAGCTCACAGTGACACTTTCTGTGTCCCTCCACCTGACCACAATCACTACCCACATGTAACAGAACTGAGAACTGTATAAGGGATCATGCTTTTCTATCATTGCCAGAAAACAGAGATAATCGTACTACTGAGATGTCCTCACTAACTTGACCCTATGCTAAAAATACCAACCTCTCTTAAAAGTCCCATTTCTTTGAATGAACCTAAATTCTTTGACATGCGTGACAGTGTCCTTTACAACCCAATCCTGTGTCCTTCACAACCCAATCCTGTGTCCTTCACAAACCTCATCTCTTCCATACAGCCCCTCCCCAGTTGTGGTTTGTACAACCTTAAGGCAATCAACTGGGAAGTTTTCTTGGTTTTGCCACCACATCTTGCTTTCCCAACCCCAGGCCATTTGCACATGCCATTTCCTCTGCCTAGAACATTTTCCCCTTGTTCCTTACTTCACATGGATAAATTTATTCATCCTCCAGTTTACATATCACCTCCTCTTGAAAGCCTTCTCTGAGTCCCAGGCCAGGATAACACAAAACTCTCTACTTCATTCATTCTTTCATTCTGTTATTCATCCATTCACTCATTCAAAAATGAGTGGCTTTTGTCTGCCACAGCACTGTTACTGGGTGGGATAATTACCTGTCTCTATCTGGATGGGCTGAAAGTTGGGGTCTTGAGACCAGCTCAGGGCTGGGCATGTGAGCTACAGAGAACCTCTATAATCAAGTTTTAGGTCCAGGTCAGTGGTAGAGAGAAGGAAAGCTCTCTCCCCCAGCCCTCCTTGGGCCTACAGTCTCAGAGAAAGCAAGAGTCTACAGATGTTCAACAGCGTAAGCTCCAGGCTAAGGCGAGAAGCTCCAGACCAGAGGAGCCTTCCAGATGAGACAAGCAGTGCTGGGTCTCTTTGCTTCCTTTGCCACCTTCTGCTATTCTGGGAGGTCAGGTTAAAAGATCAGCTGGATCTGGTCTTTTGTACTCAACAGGGCTGCTGGCTCATGCAGTGACTTTGTTTGAGTGCTAGAATGGTGTTCCTCCTGGGTCAGGAAATCGAAAATGGTGCCCCTTCTGGTCAGACAAATTAGAAAGAAAGATACACCTTTCTCTGGACGGAAGCAGCCCCATGTCTGTTTTCATAGCTGGCTTGACAAATGGAGAGTCAGTGGGGTTTAACTCCAAAGCCTTTGGACAGGGCACAACTAGCATAACGACATGCCTGGCACGTCCTGGATACACAAATCTTGACCTGCTTGACCTACTCTAAGGATTACTTTGAGGGTTGGGGGAAGAGGTGGTAGCCCAAAGACGTTCATTTCTGTTACCTTCAGCTGACCTCTACTTGGTTGCGTCTTTACCAGTCTTTGTGGGCTCTGCCCATTTCCAGATGATAGAAATATTTTCATAAACTCATTAGGGATGTCCAGATTGTCCTGTTAGTCTTGGATCCCTCCTTCTCCAGAGGAGGGAAGATATAGCTCAGGGGGGCCAAAGGCAGACTGTAGGGTGTGTGTGTGTGTGTGTGTGTGTGTGTGTGTAAGGGGGTGCCATGACAATGCAGAGGAGCCCTTCACGTCAAGGACATAATGACAGGCAGACAACAGAGGCTTCTGTGCTCTTGCCTCCTGTCCCTAAGTGTCTCCTTCCTTGTCCGATACTCACTTCCGCTCTGCCATGGAAGAGGCAGACTGTTGCCCACTGGATGCTGACATAACAGGGTGGCCCTCCTTGCTCCTCCCTGTCTTTCATTTTGATAACAGGCCTCTCACAGTTCATCTTCTTCTTCATCTACGGGACATTTCTCTTCTATGCACATCACTGCTCTCTGCTCCTATATCCCCATCTTAGCTGCCAAACGGTCCTCAAAAGGCTCACTGGGAGGAGTCATTCTAGACCCACTTTTGTGCAAGAACAATGCAGTCACGGTACGGGGGACCCCTGTGTGAGGCCTGGGACCCTCTTACCAGGTTTCTCTTCTGTGGTCCACTCTGAACCCTTCCTCCATCTCAGTCGTGTCCTTCTTCCCATGTCTTCACAAAGGCCTATTCTGGGGGCTTGGCACAAAAATTCAGCCCCTGTAAACTTTGTTTAATCACAAAGTGAAATAACACCTGTCTCCCTATGGGTCCTCCTAGAAACTGAGACAGGAATTTGAGTGCTGGCAGTTTATTTGAGACCAAGGAATCTTATTTGAGGGGCAGTGAGCTGGGGGAGAGAAAAGAGAGAGGACAGAACTGGCTCCAGAATTCATCTCAACCAAGGAGGGAGCTGGATATTTATACACCAGTTTCTCACCACTCATGGGTTAAAGGTTGCCCCCAAGACGTGTCAATTCTCCAGCGGTTTCAAACTGCCGTCCAGCCAAGCAAAGTGGTCTTTGGCAGCCAGAGAGCAATACCTGGAAGCTGGACACTGGCAGTACGTGAAGTGGGGGTGGGGGCATAAATGGACAGCATCTGTCTCAACACCCCAAATCACCCCTAGAAAACTGACAGGCCAAGTTATGCTTTGTTTCAGAGTTTCAAGTTATGCTTTCTTTGGTGCACTTAGTGGCTAAACAAATGTATGTTCACCAATAAATTTGAAGGAACTGTCAACGTTGTAGTTGGGCATACTCACATAGCAAACCCATTTCTAGTTCATGCTGAAACGTAAGAGGATCTGGCAAGATTGACTTGACATTCCTGCTGGGTAATAATCAGTTTGTGAGTAACTGGAGCTGCTCCTTTTAGATGGGGCACGTGCTTTCCTGTCCTCAGGCTTTATGGGGTCCCTGTTGCCTATATCTATTAGTGGACGGGCCCCTGAGACATCTAAGTTTGTGACTCTCTGTTCTAAGTGTTCATTGCTACCCAGAATCTATCTGAAAGCAGCACAAACATAGTGCATCTTGTGTATTTCATCTCTCCCTCCCATCTTCCCCATCTCTGCCCTTTCAAACCCTCTTGGATTTTGTCAGTGAAAGGAGTCAGGAGACCAGAGCCATGGAGCCCTATCCAGACCCCAGAGCTACTACACACTCTTCCCTTTTGGGTAATGATTGCCAATCTCAGACTTTTCTTTAAAGGACAGATTGCTTTTCACAAACTCATGGCCATTGGGACTAAACAAATGAGTACATTCCCTTTATTCTTTTAGCCCCCACCAATGTGAAGATGCTAAAGCTGAAACTCCAGTACTTTGGCCACCTCATGCGAAGAGTTGACTCATTGGAAAAGACTCTGATGCTGGGAGGGATTGGGGGCAGGAGGAGAAGGGGACGACAGAGGATGAGATGGCTAGATGGCATCACTGACTTGATGGACGTGAGTCTGAGTGAACCCTGGGAGTTGGTGATGGACAGGGAGGCCTGGTGTGCTGCGATTCATGCGGTTGCAAAGAGTCAGACACAACTGAGTGACTGAACTGAACTGAACTGAACTGAATGTGAAGCTCATTTTTTTTGAACTCATAAGCTTGCCTCTTCTTTTTCCTTAATATACTCAGCATCAACACTTGGATTTTTCTAATAAGTAATTAAACCCCCCACCACAAACTCCAGCTCCTGGTGTTTTACTGGGAGTCTCTCTCAGCCCTCCAGGGAAGCTGGCACTGTTATTTATTGTTTTTGTTTCAAATCATTATTTAATCAAGAACGGGGAAAAAAGGCAACCTCTCACTTACACTTCAAAATTTAATTTCAGCTGAATTCTGAGATCAAGAGGCAGCACGGCCTAATAGGTTACAAAAATACAATCAAGAAGAGAATTCCAATTAAACTGAACAAGTCCATTTACTGAGCTTCAAATGGCCCCATGGAGAGAGATGGCTATAAATTTTTTTTTCCCTCCCTGCCATATGGGGGACCGGAAATTCTCATGTGAATGTAGAGCTGCATGGCAGAGCTTTTAGCTAGAGGGTTCTGGTTATTCCCGCCCCCCTCCCTTTTTTAAACCCTTTTGTTTCACAAAGACATTAAGTTTATTTTCCTCGCTGTTGTTCATCTTCCTTTGCACACTAATTAGGAAGACAGCAACAGAATGGATTCGTTGACCTGTTAAGGAGTTCATTTGAGAGGGGGCGGGATGGAAAAAGACAGCGATCTGCTGAGGATGGTAGGGAGATGACAAAGTCCTTTAGGGCTGCGGGGTGGGGGACTGTCCCACCGGGCTGTTCACTAAAACTGACCTTGGGCCCAGGGACATAATCTTGCCTCCTCTCTCCTTCCCTCCATCAGGAAGCTGAAGGGGACTGGAAGCTTCAACCTCACCATTTCTTATTAGCCCCTCCTGTTTTAGAAGCCCCTCTTGATAGCCCTCAGCCTACCTGTTCTTGAAAATTTCTACATGGCTCCAGTTAGGCAAAATTTTCACCAGTCCAAATTCAAATGAGAAAATAAGTTCAATGGAATGATTTCTTCATCCAGCTAAATGCATCTGACTTAAAGTCTCATCCTTTCTTCTGAGGCCATGGCTATTCCCCCTCTTCTGCCTGGCACATGTCCCTTTCATTATAGAAAACGGTGGTTTTCTTTTTTCTGTCCTTGCTTGGCAAAAGTAAAAGTTGACAATGTGATTCCATTTTCCATTTAAAAAGAATAACTGGAAAAAAAAAAAAAAAAGAATAACTGGTCCCACAAGCCTGAGTCTCACAGCCCCTTTCTTCTGCATTTTAGTCCCTCTCCTCTCCAAACTACAATGAATGGAACTGAATAGTGAGTCTCCCAGTTTGAGCAAGGGCTCAAAGCCTTTTGCAGGATGTACAAGAACCTGGGGCAGACATGGGAGGGCTGGGCCTTCCGTGTATACTCCCTCAGGCTCATTTCCCCTGGTATGCAAAACAGGAGGCTTTTCCTGTCATCCCCCGAGTTGTTCTGAAGTTCATCTGAGATCTTAGATACAATTAAACTTTTCGAGGCCAGGGATGTTTCAAAAACATCGTGTCTGGGTTTATCAGGAGCAAGTTTAATTAAGCCATTATGATGACAAATCAGAACACTAGCAACTACTGTATATTGTTATGTCCCTAGCGCCGGGCTGAGTTTTGCGCCCAGAATAGAAGCTACATGAAGGCAGAAACCTTGTCTGTCTTGTTCACTGCTACTCACCAAGCGCCTGGCACGTAGTAGGTGCTTAGTGCATATTTTAAAACTAAATGGACAACTGATCTAATTCCACCCTCACAACTACTCCATGAAGTAGGTATGATTATTAGTTAAAGGTGCAGATTGGGACACAATATCCAGCAAAATAAAATGACACAAGGGAGGTCAGGTCATTAAGCATCTGGACCCTGAGGACATATGTTTTGGGTTTGAATCCTCACTTCTCCACTTAATAGGTACCTTCTACTTAAGTTTTCCAGGCTTTAGGTTATTCATTATAAAATAAGGATACTAATGGAAGCTCCCTTCAAAGGCTGTTATAAGAAATACATGAGATGACACATGTAGAATACAGCACATAGTAGGTGCTCAGGGAAGCATGAGCTACGGCTCAGTCTCACAGGGAGATGAGGTCAAAAACTCCAAAGTGTTTGGATCTGTTCCAAAGCTCCTGTCTTCATCACTATCCTCTCCGGCTTCCTCCTGTTCACAAATGAGGCCCTCTTTTATGGAGCCTAAGTTCTGCTTTTTTTTTTTTTTTTTCAATCTGTGCAAGTTTTTGTCAACAAGGATTATGTGGAAACTGCTGGCTTGCTGGAGGCAGGAGGAGAAAAGAAGCCTGCCTTCTCCTGAGTCTAACTTCAGCCTTGATCAGCCCCTTTAAATTCCCCCTCCAGTTAGGGTAGACTTAACAGAGGACCCTCTGCTACAGGGACAGGGTGTGGCCAAACTTTGGAGCCACCAACCTCTCTGTCATCCAGTGGGCTCTCTGGCTATCACAGTAAGCTTCTGAGATATAAGCCATGATCCATACTAGCTCCTGTTCCTCCTAAATGGGCTATCTACTTAAGTCATTGCGCCTCTCTGAGCCTCAGTTTTCCCACCTGAAAAATGGTGATAAAGATGGCACCTACCTCAAAAAATTTTTTTTGTGAATCAAATGAGGGAAAAAAAAAACAAACCTGTGTAAAGCATGTGATTGTGCCTGGCATGTAGTGGTATTTACCATTCCCTTTATTCATCAGCCAACTCAACTGGGTGAGCTCCTACTCATCCTACAAAGCCCAACTCATATGTTCCTTTATTTGTAAAGTCCTCTCAGACACTAAGACCTTTTAGACATTGTCTGGTCCTTCCTCTGTGGTCCTATTACATATTATACTTGCTTCTATCACCTCCAAGGCTGATACTGAAAATATTCAACAACTGGTTGAGTGTGAGTACTGCCCCATCTGAAAGTAACCAGGCTTCACACTGAAGGGCTGCCAGGTATCAGTGTTTAGCTGCTGGTCTGTGAGAAGGTCCAGAAGGTACCAGAGGAGGAAAGGGATGGTTTTGTTGACTGGAGAATGGGTGGCGACAGGGTCTATTTATCAGCTCGTTTGCAAGTATTCAAATACGGACTCAGTCTCAGTCCTAATGACAATATTTATCCTACAGTACTTCAGTATTCTGTGGATGACTAGAGCATGAGCTCTGGAATTCAGAAGCCTGTTTATTCATCTGTCTCTAATGCCTTGAAAAGAGATGACTGAATGTAGATAAGAGATGAATAAGGCCACAAAGGACTGACTCTTTGGGACCCTCCATTTGGATTAGGGCTCTGGCCAAGCAAGAGGACTTCTGGTTATCATCAGCTTATTTATTATTTGCATATGCACATATGTAAATAGCCCCCCTTGACGTCATGTGCCCATCCTTGATTCTTTAAAGAGCTGTGCATACGAGATGCCTGCCATGAGCTGTGGCAGGAACCGTGGCATAGGACCTCTTATGCTCCAGCTTCTGTTCACCTCCAGAATCCCATCTCCCGTGCTGGAATTCTGTCTCCATCCTGACTCCAGCAACCAATTCCGGCTTCCATTGTCTAGTTTCCCAGCTGTCATCTCCTCTGCCCTAACCTAACTCAGACCCCAATCCCCTCTTCCCCTGCCTCCTTACCCCTGTCCCATCTCAGCATTCATTGTTGTGCATTGCCCACTACAGTTTTGTCTGTCTTCTTTATAAGAAGGCATAGGCTATTTCTTATTCACTGGATCCTGAGGGCTGCATCAGAACTGACGCTTTATAGATGCTTAGATAATTGGTAGATTTGAACAAGTCAAACAAGTGATTCAATGACAGTGACTTTGCTGTTCTCTTTAGCAGAGAGCTCAGGAAAATCTTGGACTCTTGGAAAACCTTTGGTCCAACCTGGTATCCTCTCCACCCGTGCCTGTGCAGGAGAGAGGATGAGAAAGAACCCAGTGTGGAGAGCACTAGGAGGGCCAGACTTGAGGGGTACCTGATGCCCCCAGGAGTCAGGCAGCCATGAGAAAGGTGGGGCCAGCCATTTGGGCTACAGCTGCCATCAAGGATGGAAGGAAACTGAAAGCAGGGGAAGCAGGGCTTCTAGCTGCGGTCTCAACTCCTCTGCAGACTGGCCTGGGCCTGGAACCGTTCCTCCTGCTCCATTACTATTATCAGCGCCGCTACTATTGTTGCCACTATTATTACCACTTCCCTTGTTAGGACTGCTGTTACTTCTATCCACCGCCAGCAACAAAGGACCTACCACTCACCTGCTTCAGTCTAAAAGTCTTACAGTGAGTCCTTGCATCCTTACAATATCCCTCTTATGAGGTAGGTCTTACTATTATCCTCATTCTGCAGACTTGGGAAAGACGGAGGCATGGAGAGTTTATGTAACTTGCTCAAGGTTCCACAGTTGGAAAAGACAGAGCCAGCATCTAGAATGTTGTCATCTGGACACTCTCTACTATTTGCTTATTTTTGCCCCTGTGCCAAGTACCAGGCTCAGCTGCTTACAAAATTATTTTGCTTTTGTCCCCTGAAGAAGGCTTTTGAAGAAGAGGTTTATTATCTGCATTTTCTAAAGGATGAGGAAACTGCAGCTGACAAAGTTTTAAATATTTTAACTATCCCTGACTTGGGACCAGAGTTTGATCACAAAATCATAATCTCAGGTTTTTAACAACTCTGACTTGCTGGAGCCCCTGGAAGGCAGTTCTCATCTGTGAGTTCAGATTCTCTTTTTGGAATCTGGGCACTGGGTTCGGTGGGCTCTTAAGGCCTATGCCTTCTAGGTATGGATGAGTTCTCTGCTCTTCTAATAGGGGCTGGGCCCTAAGAACCAATGGCCAATCTGGTACCTCACTCACTGGTGTGGGAGGACAACAGTTTTGGGGGGTGGGGGGTTAACATTCAGCTTTTGCAACGTTTTGGTCCTGACGGTTTAGAAACTGTCCCAGGTGAGAGAATACAAGCCATTCTCTCCCAGTGGCACTTTTTATGGAGTGTTAGTTGGGGCCACCGAATGGCTGCCATAAATACCGTGACCAAAGAGGTTGGGTGGCTTTCACTAACTTAAAACCATTCTTCCACCTCTTATTGCTTGTATTTTAAATGTTCTACCTTTGCAACAATTCCTTTGGGACACAGGTATGATAATCATGCTTATTTGCCAGATGAGGAAGCTGAGGCTGGAAGGAGTAAAAGGATTCGTCTGGCCAACCCAAGTCTTGAGCCCAGGCCTCTGGACTCTGCCTTACTGGGAAGAACTTTCATAGGCATTTGTGGAGGGGAGAAGGAACATGAGCATTTACCATCTGCAAATACTGAGCAACTATAGGTACCCTCCCTCTACAAAAGAAGGGCCTGGGGTGAGCTGTGGACGGTTCCAGCAAGGCAGAAGATTACGGCAGAATTATACCTTGATGATACAGATGTCTAGACTGGTAAAGAAGAGATTCTCAGAATGCACTGTGGATATAACTATTGTGTCAAACCAATGTTTATCATCGCCTTCTCTTCCTTGACCTCCCAGCAAGAACCTCAGAGCTTTTCTTTACTTCCACCTCATCCTTTCTAAGGGAGAAGCTCTCTGAAATTTTCACATCCACGTCCAGCTAGAGGAGACAGGACCCTTCCCAGTTGTCAGGTGTAAGTGAAAGCTACGTCTATGTTGAGTCTCCTCCTGTTTGTGTGTCTGTCCCTTTAGAGTCTACAAAAGGCCTTCACATACTTTCTGTTACTGGATATCCCCCACAATCCCCCCATGGAAGTGGTATTATTTCAAATTTGCCAGTGAGAAAACTGAGTTTCAAAGAGGTTAGATGACTTTCTCCAAGCTACACAGCTAAGAAGCTGAGTTCAGACCCAACTCCAAATGCTTTGCTGAGGAGACTTCCTGGCATCACACTGTCTGAAGTTGACCCTCCTTGCTGACCTAAGGGACGGTTGCATGATCCCATTTAAGGCCAGTTTCTCGAATGGATTCACTCTTGCTTTGCCCTATGGCTTTACTCCATACCTTCATCTTTCTGAGCCTTGGCTTTTTGGTCCCACCTGTGGAAGCAACTAGTGAAGACAGCTGAGTCCTCAACTCCCTGAGACCTTGTGTGAATATGAGAGGTTAAGTGCTATCACCTCCTTGGAGGAAAATGCTCGTATATATTCAAGGCCGAGTCAATACGGGTGACATCAAATCTCATCTGCTCATCAGCGCTGCAGCCTAGCTGTCAAAGACGCAGACCTCATTGCAAAGCTGCAGTGCCTCTGTTACATCAAAGACCCCTCTTCTCCTTCCCCAAAGAAACCTCCTACGGTGTCTCACACATGCCCTCCTGCAGATGTCACTCTGAAGACCAGAATGTATTTTCACCATTCCCCTGATAAAGCTCCTGGGTGTTTCAGGTTTTCCCCATTCCCCCCACCCCACACCCGCCCCCACTTGCCAAGTCCCCAAGCCAAGTGCTGCCAAAGGCTGGTGAATGACCATTCAGTTAAATCAAGAAGGAGGTCTGAAACCAGTGGGATATTTGCCCGAAACTGAATTAAAATGTGTCATACACTGCCCTGAGCTTGTGCCTCCACCTCCCCCCAAGTGTCCCGGCCAAGACTGGCAGAGGAGGCTGTGCAGAATACTTACTACACCCCTGGCTGACAGGAAGCTGAGCATCTGGAGGGGCTGGCTGGGTTGGGGGCTGGACCGGGCCTCTGGGCTGGCCTTGCAGAGGGTCTTGGAGCAGCGGCGAGAGTGCCTTCGACGGGACTTCCGCCCTCCCTCGGGGGACCGGCCACGGTGCCTGGATGCAGGGCAGAGAGATCTGAGGGTTTTTTGATGGGGAGCATGGCAGAGAGGTGACTGAAGGACTAATAGGATCTGAGGACAGCAGAGTGTGTTTGGGTGTGTCTGCGTAAACTATATGCATCCCTCTGCCCGCCCACCCGTCCGTGTTCATTCATTCTCTCATTTGTTTGACAAATGTGTATTCATGTACCTGGCACAGCTGTGGGGGCTGGGGATGCAGCTGTGAAGACAGAAAGGGTCCCGATGATCCTGATTCAGTCTACTGTGCTTTGTGTGCCTGCGATTGTCGCTCTGCTTGCCTGTCTGTACGTGACTGTGTGTACGTCTGGGTGTGTCCATCTGTGTTTTCATGTGTTTGTCTATAAATGTAACTGCTTATATCTGTGTGTCTTTGTGTATCTGGCTTCACCATCTGTGAAACAGAGGCATCTTATTGACTGTCACCCAAAACTTCTGAAAAAAAAAATCTGACGAAAATGACAAAGATGCCTTCTGCAAGCTTGTCAGATGTAGATCTGGCTGCCTGTCTGTGTTGGAAACTAAAGGAATCTCTGACTCCTTAGAAAGGGTGTATTTGGACTCGGCATTACTGTTTAGCTCTGAGTCACAGTAGTGATAAAAATAACACCTTATGGATTTTCATGGCATTTGTAAGCCCTTCTTAAGGTGCTTTCACAGTCCTCTCTCCAACTCAAAGACACAGACAGGGCAGGTATTATTTCTTACTCCCAGATGAGAGAGCTGAGGCTCAGAGATGTTTAGGAACCTGCCTGACATCACACAGCGAGGGTGCTGTGGGGACCAGGGCCTCTGGTTCTTGCACTGGAGTGTCCCTCTCTGCTCTAGGGCCTCTCACTTTTCCACTGAGTGGCCCACGGGCCAGCTCTCAGGTTGCTCCCACACCTGCTGGAGTGTCCCTTAGCACAACAGGCACTGGGAAGCTGCGGCAATAGCAGCAGGAGGCGTGCTCGCAGAAGGAAGGCTGGGGTGAGGGCCTGTGATATGTGCCCCTTTCAGAAGAGGGACGCCTTAGAAAGGGTAGAGTGCGGTCGCTGAGAGTCTGCAAGCAGGATCTGCACCGTCCTCCCACCCAGGCTTGGGCTGAATCACACAGACCTGGGTCCTGGTGCCAGCTCTGCCAGTCACCCCTCTGCCCACCAACATGCAGGCTTCTCAGCTGTAAATGTCAATAATGCAGTCGAGCTCAGTGTGTCAACGCCCTCCGGACAAAGGCCAATGGGGGCACCCTGTGCTCAAACAAGCATCTTGTTACTGCTCCCTGCAGTGATGGAGAACACGCACCATGGGCGAGTGGAGGAAATCTCTGTCGGGGTAGAGGGTGGGCAGAGAGAATCGATTAGAAGCATGTGGTCGGGGACTCTGGGGAGCATGTAAAGAGCTGGGGCTTTGATCTGACTGGATGCTGTCAGGGAATAGAGGCAATTCTCTGACTGGGTGTCTTCACCAGTCTTACCTAGAAGGAGGGGAGACTAGACTGAGGTTAAGGCTATCACTGGTAAAGATGGAGGATGGAGAGATGCAGGGTCACTTTGGGGTCGTGGACAAAGTCTCTGTTTTGTCCAGGCTTGCAGCTGCTTCCAAGAGGGTCTTGGTTTTGTCTGGATCACTCAGGATCACAGAGCAGCCTTGTGTGATGTGGGAACACCACAGCTACTGGGGTGAGTCCTCGATGTCAGGTGCTGCGTTCACACCTGCTCCACGCATATCTGGATTAGATCAGAATGTCTGGAGACGGGACCCAGGCACTGGTATTTTTAGACTTCCAAAGCAATCATGGAGCAGCCAAAGCAGAGAAGCTCTGGTCTGGCTCATGGTGAGACGGGGATGATTAAGAGACAGAATCTATTTGCAATTGCAGCACAGTGCCTGGTTCAGAGTAGAATTTAGATTCCCATTTCTCTTCCTCCTCTTCCTTCCTGTAGACATTCTGACTTAGCTGGGAATGCGGCGGGACCAGGACAGTGAGATTTTTAAATCTTCCCAGGTGAGGTGACTACGTGCTTACACAGGTCAAGTGTGAGAAGGATTTAAGAAAGAATAAAAGAGCCTCTGACATCTGGAAATTGGCCTGGTACCATCAAGACATTCCCAATGGTCTCAACAATTTCAAACACCAACATCCACGAAGCCCCACTCCCTCTTTTTCTTGTTCTTCTCATCCACAAGAGCCTCTTCCCCTGCTCAGGCCGGGGCAGCCAATGTGTCAGCATAAAGAGGGTCAATGTTAGGAGCAAGAGGGCTTTGAAGGGCCACAGAACTAGATACCTTGTGCTAGGTAGCCTTTCCTAGGTCGCTTAGCTTCTCTGTGCTTAGAGCAACCCTGAGTGAGAGACAGCCAAGTGAACCAGACGCCCCAGTTCAGTCCTAGCTCTCTCACTTAGCAGCTAAGTGCCTGGCAAGTTCCTCTCTGTGCCTCAGGTTCCTCATCTCTAAAGTGGGGATGACAATGGTGCCTCCTTCCTAGGGGTGCAGAGGGGATCATGCAGCGGACCTTGAAGAGTCTTAGCACCTGGCCACGCAAGCACTGTGTTAGCCAGTCCTGTGGCTGCTGTTCCTGTAAGTGGAGGCGGCAAGCCCTTCTGTCTGCAGCCCCTCTGCAAGGAAGTGGTGACAGCCCAAGTGTGAGGCAGGGGCTGCCCCGCTGCTGGGAAAGCGGCTTCCCCAACAGTGACGGTGGAGGCAAAGCTGATGGTGACAGTATCGTAGCCAGGCTCTGGGCTGTGGTCAGGGTGAGCAGATGCCTCGGGGCGGGGGTTACCTGCTGTCGCAGCTTGAGGAGCGGGACTCTGAGCTCTGGGACCGTGAGAGGCAGTGGTGATGGCGGTGGCGGCGAGATTTTCGGGGCCGGCTTCGCGATCTTGAGGGGGTGGGGGTGAGAAGGAGGGAATCAGAGGAGAGAGAGAGAGGTTTTGATCTTGTGACACACATCGTTCCCTTGCACTTGAGTAACTGTCCAGGGTCATGCACCCCCCACTCCCTGCATCACCCTCACTTCCTGTCTTTGTAACTGGCCATCCAAACACAAAGGAGCAGAGAGGGGGTCGTCGAGAGGAGACAGCCTGATCCCCAGGACTCTTCTGGAAGCAGAGTGTGTGCCACCTGCACACATCACCTCTCCCTTGCCTAAGGCAGGAGTCTCCATTTCAGGAGCCAGTCAAACACCACAATGTGGGAATCAGTCGGGCACTCAAGAAATACCAACCAGAGGGCACGGGCAAGAAAGTGACTTTGCCTTCAGAAGAGTGCTGTGGTACCTGATCCTCTAACTTTTCAGGTAAATGTAGAAATGGAGATTTTTGTGTAATTTATTCCTATTTTAAATGCAAGCTCATTAAAAAAAAAAAAAAAGACACTGTTTGGGGCAAACAAAACACAATTGCAGAATCCCTTAGGCTTTTGGGCTGCCAATCTGTAACTCAGACCAGGAAAATTAAGTCTGGATTCTTAGCATGGAGTCAAAAGCCCACTTTCAGAGTGAGTTACAAATGTCATTATCAACAAGAATTACAGTTCATGTAGTTACTACCACTACCACTTCAGCTCTCTCTGAATAATAATAATGACTTAGAAGTAGCAATATCAGTGGCAGTGGTCACTGGGGACATACAAGGAATGTCAATAGTTTGGGCCAAGTCAGGAAGCCAAGGGGTGGTTAGAGATGATTCTATTAAAAGGTAACTTGGTTATCCCAACAAAGGACTCAGCTATTCTTACTCAGGTATATCTTGTCATGTGATCCCTTCTCTGTTTAAAACGCTTGCACTGTCCTCATGTCAAGTCCAAACTCTGACCTTGAACCCCAAGCATCTTCAGGAACCAGCCCCTGCCGAGCTCTCCAGCCTCCTTGCATGGCATCTACAGTCCTGGTTTGCAAGGCTCAAGTGACACCGAGGTGCTATATTCTGGCTCACACATACCCCACATTGTATCATGTCCTGATGATGATGGTCATGGCAGGTAAACTGTAACACACACTGCCTGTCAGGCACTGGGTTCTGAGCATTTTCCTTAAATGGACTCATTTATTCCTCACAACTACCCACAAAGTGGATTCTCTTATTATTCCCATTTTATAGATGCAGAAACTGAGGTACAGAGATTTAAACCACTTGCCTGGCCTGCAGCCTAGAATGATTACCTCCATCCTCACAGGAAACCTCCTCTTACCACCACGCCTTCTTTCCTGCACCTGGGGTCCCACCATGCCCTGAGCTTTCGTCTGCCACTGTGGTGCCAAGACCTGTCCCATGTCTCCTGTGTCCTGCTGCACTGTAAGCTCTTGAGACTGGGAGAAATGTCTGCCTAATCTCTGTCCTTGGGCCCCACACAGGGCCTGCTGCCTGTTAGGCCCTCTCTAAGGGATGCTGAACAAGCGGAAGTTACTCACTCCAGTGGTTCCCTGTTTAAATGCAGCCTTAACTAACCACGGGTTTTGGCAAGAACAACCACCTTTATCTCAAGGGTGCCTCGTGTTTCTTGCTTCTCCCTCTCCTGACTCTTGTCTTTCTGGCTTTCAGAACCTTCTTTTACATCCTGCTTGCGATTTCTGAGACTTGGTGCTGGGCAAGGTAGCTACTTTGCTACCCTCAGGCAGGCAGTCCATACCTCAGTGAATTTTTCTTCTTTTTGATGACTGTCCCAGGACTCCTGGGGTCTGGGCCCAGGCCCTGCTTAGTGACTGTCTAGACTGCAGCCCTTCAGACAAGTGATGCTCATGTCTCTGAGAACAGGTGCTCTGTCTATGCTTAGGATGAACATATGCTCAACACATGACCAGTGACTGCCTCTTGACTTGACTTGAACAAGCTTGATGATCAGGAAGTTCTTCCCTGAGCTAACTTACAGCTCTGCTGCTTCCTTATGGAGCGTTCCCCAGGCCCCTGTGAGGATGCCTGAAATGCCCTATTTTGCACTGACCTTGGGTGAAGAGGCATTTGGTTGGCCAGCAAAGCTGAGCGCCTCCCTCTGTGCCTGCTTCCTCCTTTCCCTCCCCTGCAGCTCACTGACTTTCATCCCATTGCCTTTGATTCTCACTTTAGAAGCTTCTTGCTGGGAGATAAAATATTAGTTGATTGGAAAACACATGCACTAACATTTGCAAGGGTATAAAGTAGGTGGGTTGTAACCAAATTTATTTTTAATTTGACTGGGAACTGAACTCTACAGGCAGTGCTGGCTGATTTGAATTTCTACTACTGGCTATAAACCGAGGACCAGCTGGGCACCGAGGCTAGGGGTAGGTGCTCCCCCAGTATCTCCATGCTCTAAGCCCAGAGACCACAGCTGGAACTCACATGTATGTGCACGCATGTGCACACACGTGATCAAGCCCCCTTACTCACTCATGCACACACAGCACATTTGTGTACTGGTAAACCGCCCCCCCCTCCACACAATCCCTAGGAGTAATGCACACAGATAAGTAAGCAGTGCACACACCAAGGGCATGGAACTACCACTCTGTAACAAATAGAGCACGGATATGCACACTGTTTAAGTTCATGCTCACATAAGCAAGGGCACACGTGGTGCATTCTTGTGAACACAGACATATATCACACACACATACACACTAGGCACCCACATTGCACACAAATGTTTGCACAATAGAAAAATATACAGATATTTACAAAGTGCACACTATACATATATGTACCATGTACAAATGTTACACAATGCACACACAGGCACACAGAATTCACACACAAGGGCACAGACATGTACACCATTCACTTTCATGCACACAGAGACACACATGCACACACACACAGCAAACACTACCTTGCATACCCATGCATGCCAAACCCACAGCTGCAGGTCTACACACAGTTCAGTTGTTCGGTCTTCCCCTTCCTGTCCCTTCTCACCCACCGGCCCCACCTCCCGTTCCTTCTTTCTCTGGCAATTCTAACCCTCTGGCCGTTCAGAGGTCAGTCCCCCACCTCCCCAAATTGACAGTACATTGCAGGTGGAATGTACATACTGTTTTTTGTGCCTCTTCTCTTCCTTTCTTTTGCTTTTTGGGCTGGAGGAGCTGAATGAGAAATGGCCAATCAATTGAAAGATGCAAAATTCTAGCGAATGATAAAAATAAAGTAGTTAAAATGCTTAACACATGGTGGTCACTAGATCCAGGCAGTTTGGGAGTGGACACGGATCGTTTCTAAAACCAGAGCAACCAGCCCACACATATAGACTGAGGACAGGGAATCAAGGATACCGAGATCAGTTTTGGTAGCTTCATGGTAACAGCAGTAGTAAAGGTCATCATATTTGCCATGTTTTGAGGCTTTATTATGGGGAAGCACTCACTAATACTTTTGTCAACAATCTCATTTCATTCTCCCTACAACCTATGACTTCCCTGGTGGCTCAGATGGTAAAGTATCTGCCTGAAATGCGAGAGACCCAGGTTTGATCCCTGGGTAGGGAAGATTCCCTGGAGAAGGAAATGGTAACCCACTCCAGAATTCTTGCCTGGAGAATTCCATGGACAGAGGAGTCTGGTGGGTTATAGTCCATGGGGTCGCAAGAGTCAGACACGACTAAGCAACTAACATGTATAGACAACCTGTGGCATGTTTAATAAGTATTCATTTTACAGAAAGTGGAAACTAAGCCTCAGATTGGCTGAGAAACTTGACCAGCATCATACAGGTGAGCTGGAATGTGGCCCCAGATCAATGGTCCCTAGCGTCTACCCTCTTGACTACTGTTTTAGTCTTTTCTAAAAGAAAAGACTGGAAAATCCAGGGAGATATTCTAAAGCCTCCTAAAATTTGGCAGATTCTGAAATGTTCTGCTCATGAATATTCAAGTTTTTTTTTTTTTTTAAGTCAGAGTACTGGGGTGTGGGCAGAACGGACAATGATGACTCAGGGTCTCCGCATCATCAAATCAAGGCCCCAAAGGCAAATGCTATTTGATAATTCAAGTCAGACTGGCTTCAGGGGGTCACCAGGAACCCATCATTGGCCTAAGTCCTGGGAAGGGGAAATTTGATTTCATCCAACTGAAATTGCATCTTGACATGAGCTGTGGGATATATCTCTGTGTCTGGGACTCAGCCTGGGCAGTGGAGATCCCAGGTCCTCACTGAAAGACCAAGTTCACCTCCTGGCTCTGCTGCTGAGTTAATGTGTGACATCGGGCAGGTTACCTGTCCTCTCAAAGACCCAGTTTCCTTGCCCTTGAAATGGGGTCATTGCTTAAGCTGTTGGGCTAAGTGAATAGATTACCTTGGTAATCAGTGTCTACTTGTTGACTGACTGAATGAAAGGATTTTGCACTCTGCCAGTGGCTGCAGTTGTGCTACTGTTATTTAGGAAGCCACTGCAGGCTGTCCTGATCCTCTGTCAGACAGACTTGGGTTGTAGTTTTGGCTCTGCCTCCTCTGACTGTGTGTCTGTGGACATGTCGGCCACATCTCCTGAGTCTTAGATTCTTTATCTGTAAAATGGAAATAATAAAGATATCCTCTGCACAGGATTGTGATGGGGATGTATAGAGATTAAATACCCATGCATGTGGACAAGGCTTAGCATAGCATCTAATTTATAGTGAGAACCCCACAGGTTATAGCTTTATTTGTGCTCACCCTGTGTTTGCAATACTAGGCCTCTATCCCTTAGCTAGGATCTGGGAAGGCTTTGGTGGGGTGATGCTTCTCTATATTCCCAACCCAAGATTTCCTTTTTTCTTTTGGCCATGCTGCACATCTTAGTTCCCTGACTCTCAATGAGCTCACATTGAACTCAGGTATTGAACTCACACTGCCTGCATTGTGGGGGCTTCCTAGGTGGTGCCGTGGCTAAAGAATCCACTTTCCAATGCAAGAGACGCAGGTTCGATCCCTGGGTCAGGAAGATCCACTGAAGGAGAAAATGGCAACTCACTCCAGTATTCCCGCCTGGGAAATCCCATGGACAGAGGAGCCTGGTGGGCTACAGCCCATGGGGTCACAAAAGAATCAGACACAGCTAAGCACACACGCACACGCTCCTGAATTAGAATGTGGAGTCTTAACTGCCGGACCACCAAGGGAACCCAGATTTCAACCAGTGGTCAAACAGACCCTGGTAAGGGTGGTAAGACTTGCCAGGGAGAAGAGTCAGTAGGAACTGGCCTAGCAGCAACCATATGGCCTAGTGGAAACTGAAAGTTGGCTTGGAACTTTCAGGGAAACCAGATCATGGCCTTCATTTTGGAGGAAACCAAGGCCCAGGAAGATGAAGAGGGAGTGAACACAGAGGTGGAGGCTGAGAGCTGGACCCTAGATGCTACCTAAACTTGGTTAGGAAAGCAGAAAGCCAAGCAAGCAACCAGAGGCAACAAGATGCTTACCTGTGCCTTCTCTTCTTGGAGAATGACCTGTTGAGGGGGATAAAAAAGGAAGAGAGAGAGGACGGGAGAGAGACAGGGAGGGAGGGAAGAGGAAGAAGGAGAGAAGAAAGGAACAGAGGGTGTGGGGGAAGAAAATAAATGTGAGTCTGAGTTTCTTTTCCTGGGATCGTTGTATCAGCACATTTATAACTAATTTTTTTTTTTTTTCTGGGCTGTTCCCTCACCAGGGATCAAACCCATGCAGTGAAAGCATGGTCATAACCACTGGACTGCTGGGGAATTCCCTATCAGTGCACTTGTGGTCAGGCTACAAGGGGACCAGGACATCTGGTGAAGTCTCCTCCTCTTTTCGATTTGAAGATCATATGAGAAACCTTGGCTTGCATTTTGAATTATCAGTATTTCAATCCTCACCCAAATTTGTCAGTAAGCCCGTTCTGGAAAAGGCTGCATGAGGAGGCCAGGAAAGAGAGTCCCTCTGCCTCTTCCCTTTCTCCAAGCCTCACTCTGGTTCTTTCTCTCTCTAGCTGTGGATTCACCATCATCAACATCTTCAAGGGACAACCAGCGGAACTCCTACTGGGGTCCCGGCTCGGTACTAAGCATCGCTCACACACAATCTCATTCAGTCTTCCCCCTAAACCTGTAAAGTACTACTGATAGCCATTTGACAAAGACAGAGGAATTAAGTTGCCCAGGACCACACAGCTTCACTTGTGTAACTCCAACTCATTCTCAGATGTCACCTCCTGTAGCCTTTTCCAGTCCCCTCAGGCTGGTTTGGTCCCCTCTCTGTTCCCACAAGCCCGAGTGAGCTGCCGAGCTGAGCCTCACTGTGGCACAGACTTCTTCATAATATGACTACCATTGTCCCCACTAGAATGTGAGCGACTTGAGGGCAGGGACTGGGTTCTGGTCACTGTTTTGTTCCTGGGGCCCAGAATCTCCTCATTCATGATATATAATGGGTATTCAATAAAGAGGTGTGAAAAAGGGATTTTTTTAAAACCCTGAAACCTTAGTTAATTGAAGGAGAAGAAAAAGTTCAATGCATCCTCTACCTTTAGCTTCCAGTTCCAAAAAGTTAACCATCATTAACCAAACATTTCAAGAACTTGGAGAAAATGGACTAAGATTAGAGTGATGCTCAGTAGACGAGGGTTTGAGAAGAATCAGATCATATTTCCCGCTCCTAATTTCCCATTTTATGGTCTTCCTTCCCTCTAAACTTCTGACAACCCCTGGGCCAACTGTAGCCCCCAAAAGAAAGTCTGTTTCTAATCCTCTGGCTAAGTCGCTTTCCTATGAGAAGCCCCTGAGTGAGACGCCACTTGGTTCCCAAAAGCCATAGAGAAAACTGCTCCCTCTTCCCATCCCACCCCTAAACTGCGACAGATCGCTCAGCACAGGAAGGTGACAAGCTGGCAGTGGTCACGGGCAGGCCCTCGCCTCAACAAAGGACTCCACACTGGGAATTTCAAACACCAGGTTAACAAGGGCTTCCCTTGTGCCTCAGTTGGTGAAGAATCCGCCTGCAGTGCGGGAGACCTGGGTTTGAGCCCTGGGTTGGGAAGATCCCCTGGAGAAGGGAAAGGCTACCCACTCCAGGACTCTGACCTGGAGAATTCCATGGACTGGATAGTCCATGGGGTTGCAAAGCGTCAGACACGACTGAGTGACTTTCACTTTCACACCTGTATTGAGCACAAACTCAGACAGCATCAGTGGGTGTGTTTGGACAGGTGGTGGACATAATCTGTGAGACCAAACTGAGTAGAGTCCATTCTGGCAACAAGGGCTGAAAGCTGACCACACTCCTGGGTTGGGAAAAGCCTCGTGGGGGTGAGATGTGGTGGGGAGGGGAACCCAAATGACCTCTTACCTTTTGTTCTGTTGTGATTGTTTAATTGCACAAGTAATCCACCACCGGTGTAGAAAAATTGGAAGATACAGATAAGCAAAAATAAAATATAAACCACTCTTTCCCTGTCATCCATAGCCAACCACAGCAAACTGCTTACGAAGATAAACCCTCTGCCCTCCAGGGGTCAAACGAGCTTTGTAAATGTGTGTAGATGGGGGAGGCGGGTTAGGTGGGGATGGTGCGGCACCCCGGCTCTGTCTAAATACACAGCAAGTCCTCAGTTCCAGCGGATGGCTGCCTGTGGAAAGATCGGCCCAATGAAGAGAGCTTCTGATTTTACAGAAGTGCTGGAAAATTTTTGGTATTGCAAAATGTTGGCTTGGCCCATGAACACAGATGTGAGACCTCTCATGTACAGCGTTCCTGTCTTTTATTTTTCCACACAAACTTGTGTGTGTGTGTGTGTACATGCACGTGTGTATAGTGAGCACCTTTGGGAATGTGTGTGTGCACGCTCAGTCACACAGTCGTATCCGACTCTTTTGCGATCCCATGGGCTGTAGCCCACCAGGCTCCTCTGTTCATAGGATTTTCCAGGCAAGAATACTGGAGTCGGTTGCCAATTCCTTCTCCAGGGAATCTTCCCGACCCAGGAATCAAACCTGAGTCTTCTGTGGCTCCTGCACTGGCAAGCCCTTGGGAATGTGCATTCAGTTACTAATGCCTCTTAGTCCACAAGTAGTTGTCTACAGGTATGTCCAAAACATGGACAATCCTGAAGCAATGTTTCACAGGATCCCATTCTCTAGGACACAGCTGGATCTATCAGAAGGGCCTCTCCGTGGGAATTTAGAATAACAAACAAGAGAGATTCAGTATCTTCTTGTGATCGGGCCTGCGACAGGAAGAGACGGGTACAGGGTACAGGGTCTGTGTGCCCCCGTGTGCACGATGGAGTTGGGCTGGGGTTGTGTTAGCTTCGGTTCCAGCTCTTTACTGAGACCTGGCTGGTCTCCTTAGAACAAGTTCCCCCCAGGCCTGAGTTAGTGTTAGTGGGTTTCTGGTCTTTGCAACACGAGTCCCAAGTTACACAAGTTACAAATACAAGACCATACACAGATGGGTGTTTTTCATTAACGAAATGATAAGCTTCCAAGTGACCTTTCAGTGCCGTCCCCTGTTGCCCCCATCCCAACCCCACCTGAGGCATCCCTGTGTGCAGAAGAGGAAGGGCAGTACCTGTGTCGCTTATGTTTCTTGGAACTCTTCTTCTTCTTCTTCTTGACAGGTGATGGGCTATAAGATGGGGACCTGCCGTGGAGAGAAGACATACTTGAGACGGAGGCTTTGAGGGCCAGCATCAGTCCTTTCTCCAGTTCCCAGACACAATCTCAGCTCTTCCAGGAACACATATCAAGGATGATACTTTGTCTTAAATGCTACTGTGTGTTTTATATGTATTATATGTATTATTTCATTTAATCCTTCTACATTCTTCTTAGGTAGGTACAATGGCTACCCTCCTTTTTCAGATAAAGTGAGATTCAGAGAGGTGAAGTGACTTGCCTAACGACAGTTGCCTAAATACAGCGAAGAAGTCAGTGAGCTGAGATTCAAACTGAAGCTTCTCTGATCCCAGGGGCTTTGTTGTCAATCACTGCATCACCCCATAGCTGTCCTCCTGGTCGGACCACAATATTTATTTTTGTCTGCTGCCCTTCCCCAAACTGTGTATGCTTTAAAGGCCTCTCCTCTGCCCCACCCTGTTGTCTCCCTGGTCAGACCAAACTTCTGCAGGACCTCTTGTTCTCAGCATGGGTCCTTGCCACAAAGGGGTTACCCAGGAAACAGATGCCCTAGAATCATGACTATGATTCTAGGCTGGGGTTCAGGTGACTTGACTCTCCCATTAACTCACAAGTCAGCAACCTAGATAGCATATTCAAAAACAGAGACATTACTTTGCCGACTAAGGTCCATCTAGTCAAGGCTATGGTTTTTCCAGTAGTCATGTATGGATGTGAGAGTTGGACTGTGAAGAAGGCTGAGCGCCGAAGAATTGATGCTTTTGAACTGTGGTGTTGGAGAAGTCTCTTGAGAGCCCCTTGGACTGCAAGGAGATCCAACCAGTCCATTCTGAAGGAGATCAGCCCTGGGATTTCTTTGGAAGGAATGATGCTAAAGCTGAAACTCCAGTACTTTGGCCACCTCATGCGAAGAGTTGACTGACTCATTGGAAAAGACTCTGATGCTGGGAGGGATTGGGGGCAGGAGGAGAAGGGGACAACAGAGGATGAGATGGCTGGATAGCATCACTGACTCGATGGACGCGAGTCTGAGTGAACTCCAGGAGTTGGTGATGGACAGGGAGGCCTGGCGTGCTGCGATTCATGGGGTCGCAAAGAGTCGGACACGACTGAGCGACTGAACTGAACTGAACTGAACATCTCAGGCATGTCACTGCTTGCTCTAAGTTTCCTATTCTCCCACTGATGAAATATCAAGGTTGAAACGTATCTGGAGTTGCAAACTCAATGCCAACAGAGACCTGCCTCTCAGACAGCTTAAATGGATGCAGCGGGTTGGGGGGTAGATGGTAGGGAGTGGTGGGGCCTGTGGTAAGCCAGGGAGCACCTGACCTAGGAGGATGGCTTCTTTTCAGATTAGCTGAAGGTCTCAGGTAGGAATGTAGGCCTGGGCTTCCAGAGCACTTGCCTTTTCAATGGTAGCTGTCAGAGAATATATTTTCATATGAAATCTCCTGGTTTTAAAACAATGGCCATCAATTAAAAAGACAAAAAACAATTTGCAGGTCAAATAAAACGTGTCTGCAGGTGGAGATGCAGGGTTGAAAGACAATCTGACTTAGGGAATCCGAGCACCTGTCCCCAAACACACTGAATGAATGCAGGAATGAATGAATGAAGCCTAATCCCTGTGGCTTCCTTCTTTTTTGGCTTCCTTCTTTGACATGTTTTCCTGCCCATCCCTAAAATCAGGAAGCTCAGGCCACTTACCCCAATTCTACCCCTCACCATAGGATGGCGGGAACTCAGGTCTTCATTCACATTACCCTCTGGGTCCTCTTTAGGCCTCACCGTTTAGAACTAGGCTAAAGTAGGGGTGAAGGAAACAGCCCCTGAAAACATGGAGTTGGGGCCCAAGGCATCCAGAGTCTGCTCTCTGCTGCCCCCTGGAGGCTTCTTCAAATACTGCCTCCGAGGTTTTTTAGCAAACACCCTCTTCCGACAACACAAGAGAAGACTCTACACATGGACATCACCAGATGGTCAACACCGAAATCAGATTGATTATATTCTTTGCAGCCAAAGATGGAGAAGCTCTATATAGTCAATGAAAACAAGACCAGGAGCTGACTATGGCTCAGATCATGAACTCCTTAGTACCAAATTCAGACTCAAATTGAAGAAAGTAGGGAAAACCGCTAGACCATTCAGGTATGACCTAAATCAAATCCCTTATGATTATACAGTGGAAGTGAGAAATAGATTTAAGGGCCTAGATCTGATAGATAGAGTGCCTGATGAACTATGGAATGAGGTTCATGACATTGTACAGGAGACAGGGATCAAGACCATCCCCATGGAAAAGAAATGCAAAAAAGCAAAATGGCTGTCTGGGGAGGCCTTACAAATAGCTGTGAAAAGAAGAGAGGCGAAAAGCAAAGGAGAAGAGGAAAGATGTGAGCATCTGAATGCAGAGTTCCAGAGAATAGCAAGAAGAGATAAGAAAGCCTTCTTCAGCAATCAATGCAAAGAAGTAGAGGAAAAGAACAGAATGGGAAAGACTAGAGATCTCTTCAAGAAAATTAGAGATACCAAGGGAACATTTCATGCAAAGATGGGCTTGATAAAGGACAGAAATGGTATGGACCTAACAGAAGCAGAAGATATTAATAAGAGGTGGCAAGAATACACAGAAAAACTGGACAAAAAAGATCTTCACGACCCAGATAATCATGATGGTGTGATCACTCATCTAGAGCCAGACATCCTGGAATGTGAAGTCAAGTGGGCCTTGGAAAGCATTGCTATGATAAAAGCTAGTGGAGGTGATGGAATTCCAATTGAGCTGTTTCAAATCCTGAAAGATGATGCTATGAACGTGCTGCACTCAACATGCCAGCAAATTTGGAAAACTCAGCAGTGGCCACAGGACTGGAAAAGGTCAGTTTTCATTCCAATTCCAAAGAAAGGCAATGCCAAAGAATGTTCAAACTACTGTACAACTGCATTCATCTCACATGCTAGTAAAGTGATGCTCAAAATTCTCCAAGCCAGGCTTCAGCAATATGTGAACCGTGAACTTCCAGATGTTCAAGCTGATTTTAGAAAAGGCAGAGGAACCAGAGATCAAATTGCCAACATCCGCTGGATCATGGAAAAAGCAAGAGAGTTCCAGAAAAACATCTATTTCTGCTTTATTGACTATGCCAAAGCCTTTGACTGTGTGGATCACAATAAACTGTGGACAATTCTGAAAGAGATGGGAATACCAGACCACCTGACCTGCCTCTTGAGAAACCTGTATGCAGGTCAGGAAGCAGCAGTTAGAACTGGAGATGGAACAACAGACTGCTTCCAAATAGGAAAAGGAGGACGTCAAGGCTATATATTGTCACCTTGCTTATTTAACTTATATGCAGAGTACATCATGAGAAACACTGGACTGGAAGAAACACAAGCTGGAATCAAGATTGCTGGGAGAAATATCAATAACCTCAGATATGCAGATGACATCACCCTTATGGCAGAAAGTGAAGAGGAACTAAAAAGCCTCTTAATGAAAGTGGAAGTGGAGAGTGAAAAGGTTGGCCTAAAGCTCAACATTCAGAAAACGAAGATCATGGCATCCAGTCCCATCACTTCATGGGAAATAGATGGGGAAACAGTGGAAACAGTGTCAGACTTTATTTCTGGGGGCTCCAAGATCACTGCAGATGGTGATTGCAGCCATGAAATTAAAAGACGCTTGCTCTTTGGAAGGAAAGTTATGACCAACCTAGATAGCATATTGAAAAGCAGAGACATTACTTTGAGAACAAAGGTTCATCTAGTCAAGGCTATGGTTTTTCCAGTGGTCATGTATGGATGTGAGAGTTGGACTGTGAAGAAAGCTGAGTGCCGAAGAATTGATGTTTTTGAACTGTTGGAGAAGACTCTTGAGAGTCCCTTGGATTGCAAGGAGATCCAACCAGTCCATTCTGAAGGAGATCAACCCTGGGATTTCTTTGGAAGGAATGATGCTAAAGCTGAAACTCCAGTACTTTGGCCACCTCATGCGAAGAGTTGACTCATTGGAAAAGATTGATGCTGGGAGGGATTGGGGGCAGGAGGAGAAGGGGACGACAGAGGATGAGATGGCTGGATGGCATCACTGATTTGATGGACGTGAGTCTGAGTGAACTCCAGGAATTGGTGATGGACATAGAGGCCTGGCGTGCTGTGATTCATGGGGTCGCAAAGAGTTGGACATGACTGAGCAACTGAACTGAACTGAACTGAGGTTTTTGAACTTGCCCCTCTAAGGAACCTCTTGATGAAAGTGAAAGAGGAGAGTGGAAAAACTGGCTTAAAACCAAACATTCAAAAAACTAAGATCATGCATCCAATCCCATTACTTCATGGCAAATAGATGGGGAAATCATGAAAACAGTGACAGACTTTATCTTTTTGGGCTCCAAAATCACTGCAGATGGTGACTGCAGCCATAAAATTAAAAGAGGCTGGCTCCTTGGAGAAAGGCTATGACCAACCTAGACAACATATTAAAAAGTAGAGACATATTTTGCCAACAAAGGTCCATCTAGTCAAAACTATGGTTTTCACAATAGTCATGTATGGATGTGAGAGTTGGACCATAAAGAACGCTAAGTGCTGAAGAATTGATGCTTTTGAACTGTGGTGTTGGAGAAGACTCTTGAGAGTCCCATGGATTGCAAGGAGATCAAACCAGTCAATCCTAAAGGAAATCAGTCCTGAATATTCATTGAAAGGACTAATGCTCAAACTGAAACTCCAATACTATGGCCACCTGATGTGAAGAACTGACTCATTGGAAAAGACCCCAATGCTGGGAAAGATTAAAGGCAGGAGGAGAAGGGGATGATAGAGGATGAGATGGTTGGATGGCATGAGCGACTCGATGAACATGAGTTTGAGCAAGCTCTGGGAGTTGATGATGGACAGGGAAGCCTGGCGTGCTGCAGTCCATGGGGTTGCAAAGAGTTGGACACAACTGAGCGACTGAACTGAGGCCATGTAAGAACCATCTCTCTGACCCTTGGGGTCTGGAACACTAAACCTGCTTTTAGTGTAGGGATTCACAGCCTAGAAGAAAGCCTGAAAACAATTTTAAATGCACAAAAACTAAAAGGATTGTGTATAGAAAAAAATCCATATGGTACAAAAGAGTCAATAGCTGGAAAAAAATATAAAGTCCATTATCTTTGGCATTTTTGTAGTGGTAGAAGCAATTGAGGAGCCTAGAATCAAGTGTCTGTAGGTTCTGTCACCTCCTCTCTGAGCCTTTATTTTCTCATCTCTAAAATGGGGATAATAACTATGAGAGAAAGGAGTCATAATGACTGGAGTCAACACTGTATATTTGAAAGTTGCTAAAAGATTAGACCTTAAGATTTCTCATCACAAGAAAAACAACTATAGCTATATGAGATCAAAGCACCTGGCATGGCACTTACATAAACTGAGTTTTCCAAAAATACATAAAGAAGTAAATACTAATGGTCACGGTCATGCTTCACATTAAGTATCATTTACTATGTGCCAGACGCTGTGGCAGCTGCTTCCACGTCAACTTTCTTGTCTAATACTCACAAAACCCCAAGAGGTACCATTTCTACCATTTTTTAGAAATGGAAACAGGCTCAGAGAAGTGAAGTGACTTGCCCAAGGTCACACAGCAAGTTAAGAGGCAAAGAGGGGATCTGAATCCCAGAGGAGTCACTGCCTGACTCAAGAACGCTTCTGTCCCTTCCCCCATCCTCAGGAGCCCTCACCTCCTCCTCTTCTTCCGCGTAGCTTTCTTCTTCTTTTTCTTCCCCCTGGAGGAAGGTAGCGGCGTCAAGTCTTTACTGCGGGAGGCACTGAGGAGAACACAGAACAAGGCGTTAGAGGACCCAGGGTTCCCCAAGCCGCCAACTGGTGCTGTTGTAGCTGAGAGATAATCCAGTTCCTGGGAGGGTGAAGGACCCACAGTGAAGACCTAATCACCACCTCATGGCTGATTTGGTTGCACTTCAGGTTAAATGCCTCAAATAAGGAGCCAATGCTGACCTAATGAGACAGATGCTCTACGTTACCCAAACACCAATTGATTATTTAAAACAGAGTTATAGAGGTTAACTGCTCCTTAATAGATTTATTATTGAATTTGCAAATGGCTCACCTTGGTAAATAAATCAGTTTTTAAATAATTAATCGGCAGTTCAGCATCCTCCCTCCCCAATACATCGTGTCTGTAGTTCCTGCTGGAAATTAAATGGGAGGCAAAAGGTAGGTTAAGTAGCAGCTGATTATTAAAAGTATATTTGCCAAGGTCTAATGTAACGAGATACATATCTCATATCGCTTCACAGAACCTCAAAAACCTCCACTCCTCAGGAATAATTATTTCCTGTTCAATTAAATTCAAATGCTCAGGCTGCAGTTAAATGAAGTCAAGTTATCTCCTTTTATAATTGGGGCAGGCTCCAGGGATTTTTTTTTTAAAGCAGTATCCATCCCACGGCAAAAAGATATGGTTCTGGATGAAAAACTGCTTGGGAATTGAAACAGGCCAACCCTGCTGAACCTCACTGGGAAAAGAGAATATTAATAAGAATATTACTGTCGTTATTAGTAATAACACAGCTACAGTATATCCACTTACTATGCACCAAATGTTTTATGTACTTTGATACTAACAAAAGCACTTTGAGGGTGTTATGATTTTTACTGTCTCATTCTACAGGCAAAGAAAATCAGGCTCAGAAAGCTGAACTGCCTTGCTCAAGGCTGCACAGTTAGGAAGTGTCTGAGGGGGATATGAATCGAGGCCTGTGTGATTACTGTCCTGAGAGCTTTCCCACAAAACCAGCTGCTTTCTCAAACTTGTTTGTGTGGCTGATCTTTTGGAAGTTACTTAACTCTGTATAAAACATCAAAAAATGCTGCCATAATTAATTCCATTCTAAGAATCTGGTATTTACAGTTAGTAGAAAAAAAACGATATAAGTAATTAGAATACATGTTAACGTCTCTGCATTGCCAGTCAACAAAAATCATATAGCTATATCTTCAAGAGACTCACTCTTAGCAGGTTAAAAATAAAAATCACAGGGGGTAAATATTTAACTACTTAGACACCTGTTCACTAGCCTCGGGAGTCTACGAATCCTCTGAAATGGTACACAGAATTACAAGGGTGTTCTTAGTACTCATAGCTTCCAACTAATTCTCAAATGGATTTTGATTTGATTTAAGGATCTCAAAGAGGAACTTGCAAGACCAGAGGGGAAGAGTGGTCAGAGAAATAAACTTCGTTTTTTCAGCCTCAACTTGAACTTCCGTGTTAGATCAGAGAGGGGGGTGGGGGCAGAGTCTCACCTGCGTGCTCTGGCGGGACTGGGCTCCCGGCAGGCTTTGCCTCTGTCCCAGCTGTTGGTGCCCAAGACCTTGGAGGCCAAATGCTGGCTCAGCTTTTCCGAGGGTCCATCCTGAGCTGAGACCATGGGGCTGCTCTGGGGTTCTGTCCTATAGAGGAAGAAAGGAGGCAAAAGCATTAGGATATGACAGAGATTCTAATGTTCATCAAGCATGCACAGATGTCTGACTTCCCTTGGAGTTAAGTTGGGGTCATAAATATCATCAGGGGTCGATGGTCTCCGAGTGGGGGTGATATATATTGTTTCCAGTTTGAGGCAGTCAGATCTGTGTGCCATCTTCAGCTCTCTCTTTCCCTCAGTCACAGTGACTTTCGAGGCCACACCTTCCAAACAGTGAAGCTACTGGATGGGAAGAGAGATGCCTGGATCACATCAGACTTTGCATGACAGAAATAAGCCTTAGTTAGGTTAAGCCACTGAGGTTTAGGGGCTTATTTGTTACTGCTTAGGCTATCCTGACTTAATCACAGGGAGGGGCTGGGAATCAGCATTTTACTTCCTTCCTCAAGACTTATTCGGAGGCCAAAAGCAAGACAAAAGTGAAAGTGAAATCGCTCAGTCGTGTCCGACTCTTTGCAAGCTACAGTCCATTGGATTTTCCAGGCAAGAATACTGGAGTGGGTTACCATTTCCTTCTCCAGGGGATCTTCCTGACCCAGGGATCGAACCCGGGTCTCCCATATTGGAGGCAGGCGCTTTAACCTCTGAGCCACCAGGGAAGCCCCCAAAAATATAAGAATCGAACCCAGGTCTCCTGCATTGCAGGCAGACTCTTTACCGAGCTACGATTAGTTCAAACTCTCTTTTGCCATTTCTATCCCATTTTTCTATCTTATCTGTGTGTGGCACAGAGATACCTTAATTCAAACACTATCTTCACCATTTAGTAACTATAGAACCTTGGATTAGTTGCTCAACCTCTCTGAGTTGCAATTTACTCAGCTATAAAATAGAAGATAATATCAGTCCATATATCATTGAGTTGTAGTGAAGATAAAATAAGATAATATAAGCAAACAGGAGAGGCCTAAAATATGTTATTTCCATTTTCCTTTACTTCTCTGTGAACCAAGCCTCCTATCTGGTGTCCTTAGCAGGTGTGAGCTCACCCATTTGGGATAGCAGTTCCAATGAAGGCCTAAAGTTCTCCCCTCTGCCTCTGAGATGAGGTCCAAACTGCACAGGAAGATGACCTGTGTCCCACCTGCTTCTCTCAGTCCCAGAGAAGGAAAAGCAATCGCCTAGTTACTTAGTCTCTGAAGGGGCTGTCACTCAAATCTCCTGGCTCCTAACCAGGAAGAGTCAGGAGTCCGAGAGCCACAGGTGGACCTAGCAACATCCAGCCAGCACGCTTGCTGCACTCCCTGCCTGCCCGCCTGCCTGCGATCCCAGGTCAAGCACTGATCGAAGGCACTAGCATCTCTCCTGCACCAAGCTTCTGCAGCCACTGCATCAAGATTGGCTTTATGACTCAGGATAAATGCATCTGATAAGCCCCCCTGCTCCTTGGGGCTGCCAGGAGCGCAGGCCGAGCCCAGTCAATATTGAAGGGAGGGCAGCAAAACACATCCATCTTTGTCAGCTGCTTATCAGTGTATCTTTAGAAGCAGAGCTAGGGGATGCTTCAGGCCCAGGAAAGACGGAGATTCTAGTGGGGTCTACCAGCCCTCTCCTGTCAACTCCATCCTTCCAGAACTCCACTTTTCCCCCATGATGAGGGTTCCATTTCTATGTCTTTGTTCCCTCTGGTCTATCTGTGTGAAATACTGTCCTGGCTCTTTTCAGACAACTCAAAGCTTGCAATTTCTGCCCAGCCTCCAGCAAGGTTTGCCTCTTGCCATTCTTGTCCGAGCTGAGGCTAACCTAAAATTCATCAACTCTGATTCCCTGGGTGCCTGCAGTGTCTCCGGGCCAGTTTTAAGTGTAGGGATGCAGTGAACAAAACACAGGTGTTCCCCGAGATCATGGAGTTTGGATTATACATGGAAAAGCAGGTAATAACTGCACAAGCAAGTAATAATATGGCTTATTCATCAGTAATAAATTATATAGAGAACAAATCAGTGTAAAGGGCCTAGAAAAGTGACAGGGGTGACTGTTATTTCATATTGGGTAATCGTGGAGGGAACTTCCCTGGTGGCTCATTGGTAAAGAGTCTGCTTGCCAAAGCGGGAGATGTGGGTTCAGTCCCTGGTTTGGGAAGATCCCCTGGCATAGGAAATGGCAACCTGCACCAGTATTCTTGCCTGGGAAATCCCATGGACAGAGGAACCTGGCAGGCTACAGTACAACGTGTCACAGAAGATTCGGACATGACTTAACAACTAAACAACAACAACAGCAAAATAATCATGGAGAGCCTTTCTTAGGAAGTAACAGGGTGGAGACTTGAAGGACCAGGGACTAGCCTTGTAGCTAGTGTTGGCTTTAAAATGTGTTCACAACTTTTTGACATTCATACCATCAATTAGGGAGCCCAATTTCCCTCCCCTAGGATACTGGATGGGCTAGTAACTCAAGCTGAATGAACAGAGTGAAGTAAAAGTGATGATGTGTGACTAACTTCTGCCTCTTCCTCTTGGATTGATCACTTTGAGGGAAGTTGGCTGCCATGTAGTGAGGACACTCAAGCAGCCCTTTGGAGACATCCAAGTGACAAAGAACCGAGACTCCCTGCCAACAGCCAGCACAACCAGCCATGTGAGTGAACCACCTTGGAAGTGAGTCCTCCAGCCCCAGCAAGCTATCAGATGAGACAGCAGCCATGGCTAATGTCTGAGAGGTAGTGACCCAGTCACCCAGCCAAACTTCTAACTCAAGGAAACTGCAAAACTTAACTGTTAATTGTTGTTCTAAGTCACAAACATTTGGGATAGTTTGTTGCTCAGCAATATGTAACTTCTATACATGTATCTGTAAGCAGTATGTTCCAGGCAGAAAGAATATCAAGTTCAAAGACACTTGGCATACTCAAGAAACAGCAAGCAGGGGTAAGAACGATAAGAGGAGAGATCAGAGATGAGGTCTTTATAGGTCATGGGAAAAACTTTGGGTTCCCTGTGGCTGAGATTGGTGATGCTCAGAAGGTTCACTCCCTGAGCTCAGGACACTCAGAGGAAGGGAGGGAAGGACAGAGACAGGGAGACCATTGCAATAGAGCAGGCCCAGAGCAGGGTGGCAGCAACAGAGGTGATGAGATGTGATTAGATTCTGCTATATTTTGAAAGCAGAACTAGCATCCTTGGCTGCTGGTTAAATGTGGGATAAACAATCAGTAACATTTGTTCAAGGAATAAATGAAAGGGCAAAGGCATTGACTAAAGAGAACATTCATCTGTTTCAAAAAATTATAAAGAGCTTTTTGAGATGCCTTGAGCTAATCCCTTCATGGTAACAGTTGGTGGAAATAACTGTCTACTCAGATGGCTCAGTCAATGCCTTTTGTATTATTCCTCATATTTCCCTTAGAAAAATGATCAGTGTGCTTATCACTGGATGTGTATTGCCGAAGAGAGTCTTGAGTTGGACACACATACAAGAATGCAATTTGGGGCTTTCTGGAGCATTACAGGAAACCAAGACACAAATATGTGCCTGAGGCAACATCGTCCTAGGCAGAAACTGAGAGTTGATGTGACGAGTTTGGCAGTGAATGACAAATAGTGCTGGCATTGGGCGGAAGGTACCAGTGACTTGTGCTAATAGAGGCATGGGTTATCTCCAGTGTGGGGAAAGCTGGTGGATGCTATTGCCAGGCACTGGGGGACAAGGCTAAGGGCAGGGACAATGCCTCATCCAACAAAGCTGCCAGCAGCTTTGTTCAGAATTAGGGATGGGGAATCCCTAACAATGGTTTGATGAGTAGAGCTATAATGGAGTTGCTACAGTTTATAACTTGACACTCCCTGACATGGTAGCATTTTTTTTTCCCCAATAGCATTGGTCTCCCATTCCTGGTGTTGGGTACTTCACATGGGATTACAAAACAAAGAAGAACAGAATTAATTCTATCAGGTTGACAGGGAGTGGTGAGGGAAAGAAGAAAGGATTCCTTCCTCATATAAAATTAAAGATTTTTTTCAATGTGTTCTAACACTTTGCCTCTTGGCTTTTTTAAAACTGAAAGAGACTCAGGGAGCATGTAGTCCAGGCTTTGCTAAACTTGGCACAGTTTCAGAGGCCCCCAAGAAGCTTTTGAAAATACAGATTCCTAGGTCCCATCATAGATAGCCATAATAAATCAGACTATCCAAGGATGAAATGTGGGAACCTGTTTCTTAAAGAAACATCCCAGGTAATTCTGTCTTCTACTGGGTCAATAAATCCAAAACGATCATTGGGATTAAAAAGCTCTGATTGATTTGGTCTCTGTCCTACTCTAGACCCCATTTTCTACCCCTCCACCTCTCCTTTACTCTGCTCCGGCCACATGGCCTTCTTGCTACTCTTCATATGGAACAGGTCCCTTAATCAGGGCCTTTGCTCTTTCTGTTCCCTCCACCTGGTATGCTGTTCTTCCAGCTCCTTCCTTTCACGCAAATGTCACCTCCTCAGGGAAGCCCTCCCTGACTTCTCTAAGCAATCATGCTCTTCTTGTCACCTGCCTCCATCACAGTCTTGTTGTACCTTCCCTCCTCCAGAGTACTCACTATGAATATCTGAAATGACCATTTTCCAAGTTTATTTGGTAACTGTCTTCTGGATTAGAATGTGAGCTTCCTGAGAGTGGCAACTGGTCTCTTTTCTCACCACTGGGTCCCTAAGGATCTAGTGCATGGCATAGCGTGCCTTCCTGCTCAAGAAACATTTGTTGAATGAATGAAGGAAGGGATTTACAAATAAATTCTGATGTCCGATCTCATGTGAGAACCATAGATCAGATGCAACTTCTCCTCACATATAAATAAGCAGAGGTCCAGGGAGAAGGACCCGTCTGAGACCACAAAGCACTTCAGAGGACTCAGACCTCAGCCATGGCACCCCCACCTCCTTGGCCCCACCCATCTTTCTTCCAGCTTTACATCCTTGCAGGGCTTTAAGAAAAATCCTGTGTTCCCTCGTTGCTAAGGAGTACCGGCAGCTGCCTTGTTTTTTACCACACAGCCCTTTGATGTTGCATTAAAAAAAAAAGTACTTAAAAGAAGGTGAGATCTTCAGGGGACAGCTAAAACAGTGAAGTCAAGGGCTGGTGCACTCCGCTTCACAGAAGGAGGGAGGGAGCCGTGAGTGCTGAATTCCTCAAGGCCTCCCTGCTCAGGTTCCTGCTAATCAGCGACCTAGAGCTTAGATGCGGCTGTCCGTAGTCATGGCAACCAGCAGATTCTCAGCCTCCGATAACAGGGCTGAACTTTCTGCAAAAGTCTCCTGAGCTGCATCCCCCATCAAAGCCTGTGACTCCACCAAAGTGCTCACTCAGCCTGGTTGGGAGCCTCGAGTGCTAGTTTGAGTTAAACGCTATTTGGGGAATCAGACACAAACAATGTTGGAGGGAAGTGAGAATCCCAGCCTCCACTTATCTCTGTGCAGAATGAGGAAACTGAGGTCCCAAGAAACAAGGAGCACATGGACACAGATGTTAGAACTCTGGGTTGAACTGTGTGGCCTTTTGACTCCTAGTCCAGTGCTCTTTTCATGTCCTTTGTTTATTTGGCTGCATCGGGTCTTAGCTGTGACATGTGGGCTCTTTGTTGTGGCACACAGGCTTCTATAATTGTGGCACACACACTTAGTTGCCACTTGGCATGCGGGATCTTAGTTCCCCTGGCTCACATACCCTGCATTGTAAGATGGACTTTCAACCACTGGACCACCAGGGAAGTCCCTTTTCCACATCCTTTGATCATAATTACAGCAGGCACTTATCAAGCACCTACTCTGTGCCAGATGCCAAAGCTAAGCTTTTCTCATGCACTGTCTCATTTAAGCTTCCAAAGAAACCCAGGAGCAAGCACGGCCATGCCCACTCTCAGTTCAGTTCAGCTGCTCAGTCGTGTCTGACTCTTTGCGACCCCATGGACTGCAGCACACCAGGCTTCTCTGTCTATCACCAAATCCTGGAGCTTGCTCAAGCTCATGTTCGTCGAGTCAGTGATGCCATCCAAACATCTCATCCTCTGTTGTCCCCTTCTCCTCCTGCCTTCAATCTTTCCCAGCATCAGGGTCTTTTCCAGTGAGTCAGTTCTTTGCATCAGGTGGCCAAAATATTGGAGTTCAGCTTCAGCATCAGTCCTTCCAATGAATAGTCAGGACTGATTTCCTTTAGGATGGACTGGTTTGATCTCCTTGCTGTGCAAGGGACTCTCAAGAGTCTTCAACACCACAGCTCAAAAGCATCGATTCTTTGGCGCTCAGCTTTCTTCACAGTCCAACTCTCACATCCATACACGACTACTGGAAAAACCACAGCTTTGACTAGATGGACCTTTGTTGGCAAAGTAATGTCTCTGGTTTTTAATATGCTGTCTAGGTTGGTCACAGCTTTTCTTCTAAGGAGTAGGCGTCTTAATTTCATGGCCACAGTCACCATCTGCAGTGATTTTGGAGCCCAAGAAAATAAAGTCTGTCATTGTTTCCATTGTTTCCCCATCTATTTGCCATGAAGTGATGGGACCGGATGCCATGATCTTAGTTTTCTGAATGCCCACTATACAGACAGAGAAACTGAGACCCAGAAATGGTAAATGGCAAAAGCACCAGCTACCCTGCTTGTTTATAAGAATCAGCTGAGATAAAAAGGAGAGCAATCTGGAAAACACTCTGAAAACATAAGGAGATAAGAAGTGGGGGCACAAGGTGAATCTTAGTAGTTTTCCTGTAAGACAGGGATTTGCTTCATGGGTTTGGAGAAGTAGATATATCTTAAGGTTTGACTTGCATCTTATATTCCACAAATAGAAATGGCACTTGGCCATTAGATTTAGGACATCCCTGACACTTATTTTCCCTGGCCCATCAGTAGCTTCTCCCAGGGTGTAGAACTCTTGCAAATCCAGTGTCTCAATGGATGCTGACAAGGCTCTTGGTTAGGTGCTCAGTTTGATGAACTTATCCCCATTACTCAGATGAAGACACTGAGACCTGGGGAGGCAAAGGCAGTTGCTTCCCATCCAAGGTTCATGCCCAGGTTCTTGTTCTATATTTGCCTCCAGAGTTGTGAATGACCTGCCCTTGTCTCTGCACTGAGCCAGAAACCTACCACCTCCTTGTTTCAGTAGAGAAGGACGGTGCAAGACCCTCAGCTCATGAGTCCACCAGAGAGCCTGAGGCTTATCAAGGGACTAAGCTCGCTCCTGGGCAAGATGGATTTGGCTAATTTGTGCCTTGGCTCCTACTTTGGTCTGGATCCTGTTACTATTCTGGCCTGAGGTCTTGGTACCAAGTCCCTTTCAAGGTTATTTAAGCCTCGTTGGGGATAATTTGCAGGAGCTGTGACTCTTTTGAGTTTTGATCTCACAGTTGGAAAAAAGGCACAGGAGCTTAGGGGAAGACCAGGGATTCCAGAGAACCACCATGGGAGACATCACTTGGATGCATGGGCCACAATGCTCAGCTTCAGGAACTGAATGAGAAAGCAAAGCAGTTTTATGAGGCTGGCATTTCCCTCATCATTTCATTCACTTATTCAGCAGCTGTTTACTGAACACCTACTTGGTATTAGATTTCAAGGACTCCAAAGTAACTAAGACTTATTTGCGTCCTCAAGGAATTTCCAACCTGGAAGAGGAACATTGATTCCTCAGTTGGGGATTACAGTGTGGTAATTCTCCAATGGAGAGAAGCTCAGAGGACCACAGAGAGAGCACCTAGTCCAGTCTGGGGAGATGGCTGTGGAAAGTTTCCTAAAAGATGTATGGGAATTGGTCAGGTGCAAAGGGCAAGTACCGAGCCACAGCAGTGGACTTCACAGAACTGCAGAGGAAGCTATAAGTTGGAAGAGATAGCTGGGGTGGAGGATGGAAGAGTTGAGGATGACTTATTTCACTTAGCATAATGCCCTCAGGGTGTATCCATGTTGTTGCAAATGGCAGGGCTCCCTTC
Source organism: Oryx dammah (assembly GCF_014754425.2). Taxonomy (NCBI): domain Eukaryota; kingdom Metazoa; phylum Chordata; class Mammalia; order Artiodactyla; family Bovidae; genus Oryx; species Oryx dammah. The sequence continues at coordinate 55,562,532 of NW_024070196.1, forward strand.
CTTTTTATGAATGAATTCCATTTTATCTCTTAGATATATTAATGGATATGATATATGTCATGTTGTCTTTATCCATGCATCTGGTGAGGGGAACTTAGGTTGTCCCGATGCCTTGACTCCTGTAAAAATGCCGCAGTGAATGTGGGAGAGTGGAAGCAATGCGGGATCTGAGACTAAGGAGGCAGCCAGGGCCAGAGTCTTCAGGGCCATGGAGACAGCTCCTCCTCACGCCTCCGTGTGCGGGTGCATTTGCTAGAGATGCCGAAGCTCAGGCCCTAGCCCAGACTGCTGACTCGGCGTCTGCATTCTATCAAGATCCCCAGGTGATGCTATTGCTCCATGGACCACACTTTGAGTAACCAGGTTGCAGACTTTACAAAGGATTTGGACTTGATCCTGAGTCCAAGTCCAGCCCTCTAGCACTCTCTGTCCTCGGGTAATTGATGAGAATGGTTTAGTTCAGTTCTCAAGGCTGAGAGTGTGTGAACGTGTGTATGTGTGCATGGTAAACCCTGCTGTACATCTAAAATTGTCCAGTTCCCAAGTTCAGGTCAAAAGATGAAAGAACCATATGGAGACAAATCAGCTCAGCACTTCTTACCCAGCTCAGCCGAGCAGGTCAGGCCCCCGACCTGTCTGGGTTTTGAACTCTCGGCACAGAGCACAGCCCCCTGCTGCCCCCCAGTCCAGCCCTAGTCCACCCTATTACTTCTCCTTTCACAGGCTGGCCTGTCAATTGCCTACTTGCCTAGTGAGGGTTCAAAGTGCTGAGAGGGGGATTGGATTGGTTTCTTTGGGCTGTCTGAAATGCAGGCGCCCCAAACTTGGGAACTGGCTGAATTCCAAAATGTTGTTTCTCACTTGAACACATTGTAAAGGGTTACTTGGCGATGCTGGGCAAGTGCAGAGGTCCTGCAGTTCTACTGACCTGGGTTCAAACCTTGGTTCTACCAGGCTGTGTCACCATGGGCAAGGCAAACTGCAGACAGGGTTTGCATTGCTCCAGGGAGGGTGAATTGCTGATTAGAGATTCTTGCCCTGGGAGTGACTGTGCTAGGTGAGTCCCTTTAGGGAATCATTATGACTACTGCTAGAGAAAGCACCAAGCAAGCAAGATCTGCTGAGAAGAGGGCAGAAGTCCTCAGCCTAATAGGAAACCTTCAGCCTAGAGCAGGAGGAGCCTTTGTTCAACAGCTGAGAGAGTAAAAATGTCCCGGAGGTGCTGTCTGGGACTGTTTCCTTTTTCTTCATCCAGCCACTGATTCAACAAATATTTACTGAGCACCTACTATGTATAAGGCACGTTCTAGGCACTGGACACACACACAGAGAATAAGACAGAAAAAAAATCTCTGCCTGGTAGAGTTTGCATTCTCCTGGCATGGGCAGAGGGAGGAGGAGAGCAGAAAATAAGCAGAAATAAGTGATAACTTTGGAGAGTATTTGAAGACAATGAGAGCTATTTAAAAAAAAATGGAGCAGAATAAGGGAAACCAGAAATGCTACTACCAGGAGAGGGCTGTGGTTTTAAAACAGAAAATTTCATGGAGAAGGGGACATTTGAGCAAGACTTGAAGATGACGAGGGAGTGAGCCTGGAAAAGAACAAAATGGGCAGAGGGCACAGCCACTGCCAAGACCCTGAGATTGCAATACACGACCTGCACTGAGGCTGGAAGTGAGTGAGCAAAGGGAACAAGGGTAAGGGGTGAGGAGGCCTCAGATCATGGTCTGCTGGGCTATTGCTAGGACTTGGCTTTTTCTCTGAGGTGACTTGCCATTGGAGGGTTCTAAGCAGAAAAGCGGTGTAATCTGAGTTAGGTTTTAAAGGATCTCTCTAGCAGCTTGCTAAGCAAGGATGACCAGGGAGCTGGGATAAATGCAGGAAGACCTGTGGGGAGATTATTGCAACAACCCATATGAGAGAAGATGAGAGCCAGGATCAGGGCTATCAATGCGGTAGTGGTGAGAAGCTGTTGGATTCTGGACACATATTGAAGCTGGAATCAAGTAGGACACGACTGAGCACGCATGCACACAACCAAGTCTGCTTATGGGCAACTCCAAGGGTTTTGGTCTGAGCCACGAGGAGGATGAAGCTGCGGACAGCTGGGTGGGGACCGCTGCAGGCCAGGGGTGTTCTGTAAGGGTTCCCCAGAGCTCAGTTCTGGGCAGGTCAACTCTGAGGTGCTGATTAGACAGCCTATGTGGCGACAGCAGGTGGGCAGTTGGGTGCATGAGACTGGAGTTCAGAGAAGACATCAGTGCTGGGTAAACATCCTTGAGTGATGGTAGCATGTAGATGGTGTTGAAAGCCAGCGGACTGGACCTTCTGGGAGCAGCTGGCTAGAGTGAGGTGGGAAACTGAAGACATAGGTGAGCTCTGAGAGTGTTGTACTGGTGGGGTTTCAGAATAAGAAGTGACCCAGCCTGGCAGACTGACTCTTAAAATATATTCATAAGATGTCTGATTCCTCCAATATATTCCTTTAGGTGCAGTGATTCATTTATTGTTTATGCATTCGTTCGTCTATTTCTTCATTAGCTATTCATTTATTCACTGATTTATTAGTCATTCACCCACTCATCTGCTAAGCATCACTTTACTTCTGGTGGAGGGTCATTTCAAGATGATCCAGACACGAGTCTTTCCCTCAGGGAGCTCACAGTTTCAGAGGAAGTCACGGGGCAGGTACATAAGAAACTCTTGTGTGGGGTGAAAGTGACTCGAGAGAGAAGTCTTAAGTAGAGAGAGGTGGCATCTGTGCCTGCAGGAAACAAGATGGCACAGAGCGGGGCGAGCTGCTTGTTTGGGGAGGGCTGCCAGAGCACGGCGCCAGGATCCTCACACTGACTCTGCCTAGGCACTCACCCTGGGCAAGTCTCTTCCCCTCTCTGGTGAAATGACAACTTGTCGGCCCCTCACGGGATGGCCTTGAGGATGAAATGGCATAGTGCGTGCTCAGGACTTAGTTTCCGGCACACGGGCAGCACTTTTACCAGGGAGTGATCACACTGTTCTCCAGCCTCTCTGCTGATTCTCATCCTCTTTTCCCAAACAGCCCTAGACGGGATTCTTGGAAAGGGAAGAGCAGGGAGCTCAGGGGAGCCCCTGAGTGTCCCTGGAGACCCTCCTTGTGCTGGGGCATTCCCTGCTGGGTCCTGGCTCTTCTCTCTCAGAGGCCCAGGAGTGAATTGATGTCTCCCTGTCCTCCTGGGACAACCAGCTGGACACTAGCTGGAACCACAGAGGTGGATTTGGCAATGGGGGCAGCATCTGAGAGTGTGGTGCGCTCTGGACTTCGTGTTCCTGAAGAAACACACAACACACCTATCCCCCACTTCCTGGGGCTGAGGTTTGGTAGAAGATTCATAACAAGCAGAGAGTACGCTGCTGCTAAAATCTGTAGAGAGGACAGAGCAGACAAGCCACAAATCTTGCAGGCAGTGAGCTCCTGAGGTCTGGGCATGTTAGTTTTAAAATAACACAGCAGAGAAGTGAGATAAAGAGCTTCAGTGGGGGAAGCTGTCAGACATCTCGCCTTACACTGTTGAAACTATTCGAGGGGCCCCATCTCTCCTCCTGTGTTACAGAAACAGAGATTGCAGACCAGGGGCAGTGACTGTGTTGCTAGACCGCAGAGCCAGAACTTGTCAGAGCTAAGCCAGTTTTTGGAACTTTACCCAGGAGAAGCTGGGGTCCAGAGAGGGGACCAGCAGTACACTCAAGGACACTTGGTGAGTTAGGGGCTGAGCAGGGACCAACAACCAGTCCATTGGTAGCTGTAGTGAGAGCTCTTGGTCAGATCTTAGATGGTGAGTGGGTTCGCTGCAAATATCTCATGAGCACCCCTTCCAAGAAGGTTATGTCCACCCTTGAGGGGTGGCAGGGCATCCCACAGCCAACGACTGGCTTAGGAGTACAAACAGCCATCTCCCTTGCAGCAAGGCAATGCTATTCACACTCCAGAGCTCCCTGTGGGATCAGGCTAAGACTAGATTCCAGCTGAAACCACACCTTGCCTTAGTGTTTTGTGCTGCCCTAGCTTGCTTCCTTACTCCCTTTCTTATAAAAGTATACCGTCAATAAGTCGGTGCATCCAAATTGCTGTCTCAGGCTTAATACCCTGTGAATTCCATCAAAGACAGACCCAGACCATATATTCCTCTGCTGCTGCTGCTAAGTAGCTTCAGTTGTGTCTGACTCTGTGCGACCCCAGAGACGGCAGCCCACCAGGCTCCCCCGTCCCTGGGATTCTCCAGGCAAGAACACTGGAGTGGGTTGCCACTTCCTTCTCCAATGCATGAAAGTGAAAAGTGAAAGTGGAGTCGCTTTGTCATGTCTGACTCTTCACGACCCCATGGACTGCAGCCTACCAGGCTCCTCCGCCCATGGGGTTTTCCAAGCAAGAGTACTGGAGTGGGTTTCCATTGCCTTCTCCGATGTATTCCTCTAACAAACTACTAAATAAATACAAAACAATAGTTAAGTACTGCATTGTTTGGAGTCAAAGGGACATGGGTTTGAAGCTCTGCTTTGCTACTCCTAGGCTGTGTTGACCCAGAGGACGTGACTTAGTATTATCAAACCGTAGTTTTCCCAGCTGAGGTTGGCAAATGTTCATGGGTATGTTAATATTATCCGTCTCCTTAGACTGTTGTAAAAACTTGGCATGTGTAAAACTTAGCATGTTTTCTTTACACATAACAAAGGCTCAACGTATGTTATTTATGACCATGTTGGTGATGCTAGTGATGATGAAAATGACGATGATGATGGTGGCAGAATTAATGGACAGGTTGGTCCATTGCAACTCCACCAATCAACAGAAAGTTCTTTTGTTTTCTTTTCTTTTACTTTATTTTACTTTACAATACTGCATTGGTTTTGCCATGCATCAACATGAATCCGCCACAAGTGTACACATGTTCCCCATCCTGAACCCCCCCACCTCCCTTCCCATACCATCTCTCTGGGCCATCCCAGTGCACCAGCCCCAAGCATCCTGTATCCTGCATCGAATCTAGACTGGCGATTCATTTCTTATATGATACTATACATGTTTCAGTGCCATTCTCCCAAATCATCCCACCCTCTCCCTCTCCCACAGAGTCCAAAAGACTGTTCTATACATCTGTGTCTCTTTTGCGGTCTCGCATACAGGGTTATCGTCACCATCTTTCTAAATTCCGTATATATGTGTTAGTATACTGTATTGGTGTTTTTCTTTCTGGCTTACTTCACTCTGTATAATTGGCTCCAGTTTCATCCACCTCATTAGAACTGATTCAAATGTATTCTTTTTAATGGCTAAGTAATACTCCATTGTGTATATGTACCACAGCTTTCTTATCCGTTCATCTGCTGATGGACATCTAGGTTGCTTCCATGTCCTGGCTATTATAAACAGTGCTGCAATGAACATTGGGGTACACGTGTCTCTTTCAATTCTGGTTTCCTCGGTGTGTATGCCCAGCAGTGGGATTGCTGGGTCTCATGGCAGTTCTATTTTCAGTTTTTTAAGGAATCTTCACACTGTTTTCCATAGTGGCTGTACTAGTTTGCATTCCCACCAACAGTGTAAGAGGGTTCCCTTTTCTCCACACCCTCTCCAGCATTTATTGCTTATAGACTTTTGGATCGCAGCCATTCTGACTGGTGTGAAATGGTACCTCATTGTGGTTTTGATTTGCATTTCAGAAAGTTCTTAGAAGACTCCGCCTCTGAAGCTCCCGCACCAATCATCAGCAAGTTCTCACATCACACCCTTCCCATTTATTCTCCTTTAATTCCAGTGGTCATGTATGGATGTGAGAGTTGGACTATAAAGAAAGCTGAGCGCCAAAGAATTGATGCTTTTGAACTGTGGTGTTGAGAAGATTCTTGAGAGTCTCTTGGACTGCAAGGAGATCAAACCAGTCCATCCCAGAGAAAAGCAGTCCTGAATATTCATTGGAAAGAGTGATGCTGAAGCTGAAACTCCAATACTTTGGCCACCTGATGTGAAGAACTGACTCATTGGAAAAGACCCTGATGACGGGAAAGATTGAGGGCAGAAGGAGAAGGGAATGACAGAGGATGAGATGGCTGGATGGCATCAGTGACTCGATGGACATGAGTTTGAGTAAGCTCTGAGAGTTGTGATGGACAGGGAAGCCTGGCGTGCTGCAGTCCATGGGGTCTCAAAGAGTCGGACACAGCTGAGCAACTGAACTAAGCTTGTCCCACAGGCCCCTCCTTTGCTATTAATCATTCTTTTTTGACAGGATTTCCTGTGGGAGAGAGGGATCTCTGGAGAGACCAGCCTTCTGACTTTACCTGGAAGTGACCATTTCTGAATGCCAGCCCAGGCATCCAGCTGTACCACCTGTAAGAGATGGCTCTTCCACAGTAATTCTGATTAAGGAGTTGATGGGAAAGGTCTGTCTCTCCACTGGGATTTTTACCTGCCTTTTAAAAGTCAAACCCATTACCGCAGGATTGCGAGTTTATTAGGAAACTTTATCTTTATTAGGCAGTCAGATTCTAGGTTATCTCCCTTCAACCCTGATGGGTTCCCCTAAGCCCTAAGAGCACTTGGGGCAGGAACAGACTAGGAGATCTCAGGATAGCCCTAGCATGTGGGCAGAAGTCTTTTCCAGCTCTGTGGTTTCTCTGTAGAGCACAGACAGTGCCTAAACAACCAGGAACCTCAAGGAGCCTTGGAATCAGGCAGACTGCAGCTTGAAAGCTGGTTTTGCTGTTTTCAAGCTGTGATCTTGGACGAGTCACTTCATCTCTCTTCTGCAGAATGGGGTTAATGGTAGTGCCCAGCTCATAGAGGTGATGCACGTAAGTGCTTAACACCATTCCTGGTGCAGAGTAAGCACTTAATCAATGTTAGCTGTCATTGTAATTGTAATTATTCATTGTAAATAGCCTTTGGGGCAGAGTCTCTCAACTTGGATGTCTGCTCAAGCTGATCCCTCTGCCCGCAATGCCCTCTCATCACTTCTCTGCCAGGAAAAGCCTCACTCAGCCGTCAAGGCTCAGCTCAGCTGTTCCTGAACAATGCCCCCCCCCCCGCCCCCCACCACCCCCGCTCCCCGCCACTGCCCAGTTCCTCATTGGAATAAATTCTGCATTCTCCTTGCTCCATGATATTGCAGCATAACCTTGACCAAGATCCCTCATCTATTCAAGACTTAGTTTTTTCATTTAAAAAATGGGAATGGGACTTCCCGGTGGTCCAGTGGCTAAGACTCTGTGCTCCCAATGCTGGAGGCCTGGGTTCGATCCCTGCTCAGGGAACTAGAACCCACATGCCACAACTAAAGATCTTGACTGCTGCATACAACTAAGACCTGGCACAGCCAAGTAAATGACTATTTAAAAAGGGGACAATGCCTTATGTATTGGGGTAGCTGTAGGAAATATACAGTCATTAAGCTAAGTACAATGTCTATTATAATTATAATTTCAATTAGCTTGAAAGAGACTTGGTAGCTCCCATCAGAGAAAGAACTTCTGCTTGGTGGGGAGACTTGTGGATTATTCTTTCACAGTCATCTTTGAGGTGTATATGGCTTCCAACCTGCCTGACCCTGGAAACAGGGGACTGGCCTCAGTGACCTCTGAAAAGTTTGTCCAATTCAAAGATTTTCGTCAGTCAGATTCTCCTCTGCATCTAAGTCATCCCCATCTCTTTGTCTCTTTCTAAACACATTGGGGGTGGCACAGAAGGGACCCCCTTGGCCCATTCGTCCCCAATTTAAGGGTGAGGTTGTCACCTCTAAACACAGCTTCTGAGTTCCTAGGCAGAAGCATAAGTAGACCAACTTCAACTCACTGTGTTACAGTAAAAGGACCACATGTTTACTGAGCACCTATCACGTGACAACACCTCACCAGATATTTAAATCCCATTATTTCATTTAAGTTTCATAATAAACCCTTGAGGTGGGTATTGTAAGGGTTGTTTTTAGATGAGAAAAACAGAGCCTCAGAGAGGTGTAGTAACTTGCCTAAGGACACACAGCAGTGAATGAGGAAGCCCAGAACTCTCAGCCCAGTCTTTGGTATCACTAAGCCTCTTTCCACTGCAATCATGTCCCCGCCTCCGCCTCACTGGCGTTCTGTCTTCCTATTTGCTCGCCTGCACCCGGTCGCCTGGCTGCTGTCTGCACAGTCTATTGACAGAGACACTCAATCAATCAGCCAGCTTGCTCCGACAGCTAAAAAACACCCCATCGACCAATTTTCCCTCTAGCGCCTTTCCACGGACCATGAAACCTCGCTAATTTGGAATTTGCAATGATTTCTGACACAGAACCTGCATTTCTCATTCTGGTAAAAAAAAAAAAAATCTGAATGAAATGTTATCCTATGGAAACCTGGGGACTTCTGAGCAAGGCCCTGGCAGCCAAGAAGCCCTTTTCCACCCCTCTTCTCTTCGTTCCTTCTCCTGGTTTCTTCTACTTGCTTCCATTTCTAGGTTGGGTAATAACTGATGATGCCATTATAAATGCTAATACTAATAATAATAACAGCAGATATTCATGGAGCATTAGCTATCTCCCAGCACTGTTCTAAGTGCTGCATCTGTTTACCTGATAATCTTTACCACAATTATTTGAGGCTGGTACAATGATCATCCCCATTTTACCAATGAAGAAACTGAGGCAAGAGGAGATCCCAGTTATAGGTAGTGGAGATGGAATTTGAACCCAGGCAGTCTGACTCCAGAATCACTGTGGATGGTGACTGCAGCCAAAAAATTAGAAGACACTTGCTTCCTGGAAGGAAAGTCGTAACAAACCTAGATAGCATATTAAAAAGCAAAGACATCACTTTTCCAACAAAGGTCCATATGGTCAAAGCTATGGTTTTTCCAGTAGTCATGTATGGATTGTGAGAGTTGGACTACAAAGAAAGCTGAATGCCAAAGAATTGATGCTTTTGAATTGTGATGCTGGAGAAGACTCTTGAGAGTCCCTTGGACTGCAAGGAGATCAAACGAGTCACTCCTAAAGGAAATCAACCCTGAATATTCAATGGAAGGATGAATTGAAGGATAAACCTGAAGCTCCAATACTTTGGCCACCTGATGTGAAGCGCCAACTCACTGGAAAAGACCCTGATACTGGGAATGGTTGAAAGCAAAAGGAGAAGAGGGCGGCAGAGGATGAGATGCTTAGATAGCATCACTGACTCAATGAACATGAACTTGAGCAAACTCAGGGAGATAGTGGAGAACAGGGAAGCCTGGTGTATAGAGGAGGACAGGGAAGCCTAGTGTACTGCAGTCCATGGGGTCACAAAGAGCTGGACACAACTTAGCAAATGAACAAAAATAACAGTCTGCCTCCAGCATCCATGGTCTTCACCTCTCCACCACTGTGCTTCTAGGGCTGAACACGATGGGGGGCCACTTGGGGACACCACATTACCCCAGTAGTGCCTCCTGCTTTGGGCCTCTGAAAGCACCATTCAATGATGCAAGAAAACTTCATGTCCTTCTATAGCTGTGTGATGGGTATATAGAGCCAGGGACTGGAAGTCAGTGAAAAAGCTGCCTCCTGACTGTGTCCCTATGGCCTTCACCAAGTGAGAGACACACAGCCTTCAAAAGAAACTGGTGGTGAGGAGTTTGAGAAGGATCCTTCCTGGGCTCAGAATCCTGTTTTAGAGTATTGATTGCCCTTAGGGTCCAACCATCTAACCGAAACCCTGGTTTCTTTCTATAGATGTTTTACTCTATGTTGATTGAGATGCAAAACACAACTGGAAGGCTGTGTGCCGTCCCCTGCCCCTTTCCTGTGTAAAGGTCCCTTGGCATCCTTTTGCATAAGCCAAGAGTGGACTTGCCTTTGTGGATTTGAAGTTAAGTGTCCTTTTTTGTCAGGTGGGCTCAGACTTCCTGGGCCCAGAGCCAGGCTGACAGTGCAGCTGCCCAGAACATTCTGTGTGTCCACCATGGCCTTGGTTCTGCACCAGAGGGCAGAAGAGCAGCTGGGGCGTCTAGATGCACAGCAGGGACCCACCCAGGAGGGCTGGCCACACAGGGATGCAGGGGGCAGGCAGCGCAAGTCGGGAGTACAGTGCAAATAAGACATGGAATTAATTTAGAATCATTTTTTTTAGTCTGGAAAAGCCCTACTGCACTCTTGTGACAGACTGTGCATGTCACAAAATGCATGACCTCACTGAATCCCTATCACAGCCCTATGGTGTAGGCACTGTTAAGCTTCCCATTTTACAGGTGGGGGAATCTAGGCACAGAGACGTGAATTCCAGAAAAGCTGGACCCAGGTTTTCTCAATGTCAAGATGAATCATGCAGCAGCTCAGATATGTCCAGGGTAACCATAGAATTCACTGTCCAAACTGGGACACCTGGAATCAAAAGGGCACAGACAGTAGATACCCAGGATCATCCTGGGCCATCTCCCTTTTCTGACCTCGAGACTTTAGTCCAACTGTTTCTTCCGACTCTCATCCTGGAAGTCCCACAGGCACCTGAGACTTACCTATCCAAACTTCAACGCATCATCACCCCCACAACCTGTCCTCCAGCTCCACCTTCCACCTTCTTATGCAAGCGGCAACCCACCATCCCCCCCAGACCCCCTCTTTCTCTCACTCTCATATCCAGCCTATCAGCAGATCTTGACCATTTTGACTTCAAAGCATCTCAGCATTTGTCTCCTCTCCAAAGTCCTTGATGTGGGTATCAAGGGCCTTCGAGGTCCATAGCCCCGGCTGACCTCTCCAGGCGTGCTGTTCTCTGCTGCTTTCTCACTCACTGTGCTCAAAACATCTGACATCCTTGCAGGGCCCCGAGCAGTCCTAGCATCTAGATGCAGCAGAGCACGAAACTTAAGGGCATGGCCTGGCACCAGACAAGGGTTCAAACCCTTGTCCTGCACTTTGTGACCTTGGGTAATTGACTTCACCACTCTGGGCCTCAGAGCTTCATCTGTAAGATGTGGATAGTAAGAGTACCTGTCTCACAGAGTCATTTCAGGGATTAACAGTTAATACATATAAAGCTCTTAGAACAGTGCTTATTTCTTACTAATTAAGAAATGGCAAAAAAAAAAAAAAAAAAAGAAATGGCATTACTCACTTTGGCTCCTTCAACCTGAGTACCTCCTATCCATTTTTTAGAGATTTCAACTTAGAATGCCACCTCCTCCAGGAAACCATTCCTGACTACTTAGACCAGTTACATCCTTTCTCTATGCTCACAATATACCTATCCGCTTGATTTTCTCTTCCCCTGCCCTGGACCATGAAGCCTTTGAGGCAGAGCCTGAGTCTTTTCTAGCATTGTGACCTTAGCACCTGGAAGGTGCCAAATCCACGGTGTCTTCAGTAAATATTGGCTAGATGGGAGAACTGATTGGATAAACAGCCTAATCAAGCCAGCGAGGGACAGGTTAACTGAGGAGACAGACAGTGGATGGCAGTGTGTCTCATTGTCAATGTGGCTACAGATACCATTTGGGACAGTTCCCAAGTCCCAGAACACTGGCATTTGTAATAGAAATTTCTCCAAGATGAGCAGGTACTTAAGGGCAGTTGGTCTCCCCTGAGGGTACTGCACGCAGAAAAGGAACGTGGCTGTCCCCAGCTTTCCTGCTATAAATGCCTTGCTGTTCACCTTCCCACCTTCCAGACCACTAGCTACTCAGCTCCAAGGGGCAGAGGACAAACTGGATCCCTCTGTTCAGTGTTAGAAGCCCCCACTCCCACTGACCTCACCTCCAGGTATTCCCCTTCCTCACCAGTTAGACTCTCTGAACCCAGGGGCCTGGCTTCCTGTCTCAGCTTTGCCAGATACTTGTAATGTGGTCTTGGGCAAACAAATTCACCTCTCTGTGCCTAGATTCCCCCACCTATAAGATAGAAAGCTTAACAGTGCCTACATCACAGGGCTGAGATGAAGATTCAGTGAGGTCATGCATTTTGTGACACACGGTCTGTCTGTCATAGGACTGCAGAAGGGCTTCTCCTGAATTGAAAAAAAATGATTCTAAATTCCATGTCTTGTTTGCACTGTTCTCCCCACTTGCAATGCCTGCCCCCTGCATCCCTGTGTGGCCAACCCTCCTGGGTGGGTCCCTGCTGTGCATCTAGACGCCCCAGCTGCTCTTCTGTGCTCTGGTGCAGACCCAAGGCCACAGTGGACACCCAGAATATTCTGGGCAGCTGCACGGTCAGCCTGGCTCTGGGCCCAGGAAGTCTGAGCCCTTTTCTGAAGAATCAGCTGACCGGCAAATGCCCCTGGCTGACTTGGGAGCGGGACCATTTCTTTCTATGCAGCCCTAGTGATATGATCCCAGCCTGCCGGGGGAGGGAGGGGAGAGAGGCTGAGAAGGAAGGAGCCACTATCTTGTGGGCATCTGGAGCCTAGTCCTGCTGGGGAGCCCTGGGAACCAATGTAGACACAACTCCAAGTACTTTCATCTGAGGCACCTGGAGAATTTACCCTTCAGCTCCCATCAGTCCTGACTGAAGGTTGCTCCCCAGAGGCATTAACTTCTGCCCTGTGTCTCGCACAGTGGGCTTAGTGGCTGGAGAGAGCCCTCTGTTCCTGTTAGCTAGAAGTCTGGTTGACATCCTCAGAAATGGTGGGCACTGAGGGGAAATGGGCCAACTTCCCTGTAACTTCACAAGGAGAGGTCCTGAATCCCAGGAAACACCAGACTTCACCCCCCTTGTCAAATCCTCCTTTCTTGCCTCCCTTCCTGTCTCCTTTCTTCTCCTTCCCCAGACATTTCCTGAGCTCTGGCTCTGCCAAGCGTCCTTCATGTGTAAAGTGGAACAGGATCCTATGGGTCCCCGATCTGAAACCCCTTTCCTATAATGCTCAGAGAGGGGATGTGATCTGCTCCAGAAGTGGCAGAGAAATTAGCAGAAACTCGGTCCTCCTCCTTAAGCCTCAGGCTACGCTGAAGAGGGTTCTTCCTGGAAACTCCATCCCAGCCCATTCTGCCGGGACCACTTCCTCTGGCTGGAGGCTGGGTGGGGAGGCCGGGGGGTGGGCGGAGGGGGCTAGAGCAAGGATCCAGAGGTCAAGCTGGGCTGCTGGGTGTGACGGCTGGCAGGGAGCAACACCTTTGTCCCACGATTGCTCCTGGCTGAATCACCAGCCAGGCCATCTTGGCTCAGTGTTTCAAACTCATCCTTATGTACTGGAACAGTCTCAGGAAGAAAAACAGCATTTTGCCTTTTCTTGCAATTTAAAAGAAGAGGGAAAATCACAAACATACTTTCCGTCTCGCCAGAGAGCAGCCCATTTGAGGAGATCAATCAAATGTTTTCAGTCAAAATCAAACAGGTCCATATTTCCCCAAATTACATGGGCTGAAGGGAAGGTGGGAGAGACAGAGGAAGGAGTGATGAGGCTACCATGGTGGCGGAATTATCCACAGCGTAGGCGGAAGGGGCTCCACTGTCTGTCAGGGAAGAGGCTGGACAGGGTGAGGGGCTCCTTCTCTTGATGGAGGGTCTTGGCTTGTATTCAGAGGAGCTGCAGAGCCCCACGGAGACCCCCACTAGGAGTTTAGCCCACTCTCTAATTCTTGAGGAATAACGAGGCTGATCGTGAGACCCACAAGACAGAGCCACAACCCACAAGGGATGCTGCCAACTGAAGGGAGAAATGTCTCCCTGCAGAACAGCTCAGCAGTTGTCAGCCACAGTGTGACACGCTGATCCATCACCATCAATTGTAAGCTCTGTCATGGTTTTGTTACTAATGATTACTAAAGATGAAAATTTGGGAATGATTTTCAATTGAAAAAAAAAAAGTACGAACACATGAATCTTTATCATCCCAGCTGATGGCAGCTCCTTTCAAATGGTAACCTTGGAGCTGCCCTTGACTTCTCCCTCGCAAATCCCAGGTCTTACCTATCAGCAAGTCTTGATGCTACCTTCAAAATACATCCAGAATCCAGGATGGAAATATATGCATCACCTTAAGTAAAACAGAGAGCTAGTGGGAAGTTGCTGTGTAACACAGTGAGCTCAACCAGTGCTCTTTGACAACCTAGAGGGGTGGGATGGGGTGGTGAGTGGGAGGGAGGTTCACGAGGGAGGATACAAATATATATACTTAGGGCTGATTCATGTTGTTGTGTGGCAGAAACCAATACAACATTGTAAAGCAGTTGTCTTCCAATCAAAAAAAAAAAAAAAAAAAACAACAACCCAGAATCCAAACATTTCTCACTTCCTATGTGGCCACCACCCTGGTCCAAGCCCACATCATCTCTCACTTGTTCTCTCTGCTTCCAGCCTTGCCGTCCTGCAACCTATTCCTCAGAAAACAGCTGGAGGGGAGGAATCCTGCTAAAACTCAAGTCATGTCATGGCTCTCCTCTTTTCAAAGCCCTCCAAAGTCTTCCCTAAAGCCAAAATAATTACAGGACCCATGCAGCCTGGCCTCTGTTACCACACTGACCTCAGTCTGCATTCTTTTCTCCTGGTCTCTCTACTCCTGCCCCACTGGCTCCCTTGCTGCTCTTCTGAGATGCCAATTATAGTTCTGCCTCAGGACCTGTGCACAGGCCATTTCCACTGCCTTGCACACTCTTCCACATGACATCCTCCTTCATTTGCTTCAAGTCTGCTCAAATGTCACTTTCTCACTGACTTTTTTCCCCTGACAATCCTACATAAACATTATTTAAAATTGCAACCCTTCCCCGTTGTACAATGATTTCTTTCTGCTTTATTTCCCTCTGTTGTACTATATATTTTAAAAGATAATCATTTGTTTATTTTGCTTACTGTATAATTTCCCCACCCTCCACTAGGATTGAAGTTTCATGAAGGCAGGGGTTTTTTTGGTCACTTTTGTTCAAAGCTGTTTCCTCAGACTCCTAGCACAAAGTAAGGGTGCAATTAAATATTTGTGAAATGAGTAATTGGATGGATTCATGATTCCTCCTTTAATAGAGTCCTTTATCCTGAGTTTTACTGTGTTTTCTTGAGCAAGAAAGGTATGAAATTAAGTTTGTGTACTGAATGTTAACATTATGTGATCCTGTATTAGGCAAGGGGGTCTCCTAGGTATATGAACATCATCTGTCCTATGTCTGGATTGTTGGGGAAAAAAAGGTTGAGAGCACTAGGACTTATGAGTGGATTTACAATATCACATGGATCTTAATTGCTGTTTGGCTTTGAGAAAGTTGCCTGCCCTTTCTGAGAGACAGTGGAGGAGCAATGGGACAGTCATTGCATCCAGAGCACTTTGGCTCAGGTTCTGATTCTCCCACCACGAGCTGAGTGACCTTGACCAAAGAACTTGATTTCAGAAATCTTTGTCTCCATGTATCTATCATGGGGAGAAAGAAGCCACTGGGTAACAGGGACAGCACCTATGAGGATGAGATTTGGATTTGAATTCTGGCTCAGCCACTCCCTAACCATGAACTTCCTTTCTTTACCTTAAATGGGAATAACCCAGTCCCACTGGAATGTTGTGATGATTAAATAAGTTACTGAAAAGACAATGATATGGAAAAAATAATAGCAGTTTTAGTACTTATATTCCAGTCTTCCTTCTATATTTTTATAGATAACTTATTTAATTTTCATCACAGTGCTTTGAAGACAACATTATTATTCCTATTTTAAATAGAAGGAAACTGAGGCACAGAGTGGTTAAATAACTCACCCAAGGTCACACAGCAGAGCCACATTTCAAAGGTCTAAAATCAGCTCTTGCTCCCTGCTCCCTCTCTAGCGCTGAATAGAACCACTTAGGTCTTTAATATTCTCTCGCACCAGTCAACAGAGGCTGGGACTTAGAACCAGCCAACACCCCACATTCTCTAGGTGTGGCCCTACACCTTTAAGCACCAGCATCCTTCTGAGCATCTGAGTGGAGAAGTATGCCAGGTAGCTGAATTTGGGTTGATTAAATCAAGGAGAAAATCAATTCAATTTAAATAAAGAAAAAAGATTGCAAATCAGGCACAATGCCTTCTTAATTAAAGCACCTAATCACTGGCTGAAAAAAAAATAACCACAGAACATTTCATTTCATATACGGCCTTGTGTATCTAAAGTGAGAGGCTCCTAATGAAACGCGCATTTCCCCACTTGACTATAATTGACTAGGCGATCCTGGCAGTTTCACAGGTGGAAATGATCAGGCATAATAGCCAGAGCTTTTAAAGGATGTGACAACACAGGAGGCTTGGGGGCTTATTGGGGGGTAGTTGACCCCAAGTTCCCCTTTCCTTGCAGTACATACAACTCACAATTCTCCTGACAGTGAATGCAGCCTCTGGGCAGGGCCTAGTGTGCAATGCAGCAGGCGAGCATGATTAAATGGCTTTTTTTCTGCACAGTCCGGTGTCATCGCAAACACACAGAGCTGGGGAAGATTGCCGGCAATCAGCGACCAAATGCCTCAAAGGAATTACTCTACAAGTATCCCTGCCATTCAGATCCTGGATTATAGCCTTCTAATTGGTCTCCCTGTCCCCCATCTCCCTCATTCCAATCTTTCTTGTCCACTGCAGCTAGGGGCATCTTTATATAGGCACATCTCATTGAGTCACTTCTTTGATTAAAACCCTTCATTGAAGGCTCATCGAGATTAGAGCAGTCCAGACTCCTTACCCTGGCTCAGGGTAGGGATCACTGACATGACCTGATTCCAGCCCATCATTTCTTTGGCTTTTGTTCCCTGTTCCTGCATCCTTTATTCCAAACATACTGACCCAGTAGAATTCTTTTAAATCTTTCCTGCACTCATGATTTCATGTCTTTGCATGTGCAGTTCCTTCTGCCTGAAACACCCTCCCCTTCACCTGACTAACCCCTGTATCGCATCCGCCCAAACCAGTCTCCCACGGGGCTAGACTTGCTTTTCAGACTAGCTTTCTCCTATCATGGCAAACATTACAGGGAATAATAATTGTTCACAAGCTCAGTGAGGGCAGGGTCTTAGGTCTGTTGAACTGATTTCTCCCCGGAACCCAGGACAGTATCCAGCCCTGCTTCAAGACTTTGTTGAATAAGTGGGAGTAGACCCTCCGCGAATGGTTGCGATCATCTGCATGATATGAAGCTTACTTCTTACAAGGTAACACGTCTAGAACATCATCTCTCACCTGGTATGCTATCTTTTTTTCTTTTTTGATTACTAGTGAGTATAATAAGGCTCAATGTTTGCTTCCTATTTTGGTCCTTTTAGAATGTGGGGCAGTGACCAGAGCTCCTGGGGACATCATCGACTCAGTGAATTGGTCAACTAGCCCCCGTTTATTGTACACCTGTGATTGCTCAGCATTGAGCTGGACAGCTGAGCTTTAGAATGCTGACAAAGGTGAAGTCTCTGTGGTACAACAGCTCACAGCTCAGTGCAAAGCAGATGTGCAAATAGATGCTTACAACACCAGGCCATAAGGAAGGATCGATTTCCACAACAGTTCCTTCTACAGGGCAGGGGACTGAGGTGCAGAAATGGGCCATGGCTTTCCTGAAGTCACAAGTAGGAAAACCGTACATCCCACCTGCCTCCCCTCAAGACGCCCATGCCATCTTTAGATGGAGGAGAATCTCCCAAGCCACCAGTGTAGAAGCCAGATCCAGTGAAGTCATTTTTGAGATGGGTAAGCCTGAGTGCGTTTGGAAGCAGGTGAGGTTTAGAGAAGCATCAAAATTAGAGTTAGTGAAAGATACAGTGATTCTGGAGACCAAGAATCATAAACACTGTGTCTCTGCTCCAGGTCCACTGAATGATGTTGGAGAGAAGTTCTCTTAAAATTCCTTATTGTCTGCAGTTTGGAGAAGGCAAGTGTTGAAACACTCCCTACATTCATTCATTCATTCAACAAATACAAGATATTTAAATGAGCCAGATCATATGCTAAGTCCTCTGCAGACATTTTCTCATTTAATACACAACCCTTGAATTAAAGGTATTGATTTTAAGGTATTCTTCTAATTTCTCCCCCTTTGCATACGGGGAACCTGGAGTCAGAAACAAAAATAACTTGCTAAGGTTGTCAAAATTAATAACAATGATAAGAGTTAGCATTTTGTGGGTCATTTATTGTATGCCTGACAGGGTGCCAAGTTAATACATCAGTTTTAATCCTAATGACAAGTTGATGGAATAGGCATCCTTAATAGTCCATTTTACAGATGAGGTGATTGATATTTCAAAAGGTCAAGGAACTTGCCCAGAGTCAACAGATTGTGCATGATAGAACCAGAATCTTATTCTAAATTTGCTTTAGTCCCTAGCCCAGTACTAATCATTGTGGTCCCCAAACTGCTTACATCAGAATCAGCTGAAACGTGTGTAAAATGCAGAATCCCAGGCCCACATGTCCCTCTAGAATCTGAGGGTAAGGTCCAGGAATCAGCATTTGATACAAAGTTTGTAAGTGATTCTTACACTCACTAAAGTTTGAAGACTTTGTTGCTGCTCTTCAGGTAGGGACTCAGCAGCATTCAATGAAAAAGAAACTATTCCATTTCTCACTCAGTTGATTTGGAAAAACATAATGAAAGGAAGAAAATCAGTGAAACTCTCCCTGGGTCCCAGGAGGGCTGCAAGAAATGTAAAAAATGAAGACGGCAGAGACATTTTGATGCCAATATTCCAGCAGATGTGTTTACGCAAGTCGGTTTGATTACAGGTGCTAAAAATACCCCTTTAAATTTAGGAGCCCAGAACATTTCCCAGTGCTTTACCAAAAAACAGCTTTTAAAAAATTTTAATTCATTCCTTACCCCCGCCTCCTTCAACTAGTTATTAGTACTGATGCTGGAGTTCCAGTTTGTTATCGAGAATTATAATGGCAAATCATGAAGACATTTTCTCTGATTACACAGATTCTCACTGTATTTGGCTCCCATCTCCCTGCCAGCCATTCCTCTGAATCAGCAAAGCACCAGCTGTACTCCTTGACTTCCTTGGGGCGGTTGAATACCAGACCTTGACAACTTCCCAAAATAAATTTTTCATCCAGAGGGTTCAGGCTGCACCTCCTTTCCCCAACCACTCTTATTATGATTTTGTACTTTATATCTTTGAATCATAGAATGATTAGCCCTGAGAGGTTCAAAGGCTCAATCCACAGAGAAGGAAACTAAGACACAGAAAGAAGGGGAGTAATTCACTAGAAGTGGCAAAAGCAGGAAATAATGGGGCTGGTCCAGAGCCCCAGGCATCCTGCCCATGGCGTCTTCCCATTACAATAGACTGCTTCTCCTGGAATTCTGATCTCCACCTCATACTAGCTTGTGATCTTTAACCAAGTTACTAAACCTCTCTGAGCCTCAGTTTTCTCATCTGTAAAATGGGAACAGTAGTGACACTCACCTCAAAGGGCTTTTGTGAAGATTAAATGATTTAGTTCATGCAAAGTAGTAACCACAGTGGCAGGTACATAGTAAACACTCCATAATGGCAGCTATCATCCTCCTTCTCATTATCATCATGCAGTCCACAGCACATGTTGATCAGTGAGTGGTTGTATGTGTGTGTTAGTCACTCAGTCATGTCCGACTCTTTGTGACCCCGTGAACTGTAGCCCACCAGGCTCCTCTGTCCATGGAATTCCCCAGGCAAGAGTACTGGAGTGGGTTGCTATTCTCTTCTCCAGGGGCTCTTCCCAACTCAGGGATCGAACTTGGGTCTCCAGCAATGCAGATTCTTTATCATCTGAGCCACCAGGGAAGCCCACCAGTGAGTGGTTACTAATACTACAATTTTTGATCATTTTTTATCTTGCTCATTTTTTAAATAAGAAATAATGCCTTATAAAAAAACATAAACAAGTGTGCGGTAAATGTCACTTGGATGTTTTATGAACAAATAAGACAGATCCAAAATTACTAACCCCAAGCTTTGACTAACTTAACATTTATTTCACTTGGAGATTAGGGATGCTGACCACTGGCTAACCTTCACATAACCCACCAGCTCCTATGGAAGGGACTCTGGCCTTGATCACTGTTCCTCCTTCAAGACTCACTCAAATGCTCCCTGACCCTGGGGCCTTCCTCCGACCTTCTCTGAGCTTCTCCCACAAGGCTTGGCCTTAGAGAAGACCTTCTCTTTCATCCTATATGGAAATTCATTCTAATTGGTGTGGGCCTTCTAGGACTTTTCCCTTCCAGACCAGTGCTAGACCTCGAGACCAGTATCTTCACCGAAGACTCCCTGGGGAGCTATTTAAAATTGCCACTCTAGGGCAGGGGCCTGGCATTGATATTTTTTAAAAGCACCTCCCTCCTTCCAGGAATCTATTAGCTTATAGAGCCAGAGATAAGAACTATTGCTTTAAACCATAATGATATATATAATATATTATATATAAAATCACAAAATAATTAATTTATATGTATATATATATGGTTTTCTGGCCCACCTGACTCAGAGTCCATTGGGAGTAGGTTTTACTTGTCTTCTCATCTGCAGCCTTAACGTAGAGATTGCTGCTGCTGCTAAGTTGCTTCAGTCGTGTCCAACTCTGTGCGACCCCAGAGACGGCAGCCCACCAGGCTCCTCCGTCCCTGGGGTTCTCCAGGCAAGAACACTGGAGTGGGTTGCCATTTCCTTCTCCAACGCATGAAACTGAAAAGTGAACGTGAAGTCGCTCAGTTGTGTCCGACTCTTAGCGACCCCATGGACTGCAGCCTACCAGGTTTTCCGTCCATGGGATTTTCCAGGCAACAGTACTGGAGTGGGGTGCCATTGCCTTCTCCAACGTAGGGATTAACAAGCACTTAATGTTTACTGAATTAGGTGGCAATAACCTTTTACACTGGCTTCCCATGTGACTCAGCGGTAAAGAATCCGCCCCACCAGTCCATGGGGTTGCAAAAGAGTCAGACACTTAGCAACTAAACAACAACAAACCTTTTATACTAATCACCATGACCCTTGCTGGCTCATAAAGATGGTACTTCTTATCTATTTAATCTCTGAGTCTCAGTTTCCCCATCACTACAATGGGGGTGAAAATCATATCTGTTTCTTGGAGCTACTTATGGTGAGCATTGAATGAGATTGTGTGAGTGAAGTGCCTAGGTGGAGTCAGGAACATCAGAAATGCTCACAAAAATGTGATATTTTTCTTTTCCTTTAACTAGTCTCTCAGCAATAACCTCAGATATGCAGATGACACCACCCTTAAGGCAGAAAATGAAGAGGAACTCAAAAGCTTCTTGATGAAAGTGAAAGAGGAGCGTGAAAAAGTTGGCTTAAAGCTCAACATTCAGAAAACGAAGATCATGGCATCTGGTCCCATCACTTCATGGCAAATAGATGGGGAAACAGTGGAAACAGTGTCAGACTTTATTTTTGGGGCCTCCAAAATCACTGCAGATTGTGACTGCAGCCATGAAATTAAAAGACGCTTACTCCTTGGAAGGAAAGTTATGACCAACCTAGAGAGCATATTGAAAAGCAGAGACATTACTTTGAGAACAAAGTTTCGTCTAGTCAAGGCTATGGTTTTTCCAGTAGTCATGTATGGATGTGAGAATTGGACTGTGAAGAAAGCTGAGCACCGAAGAATTGATGCGTTTGAACTGTGGTGTTGGAGAAGACTCTTGAGAGTCCCTTGGACTGTAAGGAGATCCAACCAGTCCATTCTAAAGGAGATCAGTCCTGGGTGTTCTTTGGAAGGAATGATGCTAAAGCTGAAACTCCAGTACTTTGGCCACCTCATGCGAAGAGTTGACTCATTGGAAAAGACTCTGATGCTGGGAGGGATTAGGGGCAGGAGAAGGGGATGACAGAGGAAGAGATAGCTGGATGGCATCACTGACTCAATGGACATGAGTTTGAGTGAACTCTGGGAGTTGGTGATGGACAGGGAGGCCTGGCGTGCTGCAATTCATGGGGTCGCAAAGAGTCAGACACGACTGAGCGACTGAACTGAACTGAACTGAACTGAGTCTCTCAGCAAGCAGTCAGAGGAAAGGAAGGGAAGCAGCAGCAGTGCTCAGCCTAGGTGGGAGATGTACACAACGCCTGACGCTGTCACACCCTCATCAACAGCAGCACTACCAGCAACAGCATTAATAATGAGCAGACTTTCTGGGCAGACTTTTCCTCTCAAGCACTTTACATATATTATTTCCTTTAGGCCAATGATAAGCCTATTGAGACAGGCCTGGGACTGGGATCTTCTGCTGCAGTGCTTGAGCAACTAAATACAAAGAAACTATAAGGGACTAAAAATAACTGCGTGTACACACAGCTGGGGCAACACAGGTGGGGCAAATTCTGGACAAGACAAAGAGACCAAAAAGCCCAATTGCCACTTCTGAAGAACTGGTCAGGGTGTTGGGAGTGAAAGCAGGGTACTGCACATACCTTCTGCACACACCACCACCAAAGGGTAGGCAAACCACCTAAGCCACTGCTCTGGTCCAAATCCTTGGTCATACCTCTGCCCTCACCCCATATAAGGAACAAGCTTGCACCTTGCTCAGGAGCCAGTAAGTGGACCTGTTACTTGTTCTCATTCCTTTTGCTATAGCAGGGGCCCCAATAAACCTTTGCCTGAATTTCCTGTCTGGCTTATGATCAATTTCTATTGATTAAGGAGACTAAGAACTCTGGTTGGTAACATTATAAGGTAGGTATTACTATGCTGGTTTTTAAATGAGAAAATGAAGGCTCCCAAAGGTTATTCAACTTGTCCAAGGTGACACAATTAAGTAGTCATCCAGCATTAAACCCAATGTTTTTAACCACCTTCCTCATGTTCATCAGTGCACTTGCCGATTTTTCAAAGACAGGCGATTCATTTTGCAAACTAGCTCCTGGTTCCTGGAGTGTCACATTCTTTCCTTCTTTGTGTGCCCAGCTGAGATGACACATTCCTCCTATCTCATGTGTTTTGTTCAGATCACCAGACAATGAACAAATTGGCTGTTACCTGTTTTCACTTTTCATTTCTTTGTTCTCCTTTGGAGGCAATAATAATTGTGGACACCTTTGAATCCATCTGAGCTAGATTCAAATCAGAGCTCTAACTCTGTGACTCTGGGGCAAATGTCTTAAATTAGCTGAGGCTCAGTTACTCCTTCTGTGCAATGGAGCTAAGACTCGGTGCCAACTCACAGGGCACTGATAAGGATTAGATGAGATGATGCAGGCAAAGTGCCTTGAACCTAACGAGGGCTTAAGATGAGCTAGTAAGTGGCAGTAACAGTAGTTGTTGTTCCTCTTTAGAGAAGATGGTCTAGATGCCCAGAGGCCGGCCACCTGCCTGCAACCAGAGCAGACTGGCTGACTGCCTGGGTCCTGGAGATGTCCAAAATCTCCGTTCAATTACCTCCATCTGTGGGTAAAACAGTCCCTGCGTAATGGACTGATTAATCTCCTTATCGCATGAAGCACACAGTGTAATTACATCAGAGAATTCAGATCCCCAAGCGCAACATCAATCAACTCAGAGAGGGAAACTTCACCCTCCCTTCCCTAACAGCCTGGGGAAAAATAATATGTCTTTGTCTCTGCCTCCCTTGCTCCTTCTTCCCTCTGATGTGAGGTTGGGACTAAGAATGCCTGTGTCAAAAGCTGCCTGGGGAGCAGATAGGGAAGGAAGGTAAGGTGAGGGGACATCTTTTGGGGGTTATTACTTCTTGGGTTCTGCAAAAGCTGTCACTCCCACACCCCTTGTAAGTTGCTACTTGAGTTTGGACTGAATAAATATGGAGGTGGGATGGGGAGAAGAAGCCCCACTTAAAAAAAAAAAAAAGGATAGCTGGACACAACAGTAAAAACAACAATTCATGGTTGTCTTTTTATTGAACCCTAACTATTTAGCCTTTTAGATAAAAGGTTATCTCCTTTTGTCTCCTAATAACCTTGTGAGGTAGGTGCTCTTATTAGTCCACAGAATGTAGATGAAAAAACCAAGGCTTGGAAAAGTGAAAGGTCTCCTGGATGGTAAGTGGCAGAGCCAGGGATCAAAAGCTGCTGAGTTGAACTCTGAAACACAAGCTCTCTGACTCTGCTCCTGTTCCGAACCAGAAGCTCCAGGTCTGTACCAGAGGACACCTAGTGCCTCACTTCCCTCACCAAGAGTGTAACTCAGCCACCCTCATCCCTTTATTTCTCACCTGAGACTCAGCCATCCACTCATCAAATAAGTTAAAAGCATTAGCTATGTGCCGGATACTGGCCAGGTCCCAGAAGGGCAAAGATCTACATACTTGGAGCCCACTCTCAAGGTGATCTCAGTCTGATGGAGAGGCTGCATGCCCACACCTTCATTGAAAAGTACTGATGGTCACAACACCATGGATGAAGCTTGCAGACATTGCTTTGCAGAAGAAGCCAGATATAAAAGATGGAGGTGGCCCAGAGTATTTTTCTGTTTCTATGAAGTCCTAGATCAGGCAAATCTAACCTATCATGAAAAGTCATCAGGACAGTCATGACCTTTGGAAGCTGGGAACTAAGGAGAGACATGAAGAATTTTCTTGGTGGGAATATAGGTTTCAAGGGTGTGTGTATTTGTGAAAACTCATTGAATTGTACACTTAGATTTGTGCGTTTCATTGTTTGTTACTTTCTTGGGCTCCAAAATCACTGCAGATGGTGACTGCAGCCATGAAATTAAAAGACGCTTGCTCCTTGAAAGAAAAGCTATGACCAACCTAGACAGCATATTAAAAAGCAGAGACATTACTTTGCCAGCAAAGGTCCATCTCATCAAAGCTATGGTTTTTCCAGTAGTCATGTATGGATGTGAGAACTAGACCATAAAGAAAGCTGAGTGCCGAAGAAGTGATGCTTTTGAACTGTGGTATTGGAGAAGACTCTTGAGAGTCCCCTGGACTGCAAGGAGATCAAACCAGTCAATCCTAAAGGAAATCAGTCCTGACTATTCATTGGAAGGGCTGATGCTGAAGCTGCAGCTCCAATACTTTGTCCACCTGATTGGAAGAACTGACTTATTGAAAAAGACCCTGCTTCTGGGAAAGAGTGAAGGCAAGAGGAGGAGGGGATGGCAGAAGATGAGATGGTTGGATGGCATCACCGACTTGATGGATATGAGTTTGAGCAGTCTCCAGGAGCTGGTGATGGGACAGGGAAGCCTGATGTGCTGCAGTCCATGGGGTCACAAAGAGTTGGACACAACTGAGCAACTGAACTGAACCGAACCTCTCCCTAAAAAGTACTGTGAACAAATATCAAAAAATAACAATGGTGGCAGCCATTTGTTGTCTTTAGTATGTGCTGAGCCTTTATGAGCATTAATACATTTAATTCTCATAACAGCATTACTGAGGCTCATAGAGGGTAAGCAACTTGCCCAGGATTACACAGCTAAGGAAGGCCAGAGCCAGTATTCCAAGCCAGACCTGTTGCTGACACATAAATCTGCGCTTCCAACCACTAAGCTATGCTGCCTTCCCTTTGTCATAGTGCTTTCCCGTTTGTAGACTTGGTGGCTACCTAAAATATCCCCACATGAGACAGATTAAAATGGAGCTCTTCTATTTGCAGCAGGGAAGGGTAATTTGGGTACCCGACTGCTCAACCTTCTTTGTGTTCTTCAAGGCGAGCTCAGAGATAGCTCCACGGAATACAATTTGGAAACTACTGACAGAGGTGGATGGATGCTCAGGCTTCTCAGCTCTTAAATATGAGGAATCTATGACTCTGAAGGCTGTTGTCTGTCTTGTCTACAACTGAATCCCCTGTGCCTAGAATACTGCTCTGGTCCAATAAACAGATGAACAGACAGGTGATTCAAAAGTCAATTCGCTTGTTAGGCAGGTAGAAAGAAGCCAGGTATTTTCTATCCTCCCCTGTTTGAAGAAGCTCCTGGAGGGAAGAAGCCTGCAGACCTGTTTTGCTTGTGTTGCATCGTACCTTCCAACACTCAAATTCGTGGCCATTTCAAAATCAGGTGTTTCATGCACAAATTTCAATTTTAAGAAAGATCAACACTGGAGATGAGGGACTTGCATTGCTCTCTCAAGGCACCATCAGGCAGATGTAGGCAGCAGCAACCTCCTAACTCATCTCAGTCCCCACCTGTTATCCTCAAAAGTATTGGGAGTCCACAGAGCTGGTCACACCTGGGTCCAGCCTTGCTGGGCATTCATAACTTGGGAGACAGTTGGCAATCTGTTGGTGGCTTTCTATTCCTGGCACCTTCTAAGAAATAACTGGCCTGTATGAGGCTGGCCCAGAAAACCAAAGCCCACCCTTTCTCTTCCAGGCGAGAAGAGACAAGGTGACTTCACATCTCATTGGCTGGGGGTGCTCCAGAAATTGCCCACATGAATCCACCCCCATGTCCTCATTCCCCAGTAGGAAAAAAACAACAACCAGCCTCCCACTTTCTCCCTTCTCATGCAGGACTCTTTGTTCTCAGGCTCCAAAATGCAGGCTCAGCCCCTGTCAGGCTAGGGGAGTGTCATGAAGCAGACACTGTGATCTCCAGCTGCTGGGATTATATTTCAATCATGGAAATCCATGGTTCTTAAATGTGCATCAACAGCCCCTTGCTGATCTGGCTCCTTCAGAATCAGGGGAGGCACTTTCTGTAAATACAGATTCCTGGGTCCTGCCCTTGGGAACTCTGATCTAAGAGGTCACGGTGGAGAAGGGATTGACTCCAGTATTTATATATATAGAAAACTCTTCAGGCTGGTGATTCTATTGCCCAGCCGAGGGTGGGAGCCATAGATAACAGGCTAAGCCACTCTGTGTTCCACTTGCTCTGCCTTCCATCTCTTTAAATGTTGACTTTTCTATTTGGGGCTCTCCTGTGTCTATTTTTGCCTCACCTTGAACTTCTCCCAAAGGAGATTTCCCTAAGCTTGATGGCTCCTTCCCTGGTTTTCTCCCTCAGCTTCCCTGAATTATAACCTTTGGCCTTAGCTTGGACCTCCTCCTTTCCCCCAGTTCCCAGGCAGAAAAAACACACCCCAGAACAGGATCTTTGGGAGGTGGCATTGCCCTCACCCACCATAAGCCTTGCATGGGAATTTCTTGCTCCTTCTCCCCACCATGGCCTCCTCTCCATTTCTAAGCCTTGTCTTCCTTTTAGGATCAGTTAATGGGAACAAGTGCCATTTTATCTCTTAGTTTTGGAAATCCATCAGCTGTTCCAGACACCTCCATGGCAGGTACTTGGAAGAAGTCAGTCCTGAGCAAGAGTAATAGAAGCCCCGTGGCAAGCCGTGTGTGGATTACTGTGCCCAGGGGCCATGTGGATGGGAAGATAAATATCTAAAACTTCAAGGTGATTTTTGCACATACCAAAGGAAAAGACGGTGGAGTTTGGATGATGGCCCTACCCCAACTGTAGCTACCTAGTCTTTCTGTTTGTAAAAGGGGCCAGTTTAGAAAGGGAAGGGAAGGAGAAAGAAGGATATATGGCTTGGCTGTGGGATAAGCAATCTGCACAAAGCCTGCTTTTTCTCCCTTTTTGTCCTCCAACTCCCAGGCTGGATCACAATAGTGATGATGGCAGTTATGATGATGATGACAACTAACAGGTATTCAGGGCTTGCTATGAGCTGGCTCAAGTCAGGCACTGTTCTGCGGGCTCTGTATTTACTCCTTGCAACAGCTATGACAAAGGTCCTGTGTAACCATCACTGATTACAGAGGAGAAAACCGAGGCAAGGGGAGGTTCCAAAACTTGGCCAAGCTCACCAAGCAGCGGGAGGAGGTAGAAGAGACAAGTACTTCTCAGTCTGAATCTGAAGACTGACATTAAACAACAAGCTGTGCTGGCTCTGGTCATCCTAGGTCGTCCCCACTTGGACATCCTTGGTGGACTCATATTTTGTGAACATCTGCTAGGTAAGGTGTGTGCCACCAGCCACTTGCAGAACTTGGAATATAGCCAGGGAGGCCAGATTTAATAAAAATGGGTCCTAGAATGCCAGGCACTGTGCTAAGAGATTTACAGCATGACCTCATTTAATCTCCCAACTACTCTATCACCCAATCTTACAGGCAAGGACACTAAGGTTCAGAGAGATTAACTCACATGATCCAAGTCACACAGGATGTGATGGAGGAGCTGGGATTCAAATCCATGCTTGCTGGCTTCTAGAACTCAAGCTCTGACCCAACAGATTCATGAAAAGGGAACAAACCATACTAGGGTAGTTTGTGTGTGCTCAGTTGCTAAGTTGTGTCCAACTTTTGCAACCCCATGGACTGTAGCCCACCAAGGTCCTCTCTCCATTGGATTT
Organism: Oryx dammah; assembly: GCF_014754425.2. Taxonomy (NCBI): domain Eukaryota; kingdom Metazoa; phylum Chordata; class Mammalia; order Artiodactyla; family Bovidae; genus Oryx; species Oryx dammah. Next base: position 55,590,743 of record NW_024070196.1, read on the forward strand.
CCCAGGCAAGAATACTGGATTGGGTTACCATTTCCTTCTCCAGGGGATCTTCCCAACTCAGGGATCAAACCCATGTCTCCTGCATTGGCAGGTGGATCCTTTACCCCTTCTGCTACCTGGGAAACCACAATAAGCTACAGCATGATGAAAAATACTGGGTTCCTGTGTATTATTTGTACAAATGTTTACTGAGCACCTACTATGTGCCAGGCATAGTACTAGGCACTGAGGATAGGATGTTGAGAAAATCTGCCTTCGTGGAGATTACAGTCAAATGAAAAAGGCAAAAAGGTATATAATTAAACAGAAGAACTAGGAAGGAAATGACCAGTTGTGGGTGGACATGAGGTAGTGGGGCCAGAGCAGAAATGAGTGAGCTAGACAAGATGAGGGGAGATGGGCAGGGCACACAAGAGCTGACTCTGCAGAACCTGATAGGCAGTGAGTATTGTTTGGACTTGATTCTGAGAGCAGTGGAGAGCTCTTGATGGGGATTAGGCAGGAGAGGGACATGGTCAGCTCTACTCTTTGGAAAGACCTTTCTGGTGTCAGTCTATTATGATATTACAAATATGTATGTATGAACACACATACGAATGTGTGGAGTAGGGGTCAGAGCCACTGGTAGGAAACCAAGTAGGAGGACCTGGCAGGGATGTTGACAAGAGATGATGGTGGGCTGAGGAAGGAGGAAGGGACTGTGTAACTTGTTCCCTGGCATGCATTCCTTCCCTAAATCCAATCAGTGCTGCTAGTCACAAGCAACCTCAGGTGAAGGGGTGTGGAGGATTTAGTGTAAATGCATCCTTCAACTTGAGGAGGCAACACTGGACCAATGGTCCTCAAGCTTAAGCACGCCTCAGAAACACTTTTGGGGCTTGTGATGGCTCAGGTGTCTGGTCCCACTCCCGAGTTCCTAATTTGGTCATCTGGCCTGGGACCCAACAATGTACATTTAGGACAAGCTCCCAGGAAATATTGCTTCTGTTGATAGTGGGGCCACATTTTGAGAACTAGTAGTATAGAGTTAAAAAGGCACCAGTTTGCAGCTATATTCACTCAGGGCTGAATCCAGTATCTGCCTCTAATTAACCTGGGTGGTACTGGATTACCTCTCCAACATTCAGTTCTCTTCATCTATAAAATGGAACCAGTAATATCAACACTGTGAGTTTGTTCTATATTTATAGTAAATCAGGTAAAAAGCTTATTATAGTATTTGTCACATAAAAGGGGCTCAATAAATAGCAACCACTGTTACTGTTATTACTCAGACAAAAAGATCAAACCAACACTTAGCTAGTGACACATTAGGACTGGGACTAAAAGTAATACCTTCAATGAGCACACAAAACCTGGGGCCACTAAAGTGACAAGCAGCTAATATTAGCAAATAACAAAACTTTAGCAACACATATTAGAGGTTATTCTCTGCCAAACAAGATACCAAAGGCAGCCAGGAAACAGACATCTTCATGGCTGTTAAATCAACTTGTCTATTTATCTGTCTCAGTTCAGTTCAGATTCTTTGCCACCCCATGGACTACAGCCACCAGGCTTCCCTGTCCTTCACCAAATCCTGGAGATTTCTCAAACTCATGTCCATCAAGTCAGTGATGCCATCCAACCATCTCATCCTCTGTTGTCCCCTTCTCCTCCTGCCTTCAATCTTTCCCAGCAACAGGATCTTTTCCAGTGAGTCAGTTCTTCGCATAAGGTGGACAAAGTATTGGAGTTTCAGCTTCAGCATTAGTCCTTCCAAAGAATATTCAGGACTGATTGCCTTTAGGATGACTGGTTTGATCAACTTGCAGTCCAAGGGATGCTCAAGAGTCTTTCCAAAATAACAGTTCAAAAACGTCAATTCTTCATTGCTCAGCTTTCTTTATGGTCCAACTCTCACATCCATACATAACTACTGGAAAAACAATAGCTTTGACTATATGGACCATTGTCATCAAAGTAATGTCTCTGCTTTTTAATATGCTGTCTAAGTTGGTCACAGCTTTTCTTCCAAGAAGCAAGTGTCTCTTAATTTCATGGCTGCAGTCACCATCTGCAGTGACTTTGGAGTCCAGGAAAATGAAGTCTGTCACTGTTTCCATTGTTTCCCCATCTATTTGCCATGAAGTGATGGGACTGGATGCCATGATCTTAGTTTGTTGATTGTTGAGCTTTAAGTCAGCTTTTTCACTCTCTTCTTTCACTTTGATCAAGAGGCTCTTCAGTTCCTCTTTGCTTTCTGCCAGGGTGGTGTCATCTGCATATCTGAGGTTATTGATATTTCTCCTGGCAATCTTGATTCCAGCTTGTGCTTCATCCAGCCTGGCATTTCATATGATGTACTCTGCACATAAGTTAAATAAACAGGGTGACAATATATAGCCTTGACATACTCCTTTCCCGATTTGGAACCAGTTCGTTGTTTCATATCTGGTTCTAACTGTTGTTTCTTGACCTGCATACAGATTTCTCAGGAGGCAGGTCAGGTGGTCTGGTATTCCCATCTCTTTTAGAATTTTCCACAGTTTGTTGTGATCTACACAGTCAAAGGCTTTGGCGTAGTCAATAAAGCAGAGGTAGGTATTTTTCAAGAACTCTCTTGCTTTTTTGATGATCCAACGGATGTTGACAATTTGATCTCTGGTTCCTCTGGCTTTTCTAAATCCAGCTTGAACATCTGGAAGTTCACAGTTCATGCATTGCTGAAGCCTGGCTCAGAGAATTTTGATCATTACTTTCCTAGAATGTGAGGTGAATGCAATTGTGTAGTAGTTTGAACATTCTTTGGCATTGCCTTTCTTTGAGATTGAAATGAAAACTGACCTTTTCTAGTCCTGTGGCCACTGCTGAGTTTTCCAAATTTGCTGGCATAGTGAATGCATCACTTTAACAGCATCATCTTTTAGGATTTGAAACAGCTCAGCTGGAATTCCATCACCTCCACTAGCTTTGATGGTAGCGGTGTTTCCTAAGGCCTACTTGACTTCACACTCCAGGATGTCTGGCTCTGGGCGAGTGATCACACCACTGTGCTTATCTGGGTCATTAAGGTCTTTTTAGTATAGTTCAGAGCTTCCCTCCTAATTCAGTTGGTAAAGAATCTGCCTGCCTTGCAGGAGACCTGGGTTTGATCCCTGGGTCAGGAAGATCCCCTGGAGAAGGAAATGGCAACCCATTCCAATATCTTGGAAAATCCCATGGACAGAGGAGCTTGGTGGGCTGTAGTTCATGGGGTCGCAAAGAGTTGGGCATGACTAAGTGACTAACATGTTCACTTTCACTTTTTCTATGTACTCTTGCCACCTTTTCTTAATATCTTCTGCTTCTGTTAGGTTCATACCGTTTCTGTCTTTTATTGAGCCCATCTTTGCATGAAATGTTCCCTTGTTATTTCTAATTTTCTTGAAGAGATCTCTAGTCTTTCCCATTCTATTGTTTTCCTCTATTTCTTTACACTGATCACTGAGGAAGACTTTCTTTATCTCTCCTGGCTATTCTTTGGAACTCTGCATTCAGATGGGTATATCTTTTCTTTTCTCCTTTGCCTTTAGCTTCTCTTCTTTTCTCAGCTATTTATCTGTCTATTAAATCAGAAATTCTTTCATTTCTCCATCCACCATCCATCCAGACAGCTGCTTACCCATAGATTTTTATAAAGCCATATTTTGGGCAAAAAACTATCCTAGGTACTATAAAGTTCAATGAACAAGACCCTTGGTCAAGTGGGCCTAGCATTTGTGCCCCTGGCATTCTAATTGGCTCCTGCTTCTATATTTTATCCAAGGACTGACTTACCCAGAGCAGTCTACATCTTGGTGAAGGTAGGCAGGCAGCAGGAAAGAAAAACAAAAACAAAAACAACAAAAAACAGCAAGTCCTCAACTAACATGAAAACCAAAGAAGTGAGAGGGTTAAGAATTAAGGCTCCAGAGACAAATCTGAGATATAGTCCTGCTTGCTGGCCCTACCACTTATCAGCTGATGACCTTGGATAAGTAACCTTTGTAAGCCTCAATTTTTCTCTCTAGAAAAAAATGGGAGTGTAAATAGTGCCCATTTCATGGGGGTGCCTGTGAGATAATATGTAACTTATATAAAGAGGTTGGCATGATTCCGAGTATATATTCGTCAAATGCTGAACAAATCACAACTATTACTGTTCTCAGTGGAGCAGGAAACATAAGTTTCAATGGGGGCAATTTGCTCAGATCAATGTATCAGTTGAAGTCAGACTTGGCTTGGGGTTTTCCTTGAGAACTTCCTCCCCCAACCACCAAGAGACAAGAAAAGAGCATTTCCCCCCCTTTTCCACAAATTTCTGCCTGATAAATCAGTATCTGGTTTGAGGAACACAAAAGAAAAGCAATTATCATGTCTGATATTGGAAAGCACTTTCTGCATTCCCTTCTTACTTTACCCCAGCAAAAACCTAAGCTTTAAATAAGCTAAGTTTTCTTTGCATCATTTTAAGAAGAAGGAAACAAGCCCAGGGAAGTTAAGTAGCTTACCAAAGGTCACACAGCAAATTAAAAGCTGGACTCTGGCTAGTTTTCTTATATCTTCTTTCCACAACACCACACGACAACTTGAGTTCACTTTCTTGGTTTTACTCCTTTTAATAAATAGGAAACCAGAGGACTTTGGCTGACTCCTCTGTTTTTTTTTTTTTTTTAAATACTCTAACACCACCACTGGAAAAAAATGTGTATGTGTGCATTTTTGGTTACTGTGAATTATTAATGACAATCCCTTTAGTGTGTCAATTACATTCCTTTGTTCAAAATATTCCTTTTGGCATTGGCAACAGCACTGAGATAAATAGTTTATTTGCCAATAACATAGCTTGTTAAATTTTAATCAAATAGAGTATTGTAAGCACGTAGTTACTGGGATATACCCCTTGGGAATGAGAGAGATCACTTTGGAAATGAATTAATAATGGAGCCTTTGGAAACCAAAATGAAATGGCCAATGGAGCCTTGAAGTGAATTATCCCTATTTGAGTTGTAAATCAATGGAGTTGGGTATCACCCTACTCCCATTAAAATTTCCTTGTTAACTATTTTTGGAAGATAATAGGAACAACCCAAGGTATGGGTATTGCTTTGCTTCTTGTTTTCTTTTGAAAAGCATGAGCTCTTCTTATGATGTTTTCAGCATGTTGTCTAATATCCTCATATGTTAAATCCTGGGGATCTGATGTTCTGGCTTTAGGAATGGAGACAGGAGGCCACACCCAGGACTTCCATGAATTTCTCTTTCTCTTTGTCCTCTTCATGCTCAAGAGAACAAGAAGTCACATTTGGTGTGTGATGATGCTCTTGTCACCAGGAGGATGGAACTATTGAGTTGTTTCTGTTTTTGGAAAGGGTTTTAGACAGAACCTTTTACTCTTACTTGCATATCCCCCTATGGATCAATGGCTAGCACTTGGGAAATGATTATATGGTAATTTTTAGGACTGTTAATTAATATTTAAATTCTTTATTCAGGGATGCAGTAGGATTGTACCTACCCTCCCCTTTAAATTTAGGCATGATGCCATGACTTGCTTTGACTGATGAAGTGTGAAAGGAATTGATATGTGTAACTTCTGGATAGAAACATTTAAAGGCAAGTGTAAAGTTCACAGTTTTCTCTTTCCCCCTGCCCTAGTAACTACAGACTTTTCAAATGGCAGAAATTCATTTGGCCTGGGCTCTTGAGAAAGGGCAGTATGAGCAGAGATTCCTGTCAACCCACAGTAAACATGTAGGATGAGCATGAAAAGAAACCTTTGTTGTCTTAGGTCTCTGACATTTGGGGGTTGGTTGCTACTTCAGCACAATCTTTACTGACAGATGTAGGATGCAGTCTCATGCTTACATTACCATGGATTTATGATCATGCGTTTATGCACACATTTATGTTACATGTATTTATGACCATAAGATCAAATCCAGGACTTCTAGTTCTTTTGGGGGAAAGAGAAAATGACTTGTTCATCTTTGAACATCCATTGCCTAGCAGAGTGCCAACTGTTTAGTGGATGCCAGCAGTGTTTTCTGAAGTAATGGTTTAGAAACACGGCAGCATAATCTCTGGGGTTAAATGGCTGAAATGATGATGATACCACTGCTGTTGCTGCTGATGGTGGTGGCGGTGGTCGTGGTGGCAGCAACCACCTTACTGATGATACTAGCACCCAGTGAAGGTTTACTAGGTGCCTAGTCCTATGCTAAATAAGCTGACAAGCAATATATTATTCAGTTCTTACAGTAGCCCTTAAGTTAAATATTCATGTTATCTTGATTATGTGTATGAGAAAGCAGTGCCACGAAGTAGGTAATTGAATAATGCCATTAATAAGTGGCAGAACCAGGAGTCAAACCCAGATATACCTATCCCATAGATCCTCAATGAAAGTGGGAGATTTGGTTTTTGAGGACATTTGACAATGTCTGGAGACACTTTTGGTTATCACAACTGGGAAACAGAATAGGCATTTGGTGGATGCAATCCAGAGATGCTCCACACATCCCACAATGCACAGGGAAGATCCCCAAATGAACTATCCAGCCCCAAATGCCAATAGTGCCAAGAGACATTTATATATTCTTATAAGTCTCTTAACCACTAAGTCACACTGTCTCCAAATTTACCTCTTCAGAAATCAGGGAAACTAAAGCTTAGAGATTCCCACCTCATCCTCCTGAAGACTTACTGGAAATAAATATATGTGTTTCTGACCTAATTACATTACAAAACACAGGTTTATATACAACTTTTCAGGAGCACACATTTTCCAAAAAGTGAGCGATGCCTGAAAGGTGTGTAACTAGTAACTTCAATAGGTAAGGATGGCTGGAATTGCAGCCAGGTAGTGGTTCAGGGTTGAACTCCCCACACACTTAAGTCCTTTAATCAGTGCCCGCTGTCCTTGGTGCTGAACCACTGTCAGGCTTTCACGGACATGAATCAGCAAAGCCCCTGGGTTTGAGCGGAAGTTCTGACCACGCGCCCGAATGCTCACACAGGGCTACACCTTTTTCCTTTTCTAGCCTCCCTATTTCAAGGACATTCTGCCCCCACCTATGGAACAAGTTAATTAGCATGCAGGAAACTGCTATTTTTGAGTCCATCTTGAAGAATTTTCGGTCTGGGGCTTGACAGAGTGGTGATTGTTTTCCTTCTATTATTCATTCCTTCAACCTTCAAGGACTTTTCTGCCAATGAGTACACAGCTCTGCCACACATGCTGATGTGCACGCACACACACACTCTCCACAATAAGAGGTGCTGAGAGGGAACATGCATGCTCAGATGACATCAGGAAGTAGGGAGTCTGAAAGGATGAGGTTGGGAAGTGAAGTGACAAAATATAGGGCTTCACGATTAAAGAAAACAAAAACAAAAACAACTAGCCAGTGACTAGGATTTTGTTGCCAGGTGAGGATTATGTTTCTTCCTCCCTTCTTAGACTACAGGCCTTATAATGTTGATAAAATGCTTTATAAGAGTAGGAGTTAGCATTGAAACATGTATATTATCATATGTGAAACAGATCACCAGTCCAGGTTCAATGCATGCGACAGGGTGCTCAGGGCTGGTGCACTGGGATGACCCAGAGGGATGGGATGGGGAGGGAGGTGGGAGGGGGGGTTCGGGATGGGAAACACATGTAAATGGCTGATTCACATCAATATATGGCAAAAACCACTACAATATTGTAAAGTAATTAGCTTCCAATTAAAATAAATAAATAAATAAAAGAGTAGGAGTGAGCTAATGTCATCCCAGAAGCCTGTCTTTGAAGGTCATTATGTCCTTTAGGAAGTTGGAGGTCCTGGAATGTGAGATGTGGAGGATCCAGCAAAGAGAGTAGTTTTCTGAAGCACAGGATGAAATGGAAAGTTGATTGTTAGGGAGCTGAAGTCCTGGTCCTCATTTTTGCATAAAATGGGCTATTCTTTGGAGGGCTCCAGTCAAAAATGTTACAGACAATGCAGGGAGGAAGTTGACTAAGTCCCAATCAGCTAACTTTGACCTCATTTTCTTAGTCTCTACTAAAACTTAGTCTCTGCTAAAACACCTTGCTGCTGCTGCTGCTAAGTCACTTCAGTCATGTCCAACTCTGTGTGACTCCATAGATGGCAGCCCACCAGGCTCCCCCATCCCTAGGATTCTCCAGGCAAGAACACTGGAGTGGGTTGCCATTTCTTTCTCCAATGCATGAAAGTGAAAAGTGAAAAGTGAAAGTGAAGTCGCCGACCCTTAGCAACCCCATGGACTGCAGCCTACCAGGTTCCTCTGTCCATGGGATTTTCCACCTTAGGGCCTGAGAAATTCTGCCTTGTGCAGGTTTCAAAAAAATAGGAGGACTGATTCTGCTGTTTGAATGTGTGTGTGTGTGTGTGTGTGTGCACATGCCAAACACAGATAAAATTACAGAACTTTTGCAGAGCTCTGACCCCTGTGAAGAATATCTGAGGTACAGAAAGGTCGTCAGAGACTTTGGATAAGAGGATGAGAGTGTATGAGTCTACACGTATGTGCTTATAGTGCACACACACATAGTTATCTGTGTTAGTAGAATGTGGGAATGTGTGCATGGATAACTGTGAGAATGCCCATCCATGTTTAGCAGTGTAGGGTGGGAGTGTCATATCAACAGTAATTTCTCCTTTGGATCCACAGTTCTTCTGGGCATTTTTTTTAAATTTTGTTTTTGCTGTTTTGTCCATCTGTCCATTGAGGTGGTTAACTCCAGGGGAAAGGGGTTTTTGCACCATGGGCTGATATGAGGAATGTTCTCAGGTCCCAGTCATCTTAGATTCTATTTTGTTCTCCTTTGAAACAGTGGCAGACTTTATTTCTGGGGGCTCCAAAATCACTGCAGATGGTGACTGCATCCATGAAATTAAAAGACACTTACTCCTTGGAAGAAAAGTTATGACCAACCTAGACAGCATATTAAAAAGCAGAGACATTAATTACTTTGCCGACAAAAGTCCATCTAGTCAAGGCTATGGGTTTTCCAGTAGTCATGTATGGATATGTGGACCATAAAGAAAGCTGAGCACCAAAGAATTGATGCTTTTGAACTGTGGTATTGGAGAAGACTCTTGAGATTCCCTTGGCCTGTAATTTGATCAAACCAGTCCATCCTAAAGGAAATCAGTCCTGAATATTCATTGGAAGGACTGATGGTGAAGCTGCAACTCCAATACTTTGGCCACCTGATGTGAAGAACTGACTCACTGGAAAAGATCCTGTTGCTGGGAAAGATTGAAGGTGGGAGGAGAAGGGGACGACAGAGAATGAGATGGCTGGATGGCATCACCGACTCAATGGACATTGGTTTAAGTAAACTCTGGGAGTTGATGATCGACAGGAAGACCTGGCATGCTGCAGTCCATGGGATCACAAGACTGAGTGACTGAACTGAAGTGAAACTCATAGAATCTCAAAGCTGAAAGCACATCCAATCACTTCAGTTTAAGATGGAGAAGCTGAGGTGCAGAAAAGTGAGTCAAATCTATACAAAATCACATAGTAATCAGAGTCAGTGGCTAGACTAAGCCCACCACAGGCTCCTTCCACTCTCCTACTCATGCTTCCTCAGCACCAGGGGATTGGATTGGCATCAAGAGGAGAACTTACTTATAATCCTGTCAGCTCAAGTCTCCATCCAATCCACAGCATGAAGGGACCTTGCACCCTCTTTGTGTTCCCCGGATATGCTGAACAGTTCTGTCTTGGAGTCTGGCCTGCTCTGGGCTACCAGGATCTGAGCTGATAGTGGGCAAAGATCTCCTGGGAGAAATATCCAGAAGAGAGGTCAAGAACCTGGTTGGCATTGACATGAGACATATGGAAAATGTGTCTCCCCAATGCCTTTAAGATACCAACATGTCCCTGTGATGCTCTGGAGAATCCAGTCCCTCCCTATACCTTCCCAGCTCCCTCTCTTTCAGTTCCCAACTTGCATCCACTCTCTAGCTGGAGTTGCATTTCCCAAGATGGGCCAGGTTCTCTCTCACCTCAATTCTCCCCACACACTGTGAACAGCTTCCACTATTCATCTCCTTTCTCCTGGCTAACTCTTGATTATATCTCAAGTTTGTCCTAATCATTCCCACCTCTGGAAGGTTTCTGTGGTTCCACACATCCTTGATAAGTGTTCCTCTCTGTCACCCTATCACTGAGGGAGAAAGAAACAGAGAAATTCTTATCTGGTACCTGTGTCTGGCTGCTCAGCCTTGTAGCTGCAGAGTCTTACTAAGTGTCTGTCAGAATGAATGAATGAACAAATAAACAAACAAACATCCTTCTGAGTCTCTTCAACAGAGTGGCAAGGGACTGAGTGTGAAGTAGAAACCCTGGGGAGCATGTGGAGAAGAGGACACTTAATTGGTAGAATAAATGTTTCTTAAGCCAAGACCCAAATGGAAATGATTTCAGGGCTGAGGACTACCCCAGAGGCTCTGAAATGTTGCTCTGTTATTCACAGGCCTTGTGCTTGCTGGGCACGCAGGAAGGCCGGGCAGAGGTGTCTCCAGCTAAATAGCTGCAATCTAGGGAGACGTAATTGCAGGATTTGAAGGCAACTTTTCCATGTCTGGCTCTGCTCAGGGGAAAGAGTGATCACAGGCCTCTCAACTGGAGAGCCTGCCAAGTATCAGACAGCTGCAGGTGGGGTGGATGACACTGAATTTGGCTGCCATGGGCAGGGCCAACCTTAGACAGAAGGTGAAGGGTGTTAAGGGCACAAAGTCTATGGAAGAAAAAGATAGGAGTTATGGAGACAAAGGCAGAGGAATGGAGTTACGGGTGTGCTCCAGGAGAGGAAGTAGCTGGCTGGTCTCCAACACTAGGGATAATCAGAAGAGATAGGGAGAGGAGAGAGATTTCTGACAGCAACTCACGATTTTGAGGAATGCACATGTCATTATTTCTGGAAATTTATTTTATGATGGACCCTCCTCAATAGAAGAGCTATACAAAGGACGAGATAACCAATGGGTTATGATCTTCAGTTTTTAATTCAAGCTACCTAGATTTTATTAATAATTCTAGCTTTTCTATCTATGGGCTGAATGACCTAAGTAAGTTATCGTGGCTCAGATGGTAAAGCATCTGCCTGCAGTGCGGGAGACCCAGGTTCGAGCCCTGGGTTGGGAAGATTCCCTGGAGAAGGAAATGGCAACCCACTCCAGTACTCTTGCCTGGAAAATTCCATGGACTGAGAGGCTCCTCAGAGCCTGGTAGGCTACAGTCCATGGGGTCACAAAGAGTCGGACACGACTGAGCGACTTCACTTCACTTCACTTCAAGCCTCTACCTGCTCCACTGTAGAATGAGTACACCATTCTACACCAGTGTCAGGGAGTATCTATCTCATTGTTGTTGTTATTGTTAAGTTGCTCAGTTGTGTCTGACTCCTTGAGACCCCATGGCTGCAGCATCCCAGCCTTCCCTGTGCTTCACCATCTCCTGGAGTTTGCTCAAACTCATGTCCATAGAAGTGGTGATGCCATCCAATCGTCTCATCTCTGTCATCCCCTTCTCCTCCTGTCTTCAATCTTTCCCAGCATCAGGGTCTTTTCTAATGAGTCAGCTCTTCACATCAAATGGCCAAAATATTGGAGCTTCAGCTTCAGCATCAGTCCTCCCAATGAACTTTCAGGGTTGATTTTCTTAAGGATTTGACTGATTTGATCTCCTTCCTGTCCAAGGGACTCTCAAGAGTCTTCTCTGACACCACAGTTCAAAAGCATCAATTCTTCAGCGCTCATTCTCTTTTATGATCCAACTCTCACCTCCGTACATGACTACTGGAAAAACCATAGCTTTGACTATATGGACCTTTGTCATCAGGGTTTAAAGTGAAATAGTCCACATAAGATACTTAATATAGCATCTGGGACACAATATAGGCTCAATTAAAGTTAACTAGTATTATCCATGTTTTATGTTATTATGTACCTATGCATTTCTAATGTCCCCACCCCCAAATGTCTGGTATATAGTAGATCTCAAAAAAGTATGGCACAAATAAATGAATGAATGGATAAATGAATAGACTGAGTCAATGAAGTATTTTTTATGTACTCAGTGCTTGCCATGAGGCAATTTCATATGTGCCTTGTGTCTGGTGTTCCCTCTGCCTGGAACATCCTTCTTCATTTTCTTTCCTGGTGATTATCTATCTGTAAGTTGAGACTCAGCCCAGAGAGTCTATCTTGCAGAAAGAGGCCTTCCTGGCACCACTTGGGGTGGAAGGAGGAATCATGGTCGTATCTCTAAAGTGGCTATGAGGAACAGAAAGAACTATGGACTTTTTCATTTCTGTACTGTTTCTAGCTATATGAGTGACCTTGGGAAATCCACTGATACTTTTAAAAATTGAAATATAGTTGTTTTACAATGTCGTGTTAGTTGCAGGTATACAGCATAGTGATTCAGTACTTTGCAGACTATTTGCTTCTGTTTTGTCATACGCATAATGGGGATGATGATGCTTACCATATAATATTGTTTTCAACATGTTTCTCCTTCCAGAGTATTTACTGAAGTCCTTTTATGGATCAGGCACTGTACTGGGCTCTGGAGAAAACTCAGTGAACAAGACAGGCAGGATCTCTACTATAATGGAGCTAACAATTCAGCATGGAAGATAGACATTAAAGAAATAAGTGTTCTGAAGAAATATGTACATCAGTTCAGTTCAGTCCTTCAACATGTCCAACTCTTTGCAACCCCATGGAATACAGCACACCAGGCTTCCCTGTTCATCCCCAAATCCCGGAGCTTTCTCAAACTTGGTCCATCGAGTCTGTGATGCCATCCAACCATTTCATCCTCTGCCGTCCCCTTCTCCTCCTGCCTTCAATCTTTTCCAGCATCAGGGTCTTTTCCAATGAGTCAGTTCTTCACATCAGGTGGCCAAAATATTGGAGCTTCCACTTCAGCATCAGTCCTTCCAATGAATATTCAGGACTGATTTCCTTTAGGATTGACTGATTGGATCTCCTTGCAATCCAAGGGACTCTCAAGAGTCTTCTCCAACACCCCAGTTCAAAAGCATCAATTCTTCAGTGCTCAGCTTTCTTTATGGTCCAACTCTGACATCCATATATTACTAATAGAAAAACCATAGCTTTGACTAGATGGATCTTTGATGGTAAAGTAATGTCTCTGCTTTTAAATATGCTGTCTAGGTTGGTCATGGCTTTTCTTCCAAGGAGCAAGCGTCTTTTAATTTCATGGCTGCAGTCACCATCTGCAGTGATTGTGGAGTCCAAGAAAATGAAGTCTGTCACTGTTTCCATTGTTTCACCATCTATTTACCATGAAGTGATGGAATCAGATGCCATGATCTTCGTTTTTGAATGTTGAGTTTTAAGCCAGCCTTTTCACTCTCCTCTTTCACTTTCATCAAGAGGCTCTTCAGTTCCTCTTCACTTTCTGCCATAAGGGTGGAAGCATCTGCATATCTGAGGTTATTAATATTTCTCCTGGCAAGCTTGATTCCAGCTTTTGCTTCATCAAGCCTGGCATTTCGCATGATGTACTCTGCATAAAAGTTAAATAAACAGGGTGACAATATACAGCCTCGATGTACTCCTTTCCCAATTTGGAACCAGCCCATTGTTCCATGTCCAGTTCTAACTGCTGCTTCTTGTCCTGCATACAGATTTTTCAGGAAGCAGCTAAAGTGGTCTGGTATTCCCATCTCTTGAAGAATTTTCCACAGTTTGTTGTGATCCACACAGTCAAAGGCATTGGTGTAGTCAATAAAGCAGAAGTAGATGCTTTTTCTGGAACTCTTTTTCTTTTTCTATGATCCAGTGGATGTTGGCAATTTGATCTCTGGTTCCTCTGGCTTTTCTAAATCCAGCTTGAACGTCTGAAATTTCTGGGTTCATGCACTGTTGAAGCCTCACTTGGAGAATTTTGAGTGTTGTTTTGCTAGCATATGAGATGAGTGCAACTGTGCAGCGTTCTTCGGCATTGCCTTTCTTTGGGACTGGAGTGAAAACTGACCTTTTGCGGTCCTGTGGCCACTGCTGAGTTTTCCAAATTTGCTGGCATATTGAGTGCAGCACTATCTTTTCAGATTTAAAATAGCTCAGCTGGAATTCCATCACCTCCACTAGCTTTGTTTATAGTGATGCTTCCAGAGGCCCACTTGGCTTCACATTCCAAGATGTCTGGCTCTAGGTGATCGATCACACCATCATGGTTATCTGGTCATGAAGATCTTTTTTGTATAGTTCTTCTGTGTATTCTTGCCACCTTTTCTTAATATCTTCTCTTTCTGTTAGGTCCATACTGTTTCTGTCCTTTATTGTGCCCATATTTGCACAATAAATGTGCAATCTTTGAAATGTTCCCTTGGTGTCTCTAATTTTCTGAAAGAGGCCACTAGTCTTTCCCGGTCTGTTGCTTTCCTCTTTTCCTTTGAACTGATCACTGAAGAAGGCTTTCTTATCTCTCCTTGCTGTTCTTTGGAACTCTGCATATAATTATACATATTTGTGATATGGACAACAAAGGAAAGAAGAGGGTTAGACTAGGGAAGACTTGCTTGAAATCTGAATTTCAAGAAGGAAATAACCATTCAAAAGAGAGTTAAGTTAACAACATCCCAGGCAGAGAGAGCAGCATGTGCAGAGGTCCTGAGGCAGAAGAGAGAGCTGGTGGAGGGGCGGGCAGGTTAAAGAACTGAAAAGAGGTGCAAAGAACATGGGCAAAATGGGAAAGCAGGGGAGAGGAGTATGATAAGATTCAAAAGGTGGGCACAGAACCCAGGTCTGGCAGAGCCTTGCAGGCCACAGCAAGGAGGTCATAAGTGAAAAAAGGGATGTCAACTCTGTTAATAAAAGGTAAAGATACCTGAAATGTCACATTAGACCCTGGCTATGAACCTGTAACTAGCCGTTTGGTTTCTCCATTGGCAAGATGAGAGAACATCATCTGTCCTGCCACACATCTTCAGCCTTCCCACCTCCATCCCCAGGTATAATGACAGGTGTGACATCTTCCTTTAAGTGACATCTCTAGATGACAGCATACCCTACCCAATCCTTACTGTGACTGCACCAGGCACTGTGGCCCTGGTTATGCCAGCCCTGAGACAAGGCTGAGCTATTATCAAAGAGGAGGAAGCATCCTGCAGACTGTTTTGGAGCCATGATGTGTGTGGCTATTCTGGGCCTGGTGGGAGGGAGGCTGGGAGGGGGGACTGGCCGGAAGAGCAGAGTTATTTCAGGACACTGCGGCACACAGTTTGTAGCCTGAGTGTACAAAGCAAATCTGGATAGACTAAAGGGGCCAGAGACCCTGAGTCGCTGGAAGCTGAAGGGCGTCCTCAGATGGCCCCAGATGAGACATGTTTCTGTTGTCAGGCAACATGGCATGGGTCCCGGAGGCAGACAGGGCTGGGACAGATGCCTGCTGTGTGACCTTGGGCAGGGGCCCACTAGGCGCCAGGCATGTTGCCAAGTGCTTTACATGCCTCAGCTCATTGTGTCCTCCCAACAATCTTATGACATATCCTTTGGGTTGTTCCCATTTTACAGATGAGGAAACTGAAGCTTGGAGAGGTTAAGTGACTGGCCATGGCCCTGTTGTTATTAGAGGCAGAATCCCTTTTTGCACGCAGCTCTCCAGATCCCAATCTGTCTACCCTGTGTTATCATCCCTGCCTCTTATTACCCATGACAGAACAGCGTTGTCTGGACAACTAAATGAGATGGTACATGTAAACCACTCAGCACAGCTTAACCATGGCACATAGGCATCCTGGTAAGATGTCACCTGAGCTCTTCAAAACTGCTTATTTGAAAGTATGTACCAAATGTGAGGCACCTTATTCTTGTGGTGAGATAAAGGCAGGTCTTAAAAATCCAGCAGGGACTAGCTAAATCAGGATTCTGAGATGGGTACTACCTTTTGGAAAAAAACCTAGGCTAAAGTACATGTGTGTGTGTGTGTGTTTTAATAGAAACCATGGAGGGATAAAAGTAGCGATGTTAATTACATATATAAATAGCACTATTGCATGTCCATTTTAAAGCAGTCTTGCAAAATGTGATGGCAAGAAATTACTGCCCCATGGAACAGTCATAGACATGGAGACAGAATAGGGTTTATAGGGTTGTCCAAAGCCACAGTGCAAACCAGTGGGAGAAAAGTGATGGAACCCCAGTCTGCTCCTTCCTGGTACAGGCTTCTAGCCCATGAACCTTCTCAATGGAGACTGTAAATAAGATTTCATAGTTTTCCCTGCTGAGCATCTATTCTCTGCTGTTATGATATGAGCCATGGATTCTTCTTGAGTGACCATCCCCTTCTCTACTCTTGGTCCATCTGATTCAGGTGAACCCATCTCCACAATGAGTCTATGATCCAGTCCTGGTCAATCAAAGCATCACATGGCTTGGCCACAATGACAGGCTCATAAACGGGCACCTGTCCAAACCGTACCAACTGAGCCAGTGAGACCGAAACCAGTGGGAAGGGACCCTCCTTCCTAGAGGTTGCTAAAAAGGATAAAATGAAACCTTGGAGATCTTGGTAGGCCAACTCATAACTCCAAGAGGAGAGGATGCCTGAGAAATGAATAAGTGGACAACAGCATTTAAGCTCCTGAATCTAGCTAGACTAGAAGCTATTTAACTCTGTAGTTATGAGAACCAGTACATCCTCTTTATTAGTGGAGCTGCCTCAGTGTGGTTTACATCCTATCCTGTAACCAAAGGACTCTCAAATAATGCAATCACTCTCATCATCTACAAAAAACTTTACTGTAGGTCTACAAAATGTAGGAGCTCCTGGCACCCATGAGAGTGGTTAAAAGCATGCGTACTAGAGTTAGGGTCCTGGGTTTGAGGACTGCCTCTGCCATTTTCTAGTTGTGTGATTTTTGGTAAATTACTATATCTCCCTGTGCCTCATCTGTAAAGTGCAAGATAATATCTACTTGGGTGAATCACTGGGAATATTAAATGAGATAATACATGGCTAAGGCTTGGAACAGTGCCTGCCACACAGCAAGTACTCAATAAATGTTACTGTTGGAATGTGGATCAGAAAGAAATTGTTTTACCCAAAACCAGGGACCCTTAGAGGCACCACATGTACAAATTGACCTGATGGTCACAAAAGAAGCACTGTGAGAGCTGTCACTTTTTGAGCCCCTAACTAGGTGCTTTATATGCTTATTTTACATTAACCATATGAGATAGGTAATTTACTATCCCCGCTTAGTTGACTACAAAACTGAGACTTGGAGAGTCAAAAAGCCTTATTTGAAACAACACAGCTAATATGGGATGGAGCTGGCATCTAGCCCAGACCTGCTTTCTTCAAGGCCATGTCTCTCTCAAAATATGTTTCCTAAACCTCAGTTGCTCACACAAGCCCAATCATGATTGTTGACTATTTATCCCTGTGTTTTTTACACTCATATTCGCTTAATATTAGTCTTGAAATTGACTTGCTATTTATTGAGTACATTTAGTTAAAAGAGAAACCTAACATCACAACTATAAATGGAAAATGAAAGTCTTGCTTAGAGACAGAAGACAACCTTAAAAATAGATAGGATGAAAACAAGAACATTATTAAATTCCAACCATACACTGCTACCTGCTTTGGGCTTCTGAGCCTGACACCTGCTTCCCCTTTTGTTAAGAAAAGAAGATTAGCAAGTGTTGAGAGGTGTTAAAAGCATAGCAGTCCCAAATTTAGACAATACTTTGACAATCGGAAGGATAGAAAGTGAATTGGAAGGGCAATCATTTTCTTACTATGTTATTATGTGTTATTTCATGCTGTATCCATGGGGCCACCTAAAATATCTCAGACAAATAATAATATGGGTCCAAAACTTTGGAAAACACAGCACCCCAAACTCCAATTTACCTATCCTCTAAGGACCCTCCCTTTTTGTACCTCACTGCATTCTCTCTCTCTCAACCCTTGCACATCCTAAATTATCAAAAAACCTTCACTTCACAAGAGTCTTTCCCCAGGTAAGTCTTAGAAGCACTATACTGCATGCTGACATATACACCTACCCAAATACACCCACCTGACAGACACATATGGTCCTTATACTCTATACTGGATAAGCCAGCACCCACCCACTGCTACACAGGATCCATCTACATTCACACAACAAGAACAGCCACCGTTGTCACAGTTACATATTGTAAACAGGTCAGGTGACATAATTCTCCTTGGGTATGTGGCACCAAAGAGATGACTGAGGTACACTGCTTCTGATTCAGACTCCTAAGGAGAAAGACTTCACATTGAATCAAATATACTCCCAAGAGTCAGAAGGAGGAAAATGGTGAATAAATGCCTACCAAGCTCTGAAATGTACCCTCTTGCTGTATGGCCTTAGGTAAGTCATTTAGCCTAGATCCAGATACACCAAATGACTCTAAACACTAGGACTTGCCCATGGTCACATAGATAGTGATAAAAGTACAGACAGACCCAAGGACAGAGAGATTGATAATCCATTCTGTGCCTGGCTGCAGCATTTACCAAAATGTATTGCAGTAAACATTGGTGCTACGTGAATAGTTGCTTGCTCCTTTAAGATAGTATAGGGATGGGACTGTCTACCCAAATGGAATTGAGAAACACCAGGTTAAACAAAAAGGACCAGGTTTTGCTGCCTCAGGACTTATCAGAACCTTTCATGTTCTTAAGTGCAATGTGAAAACCCAGGGTGGGAACGTGTTATATAGTCTTTCTCAAAAATGTGTGGCCACAGAAAATTTGTTTTATGGTCTAGTGGCTAATAGTCCATGGAGTACTTTGGAGACACAGCTCCGTGGAGTAATCTCAGTCAGAATACCTTCTGTGAGGGGGAGGGAACTCCTTTCAGAAAACTTTGATGGTTGGAAAATTCTTCCATATTACAGAGAAAAAACTTAATTGGGAGGTGTGGGGGGGTGGGGGTGGGAAACAACCAGCCTCCCTGTAACTTGCAACTTTGAGTTCCATTTCTGTTCCCTTTTGAGACACAAAACTTTTTGAGCCTTACTCTTTTCTCCTATAAACTGGGAATGATTCTAGCCCTAATAAAAATCCCCAAATTGGAAGAATTACATACTATAACTCAACTTTTTAAACTGTTGAGCTACCATCTATAAAGTAGAACCACAAATTGCTTCAGGCAGAAACCCTTAGGACCAGCCCTTTTGGAGACAGATCATTCAGAACAGGATTTCCCACCCTCCGCACTATTGTTTTG
The DNA here is from genome assembly GCF_014754425.2 of Oryx dammah. NCBI lineage: Eukaryota > Metazoa > Chordata > Mammalia > Artiodactyla > Bovidae > Oryx > Oryx dammah. Next base: position 55,610,007 of record NW_024070196.1, read on the forward strand.
GGGGACCATCCCATGTACTATAGGATGCTGAGTTGCATCCCTGGCCTCTGTCTACTAGGTACCAGCAGCAATCCCCCAGTTGTAACAACCAAAATCATCTCCAAACATTGCCAAATGCCCCTTGGGGGATAAAACTGATCTCCACTGAAAACCACTGTTCCATCAACAGGCTTACTGTGAAGACGGAGATATTCTGTAGTTTGTATCTGTAGTGTCCTGTGTGTGTGTGTGTGTGCCTCGTCACTCAACTCTAAGTGACTGCGCAGACTGTAGCCCACAAGGCTCCTCTGCCCATGGGATTTCCCAGGCAAGAACACTGGAGCGGGTTGCCATTTCTTTCTGCAGGGGATCTTCCTGACCAAAGGATTGAAACCCACACATCTCTTGCACTGGCAAGCAGATGCTTTACCACTGAGCCACCTGGGAAGCTCCACTATCCAATAGGATTGCTACTAATCCACATGGCTAGTGAATACTTGAGCTGTGGCAAGGGTTACTGAGGAGATGGATTTTTAACTTTAATAATAGATTTAATTTTAAATAAATAAATAATACATTTAATATTTTTAATTTTTAAAATTAAATATATGTAGCTCGAGGTGATGAGTAGCTACCATACTGAACAATACAATTCTAGATAATGTAATCTGAGGTCCATTTACTATGCCACAAATATTTACTGAGCACCCACTATGTGCCCACCACAATGTCCCTTACTGGATCTACAGGAAAACATGACAGATATGACTCCTGGTCTCATCCAATTGGTAGATACCTTCAAGCAACCTAGTATACAAGATGGTGTATACTTTGGGCTTGCATGCAAAAGATATCTCCTCCACAAGTCTGTCCCTCTGCCTGAAACCCTACCACATGAACTTCATTGAGTTGCAAAGTCTCCAAAAGACACATATGTTATCTCAAGAGAACTGATGAACACCCAATGATGTGTCAGGATGGGTTTGTTTATATGATTAGCTACAGTGAACAAATCCCTAAGAGCTCTTTGAAAGCAGAGACCTGTCTTCCTCATCACTGTCATCATCAGATCCTGGCGTGGAGCCTGGCATAGGTGGGTGATAAGCAAATACTTCCCAAAAGCTGACTCAGAACAGATCCAGAACAGTCTGTTAAAGATGGTGAATGTTCTAAAAACCATGTCATGTCAAGAACAACCAAATGACCCAACTGAACTTATCAGGACAGTATCCCAGTACCTGGCACAAAGTATTTGCTAAATAAATATTTGTTGACCAAAGAGTACAGGGGATGGGGTTGAGGAAAGCATAAAGCCTGTGTCAGTCCCTGAGAGGTGAGGCTCACATATGAAGAGGGTGTGATTGGCATAGACAAGTGATACCCTAACTGGAGCATAAGAAGAGGAAGAATTTACCATTACTCTTACTATTACTGTTTGTTAAGACCCAGATAAGCATGATGGTGTGATCACTTACCTGGAGCCAGACATCCTGGAATGTGAAGTCAAGTGGGCCTTAGGATGCATCACGATGAACAAAGCTAGTGGAGGTGATGGAAATCCAGCTGAGCTACTTTAAATTTGAAAAGATGATGCTGTCAAACTGCTGCACTCAATACACCAGCAAATATGGAAAACTCAGCAGTGGTCACAGGACTGGACAAGGTTAGTTTTTATTCCAATCCCAAAGAAAGGCAATGCCAAAGAATGTTCAAACCACCGTACAACTGTACTCATCTCACACACTAGCAAAGTAATGCTCAAAAATTTCCAAGCTAGGCTTCAATAGTATGTGAACCTAGAACTTCCAGATGTTCAAGCTGGATTTAGGAAAGGCAGAGGAACCAGAGATCAAATTGCCAACATGTTGGATCATTGAAAAAGCAAGAGAATTCCAGAAGAACATCTACTTCTGCTTCACTGACTATTCTAAAGCCTTTGACTGTGTAGATCACAACAAACTGGAAAAATTTTAAAGAGATGAGAATATCAGACCACCTGACCTGCCTCCTGAGAAATCTGTATGCAGGTCAAAAAGCAACAGTGAGAACTGGACGTGGGACAATGGACCAGTTCCAAAACTGGGAAATGAGTACATCAAGGCTGTATATTGTCACCTTGCTCATTTGACTTATATGCAGAATACATCATGTGAAATGCCAGGCTGGATGAAGCACAAACTGGTAATCAAGCTTGCAGGGAAAACTATCAATAACCTTGGAAATGCAGATGACACCACCCTTATGGCAGAAAGTGAAGAGGAACTGAAAAGCTTCTTGAAGAAGGTGAAAGAGGAGAGTGAAAAAGCTGACTTAAAACTCAACAATCAAAAAACTAAGATCATGGCATCCAGTCCCATCACTTCATGGCAAATAGATGGAGAAACAATGGAAACAGTGAAAGGCTTTATTTTCTTGGGCTCCAGAGTCACTGCAGATGGTGACTGCAGCCATGAAATTAAAAGACGTTTGCTCCTTGGAAGAAAAGCTATGACCAACCTAGACAGCATATTAAAAAGTAGAGACATTACTTTGATGAAAAAGGTCCTTCTAGTCAAAGCTATGGTTTTTCCAGTAGTCATGTATGGATGTGAGAGTTGGACCATAAAAAAACTGAGTCTTGAAGAATTGATGCTTCTGAACAGTGGTATTGGAGAAGACTCTTGAGAGTCCCATGGACTGCAAGGAGATCCAATCAGTCAATCTTAAAGGAAATCAGTCCTGAATATTCATTGGAAGGACTGATACTGAAGTGGAAGCTCCAATAGTTTGGGCACTGGATGCAAAGAACTGACTCATTGGAAAAGACCCTGATGCTAGAAAAGACTGAAGGCAGGAGATGACAGAGGATGAGATGGTTGGATGGCACCACTGACTTGATGGACATAAGCAGGCTCTGGGAATTGGTGATGGACAGGGAAGCCTAGTGTGCTGCAGTCCATAGGGTCACAAAGAGCTGGACACTACTGAGCAACTAAACTGAACTTATGGGCTGAATTGTGCACCTCCTCCATTCATATGCTGATATCCTAACTCCTGGTTCCTCAGAATGTGACTATATTTGGAGATAAGTTCTCTAAGCAATGGCACCCCACTCCAGTACTCTTGCCTGGAAAATCCCATGGCAGAGGAGCCTGGTAGGCTGCAGTCCATGGGGTTGCTAAGAGTTGGACATGACTGAGCGACTTCACTTCCGCTTTTCACTTTCATGCGTTGGAGAAGGAAATGACAACCCACTCCAATGTTCTTGCCTGGAGAATCCCAGGGATGGGGGATGGGTGGGCTGTTGTCTATGGGGTTGCACAGAGTCGGACACGACTGAAACGACTTAGCAGCAGGTAAAATTAGTCATATGGGTGGGTCCTCAGCCAATATGACTATTGTCCTTGTAAGAAAAGATTAGGACACAGACAATGGCCCATGAGCGATAGCCATTGGAGGACACAGTAAGAAGGTGACCATCTTCAAACCGAGGAGAGGGGCCTCAGAAGAAACCAAATCTGCCAACACCTAGACCTTGGACTTCTAGGCTCAGAACTGGGAGGAAATAATTTGTGTTATATAAGCCACCTGGTCTGTGGTGTTTTGTTATAGCAGCTGGAGTGGACCAATGCATTACTGATCATTGAGGTCCAAAACGGAGGGGATATATGCATATAGATAGCTGATTCACTTCATTGTACAGCAGACACTGATACAACATTGTAAAGCAATTGAAAGTCTTAATCACTCAGTCGTGTCTGACTCTTTGAGACCCTGTGGACTACAGCCCACCTGGCTCCTCTGACCATGGAATTTTCCAGGCCAGAATACTTGAGTGTGTTGCCATTCCCTTCTCCAGGGGGTAAAGCAATTATACTCCAATTTAAAAAATGCATAAAAGTTATCAAGGAAAAAACCCCACATCAGGCTCTGTATTAAATGTTCCATGTGCACTATTTCCTTAAATCCTTGCTCTAGTCCCCTTAAGTCTATTCTCCCTCCCCTGCAGCCTGATCTGGCTTGTTTCAGTGGGAGTCAGACCACGTCATTCCTCTTTTCAAATCTGGGCTTCCCACCTCACTCAAGGTAAAAATCAAGGTCCTTATAATCACCAAAACTCATCGCATGAATCAGTCCCTGTTGACTCTCTCTCTCATTCTCCTCTCCTCTCCAACTGCTGTACCTACACCAGCCAAGTATGTTCCCACCTCAGGGCCTTTGCATTTGCACATCTCTGCTTGGGATGCTTTCCCCGCAGATGTCACCTGGATTGTCCCTACATTTCCTTCAAATCTTTGCTCAAATGTCACTTCATCATTGAGGTTTAACTTAAACACCAGATGTACAAGAGAACCAAGGGCCCCTGCCCAACACCAACCTTTCCCTAATCCCCTTTCCTGATTTCATTGTTCTCCCCAGCACTTACCATCATCCACCATACTGTGTATTGACTTGCATATCAATCTATGGCCTTTCTCCTTCCACTAAAACAGAATCCATGAGGGGAAAAACTTTTTCATATTTATTGTTATACTGCTATATCCCTAACATTTCAAACAGCATCCGGCACATAGTAGGTATTCAATGAATATTTCTTGAATGAATGGGTCCTCACAACCTCTTTGTATTCAGTTGCTTCAGTCGTGTCTGACTCTTTGCGACCCCATGGACTGTAGCCTACCAGGCTTCTCTGTCCATAGGATTCTCCAGACAAGAATACTGGAGTAGGTTGCCATGCCCTCCTCCAGGGGATCTTCCCAACCCAGGGATCAAACCCATGTCTCCTGCATCTCCGGCACTGCAGGCAGATTCTTTACCACTGAGCTACTTGGGGAAGCCCCACAACCTCTTTATGGAAGTTATTATTACGATGCTCATTTTACAGGCAAGGAATTGAGTCTCAGAGAAGTCAGTTCACACATTCAAGATCAAATAAGGAAGGAAGCTGCAGGTCCCAAAGTTAACATGAGACGCAGAGTAATCTGCTGAAAATCGCACAGCTGGAATTCAAAGCCAGACCTCCAGACTTATCCCAGGGCTCCAGGGTCCCTTCCAGTTCCAAGATTTCCTGGATAAGCTTCAGTGTGTAGCCAAGAAATCTCCTTTCCCTGGAAAAGGGGTCACTCTTGCACATTCCTCCTGCTCTCCCAGGGATATAATGGGAATAGAGACAATAACTCAGCTTCTGTCTCCTTCTGTCCAGTGTGGACTGGGAAGAAATAAAGGGGTCCTAAATTCAGCCCTGGGATAATTAATGGTGCCCAAATCAGGCTTCTTTCCCCCCCCCCCCGGTGGGTCACTGGGATAGTTAATTATTTTCTTTATAAAAATAATTAGCCCTAATCAAGACAAGAGCTCTTCAGAATTACAGCTCATTAGCTGTGTGTGCATTTTTCAGTTCCAAAAAAAGTCTTGTGGCACTGATGAAAATCACAGGCCCCTGGAATCAGCATTAGAGTAAATCCAGCTTGTGTTCCCAGCCAATTACCATCAGCCACGTTGACTTGGCTTCCATAATTACAGGTGGAGATGGAGGATATGTCTGTGTGTGTGCTTGAGTGTATATATCTGTCTGAGTGGGGCTGGGGTCTGGTGACAAAGGCCTGGGAGTTCCAGAGTCTATATCGCAACACACTCTGCTCTTCCTCCTTCTCCAAAGGAGGCATCTGCATCAAAGATGAAGCTAAGGGCTAATTTAGAAGGCAGGAGCTAAACTATGGTGTGGCAATGTGGAAAGATACCTCACCGGGGATTCTGGAATCTTGGGACATCTTAGCCCAGCAGACAGATCTGGGTTTTAATCTTAGCTCTGCACCAACTGCTTGTGACTATGGGTGTGTATACCTATTGGTCCTCAGTGCCCACATGCATATACAGCTGAGCCCAGCAACACTAATAATGAGAGCTAACCTTTATCTAACACCTACATGGCTTAGACCCTTTTACACTGCCTGTATATCATCTCATCTGATCTTCGTGAACAGTGCCGTGAAGCGGGAACTAGTGTTATTTCCATTTCACAGATGAAGAAACCGAGGCACAGCAAGTTAATTAACTGGTCCAAGGTCACTAATGGCAGAACTGGGATCTCTACCAAGGCATTCTGATTTATAGGGTTTATATCATAACCACAATAAAGGACAGAATGATACACAGACAGAGAGAAATGGTATGAACCTAACAGAAGCAGAAGATATTAAGAAGAGGTGGCAAGAATACACAGAAGAACTGTACAAAAAAGATCTTCATGACCCAGATAACCATGATGGTGTAATCACTTACCTAGAGCCAGACATCCTGGAATGTGAAGTCAAATGGGCCTTAGGAAGCATCACTATGAACAAAGTGAGTGGAGGTGATGGAATTCCAGCTAAGCTATTTCAAATCCAAAAAGATGATGCTGTTGAAGTGCTGCCCTCAGTATGCCAGCAAATTTGGAAAACTCAACAGTGGTCACAAGACTGGAAAGGATCAGTTTTCATTTCAATCCCAAAAAAGGCAATGCCAAAGAATGTTTAATTGACTGCATAATTGCACTCATCTCACATGCTAGCAAGGTAATGCTCAAAATTCTCCAAGCCAGGCTTCAACAGGACATAAACCATGAACTCCCAGATGTTCAAGCTAGATTTAGAAAAGGCAAAGGAACCAGAGATCAAATTGTCAACATCCGTTGGATCATCAAAAAAGCAAGAGAGTTCTTGAAAAATACCTACCTCTGCTTTATTGACTACGCCAAAGCCTTTGACTGTGTAGATCACAACAAACTGTGGAAAATTCTTCAAGAGATGGGAATACCAGACCATCTGATCTGCCTCCTGAGAAATCTGTATGCAGGTCAAGAAGCAACAGTTAGAAATGGACACGGAGCAACAGACTAGTTCCAAATCAGGAAAGGAGTATGTCAAGGCTGTATATTGTCACCCTGTTTATCTAACTTATATGCAGAGTATATCATGTGAAACGCGAGGCTGGATAAAGCACAAGCTGGACTCAAGATTGCCAGGAGAAATATCAATAACCTCAGAAATGCAGATGACACCACTCTTACGGCAGAAAGCAAAGAAGAACTAACAAACCTCTTGATGAAAGTGAAAAAGGAGAGTGAAAAAGCTGACTTAAAACTCAACATTCAGAAAACTAAGATCATGGCATCCGGTCCCATCACCTCATGGCAAATAGATGGGGAAACAATGGAAAGACTGACAGACTTTATCTTTTTGGGCTCCAAAATCACTGCAGATGGTGACTGCAGCCATGAAATTAAAACACGCTTGCTCCTTGGAAGAAAAGCTATGACCAACCTAGACAGCATGTTAAAAAGCAGAGACATTACTTTGATGACAAAGGTCCTTCTAGTCAAAGCTATGGTTTTTCCAGTAGTCATGTATGGATGTGAGAGTTGGACTATAAAGAAAACTGAGCACTGAAGAATTGATGCTTTTGAACAGTGGTGTTGGAGAAGACTCTTGAGAGTCCCTTGGATTGCAAGGAGATCCAATCAGTCAATCCTAAAGGAAATCAGTCCTGAATATTCATTAGAAGGACTGATGCTGAAGTTTAAACTCAATACTTCGGCCATCTGATGCAAAGAACTGACTCATTAGAAAAGACCCTGATACTGGGGAAGATTGAAGGCAGGAGGAGAAGGGTACAGTAGAGGATGAGATGGTTGGATGGCATCACCAACTCAATGGACATGAGTTTGAGTAAGCTCCAGGAGTTGGTGATGGACAAGGAAGCCTGGCATGCTGTAGTCCCTGGGGTTGCAAAGAGCTGGACATGACTGAGCAACTGAACTGAAGTGAACTGATATCATAACCACAGTGCTCTAATGCCCTTCTCAAATCCTAGCTAAGGAGAAGCTTCCCAACTCTGCTGAGGCATCTCAGTGTCTTTTTATTAATAATAAAAAAATCACAATACATCAAGCACTCATTATGTGCCAAGCCTTTTCTAGATAACTTTTCATATATTTTTATGTCTGTGGTCTCTCACAGAACCCTTATGATATGATATCAGGATGACCCTGATCCATATTTTGTATAAAGTGCAGCTCAGAACCATGAATGGTCTTGGCCAAGTCTGCAGGACTGAGTCTGTTTGGTTCCAAAGCCTGTGCCCACAACCTCCACACAACACTATTTTGACAGCCTGTGATGGAGGCTCCAGCCCTGATCTGGGAGGAGGGACAAGTAGCCTTGGAAACTCTGCTTCTGACTCTGTTCTCCTCCGGAGCCCCCATCTCCCCATCTGTGAAAGGCTCTGGTGTTTGCAGCTCTGAGATGCTACCATTATGTCTCCCTGACCCCAGTCTCCTCATCTCCTGGCAGAGGGGTTGGGGTGGGGGGATGGGAGGGTAGTGTGGTGTCCAGAAGGAGCTGCTCAGCTATGCTCTGACCCCTGTCATGCACACTGAGGTAGGACCAGTGACCTAGAAGTGTTTCCTTTGCAGTGGACTGAAAAACAAAACAACCCAGAGGGTAGCAGGCCCTTGGTGGCACCCTTGTGTCAGGAGTCCAGAGCATGTCCAGCTCATGAGTCCCCAGGGGTATCAGGAGATGTCCAGGACACAGTTCTGTGTGCATGCGTGTGTGTGTGGGGGGGGGTAGGTGCGTGTGTTTGCAACCTTGTTCCCCTAGACAATTTTCTTCTCCCCCTTGTCTTCTCTCTCTTAGTCATCCTTTTCGTTTGCCTCTCCTTGTCTGAGCATCTATCCTCCATCACCTTCTGCCTTCCTGGGCCTCCCAGGTCTCCCTGGCCTCCCATTTGCCATATTTATTTTTTCACCTTATCTCTGCTCTCCCCTCAGCCTCTCCCCGCCCCTTGCTTCCCCTCCCACTCCTCTCTCACCAGCCCCCATCTGCACTCTTCCCTCTGGTCCTTTATTTCTTTTTCTCTCTGTCTCCTCTCTTTCCTCAGGTCTTATCGCTCTCCTCCATCTCTCCTCTCCACCTCCCTCTCCCTTCTCCTTTCTTCTCCCTACCCTTCCTCCCTCTCCGCCATGCATTCTCTCTCCTGATCCTCCTGCCTCTCCCTCTCTTTCTCATCCTCCATCACCCACCGCCACCCCGTCCTCCCGGGCCTGCTGTTTGTTGCTGTCTGTAAAGGCTGGCAGTGTCGTTGGTGGGTGGGGGATCACACATCAGAGGTTTGAATCAAATCAAACTGAGACTGAATTACACTAATAAACCAATTAAATGCCGTTCAAAAAGTAATTTCCATAGCATCCCTCATAGTTATTGCAAACCCTGTTTCTCTCTCCTGCCGCCTTCTCTTGTTCCTGCCCCATCTCTCCCCTTCCTTCTCAATCGTTTCTTTCTTTCTTCATTTTCAAACACTTTCCCCTCCACTCTCTCACCAGCTCTGCCTGCTTCGCCCGCCCAGCCCACTGCATAACCTGCTTCCTTAACCTGGGATTCCAACTGCATTCTAGGTAGTTGGTCAGATGAAAACAGAGCTGAAATGCAAGTCAAGAGACTTGAGTTCTAGTTTTCAGCTTTGCTGCTCACTGGCCCTTCTGCAAAAGTCCCAGAATCCCACTGAGCTCTTGTCATCTGCCAAATTAAGGTATTGGGCCAAGCGATTTCCAAGGTCATTCCTAGCTTCCGAAGTCTTTGATGGCCAATGCTGGCAGATGATGCCAATGATTCCTAGAGCTGAAGATCCTGGAGAGACCATTTGGCCCTGCCTCCCTGCCTTGAAGAAAGACCCCTGAGAAGAGTCAAGCCAAGCTGAGCAGAGAGAGCACAGCTCATTTTCTTCAGTTTTTTTTTTTTTTTGGATGTGGACCATTTTAAAAGTCTTTATTGAGTTTGTTACCATATTGTTTCTGTTTGTATTTTGTTTTTTTGGCTATGAGGCATGTGGGGTCTTAGCTCCCTGACCAGGGATGGAACCCACAGCCCCAGCACTGGAAGGCAAAGTCTTAAACTCCAGGGTCCCTCCAGGGACCTCCCAGGAAGTCCCAAGCTCAGCTTGTTTTGATGGCCATTAATTTACTCTCTTTCCTCTCAATGAGAATGCTCTTCTCCCTTGCACCACCATCCACAGCATCTAGTCACCTCTGTCCCGTTATTTCCATTTTGCAGATCGAAGTCACAATACTAGGTGATTTTCAATCAAGAACCAAATGGGGCATTGGTTGGGCTCCGTTGGCACACATGGCACCTCAGACCTCCCTAAAAACACAAAGGCATCTTACAAAAGCTGAAGAAAACAGAGATTTTAGTCTGGGGACAGACTTCACCTTATTACCTTCCTCTCCTGAGTGCAGCTTAGAAATGTCCAATTGCTGGCACTTAAACTTTTGAATGAATTTGATTCAATAGAGAACAAGCAGAAAGCATCTTTCCTTTTTCACCCACTAGAAAAAAAAATTTTTTTAAGTTCATGGGCTCCACATCAGGGCTGACTTTTGAACGTGTATGGTCCATTATTTTATCCTTGAATTGAAATGTCATTGATATTATAGAAATTATATGAAAATAACTCACATAAGGTTAGGAAAGTACTTTCACATCTACCATTTCACTGGATCTTTATAATATCTCTGTTAGATGAGTCAAGGGACATTATCCTCACTTGACAGATGGGGAAACTGAGGTGTAGACACGGTAAGGGGCTCCAACAAAGTCACAAAGACTTAGATTGTGATTGTAACCCAGGTCACCTGATTAGACCCAGACAGAAATGGATTTGAATCCAAGCTCTGTACTTATTTGCTCTTATGCAAATAATTTTACCCCTCTGTGTCTTAGTTTCCTCCTCTGAATGATGGAGATAAAATGAAATCCTCTCATAGAATGAAGATTATTATGACAATCAAATAAGCTAATACATGTAAACAGTCATACCAGCCATAAAACATGAAAATTATAGGACATTTGAAACATGTGAAAAAAAATGAAGTTACCCATAATCTCATCACTCAGAAACTCCTCCAGCCAGGCCTGCCTGGAGACACTCCCAGGTGCTCGCAAGGCAGGCCCTTTGCTAGGCCAAAATACAAGCAAGTCCTTCTTGGCGCTGTGCAGTATGTCACCCCTGACCGCTGCATTGCGGACCGTGTCTTGTGGTCTTTCCTGCTGTGTTCTGTGGGGAGTGAGCAGCAGAGCAAGGGGTCACTGTGGTGCTGGTTGGTGATGAGAGCTGTTAGCCTGCTGTGTGTGAGCCAAGTCCCACCCCTGACTTCCTTAACTGCCTCAGGGTCTTGTTCGGTGCTCTTATATCTGGAGTGTTGGGATGGAGGACAGAGGCAGATGAGACTGCTCTCAGTCACTGAGGCTCGTTATCAAGAAAACAGCTGGGTATTGAGAGGCCAATTCAGCTCCTCCTATTCACCCTCTTGGCTTCTATCTTCACAGAAGGTGAGGGAGAATTGTAATGGCTTTCCAAGGAGAGCTCATAATAAACGAATTCTAACTGGGAAGCAAAAGTTCCCATTAGCAAATTCCTGGGGACATCATTCCCTACCTGGCATTCCAGGAAGATGTACATACGAAGAGGATAAACGGAGACATGCAGAGCATGAATTCGGGAATGGGAGCCAGCAGAGCACACTGAAATAATGAAGGAAACTTCACCACGCTGAAGAATAGCTCCGCCAGCAAATCAAATATACTCAGCAAAAGGAAAAAAGGAAATGAGAAAAAAACAAACACCTAGAAGTCTTAGCAAATGTCTTGAATTTCAAGAATAAAGAAGCTAAGCTATGAGCAAGGCTGGGGAGAGAGGTTAGTTCCCTGCTCAGTCACTGGACTATGAGTAGAGTAGCAGAGACAGTGGTAGGGCTCAGCTTGGTCATAGCTGAGTCCCCAACACCCATCAGAGTAAATGACTCATAGTAGCTGGTCAATAAATGCTTGTTGAATGAATAAGTAAATACCTGTAATACTATTATTAACACTTGCCCAAGCTAGTCATTCCTACAGTATTTCAGCCACAATCATACTTCATTGACCTGCTTGGATCAGTGCGGAATAGGACTACCCTTATTTTACAACTGAGGAAACTGAAATGCAGCCAGAGGATGCTATTGTCCAAGTTTACAGATCCCACAATGGATGGAACCAGAATGGGAACCCAGGTGTCACAATCGCCAGCCCTGGACTCTGGTCTTGACGGTTCAGAAGCAGCCGAAATACATTTTCATGCCTTCCTTCTCCTTCTCTTTAGTGAATGTGTTACAGGGCTGTACCACGTGCCTGGGCAACACGTATATAAACCAGCTGACCCTGTAATGATCACAGTGTGGAAGGCCTAATAGACACCCACAGGGCACATATATAAATAAATCAGCCCATGTTGACCCACGGAGAAATTCCGTGTGATAACTATTGTGGTCCGTGGCAACAAAATCTTGATTCATGCACCTCTGTTTTCCTTGGTGGGCCTGGGATAATTTTTCACCCAGACTGTAATGTGATGGGGAGGCAAACAGACATCTATAAAACATTCAACAGAAATCCAATTTTCATTCTGAGGAGTTAGTGGTGGCCTGTCTCTCTCCTTAGTTCCTAGTCTCCCCTCCAACCCTACCCACAAGACCGCTGCTTTCTGTTTTGCATTTGGGATGGAGAAATCTATTTTCTGATAACAATCCTGGACTCTCGGGGTACATTTCCCCTCATCAGGTATGGCCTTTTGCAGTCTGAGTGGATTTCATTCCAAGACCTCTGTTTCTGTGTGCATGTATGTGTGTCTCCTTACCCTTCTCCTGCCCTCTCTCCCTTTTCCCTCTGCCTCCCACTCCCCTTCAACCAAGAAATGCCAAACCAGTGAGCTTCCCAAGAAAAGGAGGTAGAGTCACTTCTTGTTTTCACCAGCAGTGGGTAAGGCGATCTGCCTTCCCTTGGCTATCCACCATACTCATTTCTCAGACCTTTTGAGAATGAGATTCCAAAAATTTTGGGGTGTCCTCTCTCCCTAGAAGAGTGGGCAGCAGAAGTGGGGGGCTCACCCAGAACAGCATCTGCAGCATCAGTGTGTTCCTCAGGCATCACTGGAAGATCTGGGACCAGCCTAGGAACCCCAGACATAGTTGGCTACAGCAGTGGGAGGTTATCATAAAGCACAAGTGGGCAGCACAGACCATTCTGTAGCTTCATTCTCCTTTCTGTCCTGTGTTTTTTCCCCTCTCCTATCTTCCTTGCCTTTCTGCACTCAACTGCTTCTTCACCTCTTTCCTTCCCCTTTAAAGTTGGACAATTATTCGCTTGAGCGCTATTCAGAATCAAGCTGGCAATCAAGAACTCCCCAAAGGTGTTATCCATCTCCCTCTACTTGTGGTCCCCACACTGCCATTGAGATGACCGATGGACTCCAAACACAGAGAGCACAGCACTACAAACGGTGCTCTTCCTTTATTCAACCATGAGACATTCTGTTTATGCTAGAAGCTGGGGAACTGCAAACCTCTCAAGTCAGATGAAAATTGAAGAACATCAGCAAGGTGTAGGGTTGACAGGAAGGCTCAGCTACAGGCCATTGTGTGCTCAGAATATCGGGTCTGGAGGCAAAAGGAAGACAGCTTTGCCAGACTCTACAAACACCTGCCGGAAGCCAGGATGGGCCACAAATCATAAAGGGATAATTTTGGAAGCCACTGGTACCTTTGGAAATTGAAGTGGAGCCAGTAGCCACATGAAGTAGTGCTGATTCATACTTGGAGAGTGAAAAAAGGCAGGGCACTGCTGGGATCTCACTGACCACTCCTGGCTTTCCCACAAATGAGAAAATCTTTCATACAGGCACAGCGCCTCACCAGAGATATCTTTGGCCCTGGCTACCTCTCTTATCTCTCCAAACAGCTGAATCTATGAAAAGGAAAAGGAAAATAACAATAAATCTGAACGTTTCTGTTTTCCCTTCATCTGGCCTGATATATCCAATAAAAGATCTACTAAATACCTCTTAGAACCCATACAAGCTTCCAATTTATGATAAGCATATATCTCCCTCTATAAGCCTGAACAAACAGAGAATAATGTTTGGCCATGTGGAAAGACTCCAAGTTTAGAAAATGATGACAAAGAAGACTCAAAAATATAAACCTACTACAAGCAGAAAAGTTTAGAAATTTTCTTGGTAAGGTGAAAGAGGGTGTTGCATCTATGTAGCTAGAAGAGATAATCATAGAGGGGTACCTAAGAAATCTGGAAAATGCAGTGGAAATGGAAAACATTGGCTGGGTTAAAAGTAAAATCACAATAGAGGCATTAAAATAGTAGATGCATATTATGAAGGATCAAAAATAAAGATAAGCTCAAGAAAACTCCCCTAATTCAGAAATAGGTAAGTGAAAAGGAAAACAAAAAGACAGAGGATGGATCCACAACATCCAGTACCGTAGAAGAGAAGGCGCTGCAAGAGACTCAAGATCCCATTAAGAAAACGTTGCTGATCCAAAGAAGACAGCAAAGAAAAGATGTGGTACATATATACAATGGAATACCACTCAGCCATAAAAAGAGTGAAATTATGCCATTTGTAGCAACATGGATGGTCTCAGTTCAGTTCAGTTCAGTCGCTCAGTCGTGTCCAACTCTCTGCGACCCCTGAATCGCAGCACACCAGGCCTCCCTGTCCAGAGATTATCATACTAAGTGAAGTAAGTCAGAAAGAGACAAATACTACACGATACCACTTATGTGTGTTAGTTGCTCAGTCGTGGCCAACTCTTTGAGACCCCGTGAACTGTAACCCACCAGGCTCCACTGTCCATGGGATTCTCCAGGCAAGAACACTGGAGTGCACTGCCATTTCTTCCTCCAGCTATCACTTATATGTGGGAGCTGAAATATGATACAAGGGAACTTTATGAAGCAGACTCACAGACATAGAGAACAGACTTGTGGTTTCCAAGCAGGAGGGGGACGGAGGAGGAGAGATTAGGAGTTTGGGGTTAGCAGATACAAACTATTATATGAAAAGGATAAACAACAAATTCTTATATTATAGCACAGGGAACTATATTCGATATCCTATGATAAGCCATAAAGGAAAAGAATATGAAAAGAATGTATATAAATGTATAACTGAACTGCTTTGCTAAACGGCAGAAATGAATACATGATAAATCACTTCACTTCAATAACATAAGCTTGAAAAAAAAACAAAAACAAAAACCAAAGAGGATATCAAAATTGCCAACAGGCACATGAGAAGATGCTCATCACTAATCATCAGGGGGATACAAACTAAAGCCACAATGAGACATCACCTCCCACCTGTTAGAGTGGTTATCACCAACAAGACAAGAGACCACATGTGCCGGCAAGGAGAAGGGGAAAAGGAAAACATCATATATTGCTAGTAGGAGTCTGAATTAGTCCAACTACTATGGAAAACAATATGGAGTTTCCTAAAATTAAAAAAAAAAAATAGATCTACTATTCAATCCACCAATTCCACTTCTGGGTATAAACCCAAAGAAAATGAAAACAGGATTTTAGCAAGATATATGCACACCTGTGTGTATTCCAGCATTATTCACAATAGCCAAGCTATCGGAATGACCCGAAATTTCATCAACGGGTGAGGGAATAAAGTATATATACACAATAGAATATTATTCAGCCACTAGAAAGGAGGCTATCATGCCATTTATAATGACATGGGTGAGCCTTGAACCAATGTCATGGGTGAGCTAAGTGAGATAAGTAAGACTGAGAAAGACAAGTACTGTATGATATCACTTATATGTGTAATCTTAAAAAGTCAAACCTATCAAAAAAAAAAATAAATCAAAATGGTGGTTACCAGGGAATGGGGTATAGGGGGTAAGACTGATGGTATGTAAGGGTACAAATTTATAATGAGTAGTAAATAAGACACAGAGATCTAATGGCCAAATCACAATTTTATTAGAATATGTTAGCACACCTCAAAAAACTGAGTGGGCAAAAATTAGTAAGTTTGAGTAATATGCATGTATTAGATGTTTTGCTTTCTGAAGAATAAGCAAGGTTCTTGAACAGAGGTGGGTAATTTGTGAAAAACTAAATCTCAAACATAGAAATTCTCGAACCATGGCAGCGGTTGAGATGCCTTGCCCAGATGCCCCATAAAGAATGAAGGGTGTATTCTCCCAGGCCCTGGAAGTCCTGTTGGCAGAGAGCACTCAGCTGCCAGCCCCATCAAGGATTGTCTCCACTGCAGAGTACAAAGCTCTTCATCTTCCTAAGGCAGCCTACATTCATTATTGATGTGGGGGATAAAGGTTCATCCTCTTGCCCCCAATTCCAGGCAACTCTGAAGGGTCCTCCCTGCTTCAGAGCTCTCTGTGGGATCAGCTGAGGTCCCCACTGAGACTTCTTTGCAGATCAACAGGATGCAACTTCCTGTTTTCTTGCCTTCCTGGTGTCTTCCCTTCCTTTCCACAGGTGTCACTTGACCCCAAGGTCACTCTCATACATTCCCTGGATCTAATCTCCATCTCAGATCCTGCTTCCCAGGGAATCCAACCTGCAAAACAGACCTGTGACTTGCTTCTAAATAGATCAAATATGGCAAGAGTGATGGACTGTTGTGTCTGTAACTGAGTTATGTACGACTGTAACTTCCATCTGACAAGCAGACTCCTCCTCTTGGTGGCTTTCATCAGGATGGCTGAAATGCTGTGAGCAATACTATGGACAAACACCCATGGTGAGGATCTGAGGGAGGTCTCAGGTCAACAACTAATAAGGAACTGAATCCTGCCCAGGAACACCTAAATGAACTTGGAAGGAGAGTCTGCCCCAGTCAAGTCTTTGAATGAGACCTCAGCTCTGACTTATACCTAGATTGCAAACTTGGGAGAGAGACCCTGAAGAAGACCCAGCTTCCATGGAAGACATAGTTTCCATAGAAACTGTGAACTTAAAAAAAAAAAAAGTGTTGTGTAAGCTGCTAAGTTTGCATGTGTTTGCAATATATAACAAGTGCATAAGGATTTACTATAAGAAAATAATCATGGGTGTGCAATGAGCTGAACTCAAAGAAGTTCACCACAAAATTTCTATAATTGAGACCATCTGGGAACAGTCTAAATGTCAATGAATATCAAACTGGAGAAATCAATTATAATACAGGTGAACCATACAAAATTGCCGTTTTTATAGGTTAAAAAAGGTCAAATATCACTAATTTTATATGTCTAAACCTAAGGTACTCATGTAGCACACACATTAAAAAATAGTATTCATAAAAATAGTTTTCAATATGAAAACTCATGAAAATTTTAGAACATATTATAAAGTGAGAACAACAGTTCTTAAAACTATGGATATATGATTTTAGTTTTGGAATAGAAAGAGATGTACACAAACGCATGTGAAAAAGACTTGTAGGGATATCAGTAAAAAGCTAATTTTTTTTTTTAAATTGTGGGATATTTGGAGTGATTTTTATTTTCTTTCTGTACTTTCTGCAATGGACATATATTATTTTTAATGATCAGAAAAGCAAGGTTAAATTAATACAAGTCATAGATGGAACAAATTCCTAAGCCAGAATTAAACTTTCAGCTCAGAACACAGATCCTTGTTTCTCACAAATCATTCTGCCTGATTTCCTGGGTTTACAGAATCACTGGGAATGCATTGGTAAGTGCTTTGTGATATTATCAACAGCTCCTCTGGATTAGCTGGCTGGTTTCTAAAAATTTGTCATCCCTCCCTTGAGGATAGATTCTTTCTCATCCTGTGGTTCTTTGAGTTGTTCTTTACAAATCCCTTGGCTTCTGACATTTCATGATGCTGGGCGGTCAAGGGAATTTTGAGGAAAATGTGTGTTCTCGAAGAATGAGTAGACTCACCTTGTATTTTTCTCTCCTGTTTCAGTTACCTCTGACCTTCTGTCACTGTTCAGTTTCATCTGTTACCCAGCTAATAACCCTATTAGAAAGTTGAAATGCTCCCCAGCTTTGTAATGAATGGCTGATGGATTTTCTCTCTCAGACCCCAGAAATGCCTTGGGACAGCTGTGAGGGCCCCTGAGGGATGGGCCATTATCTGAGAGCTCATCCTCACTGAGAAATATCCCCTTACATCAGAATATGTTCCTAACTCGTTTACCTTTGACAGCCTGCTTACTGTATCCCTGACCGTGTCATCTCTGCATTTAATCCAAGGCCCCCACTCTCTGGAGGAGAAATGGTTTGAATGATGTGTTTTTGGCATATTCAGCAACTTTCATTACAATGAAAGCATATGTTATCACTGCAGGAAGAAATGGGGGTGTAGGAGAAGGGTCAGTTGGTGACTATGCACATTTTCTCATGCTGACAAGGGACTTAAACTACTTCAACTTCAAAACAGCCTAAGTTTTCACAAGACAGATTCAGGCCAACCATGAAGAGAAGAACCATTTCTGTTTGACTCACCAAGTACCTAGGGCCATCTCCGGCACACAGCAGGCTCCTAGTGGATGGTTGTAGAATGACTCAATGACTGGATTAATGATGACATCAAGAATTACTGGCACATTCTGCCTTAATTTGGAATTTCCATCTACCCTAATCCAACTTCAAATCTTGGCAACCACAGAGAACAAACTGCTCTTTCGCATATCGTTTTTTGAAATGCTTGCTCACAATGCTTGTGTCTTCATGTCTGCATTGCCTGCTTCCTTGAAGCTGAACAAGCCCAGTGGCTTCAGTCACAGAACATCATCATTTTTCAATCAATGTCAAAGGAAAAATCGCTGTCCTTGTCCTTTGCTTTGATTAAGGAAATTAGAATGGGAATAAGGGAGCAGGTTCTAATGGGAGTATATCCAAGCCATGTTGCACTTTCTCACTTGAGGGAATAAACGGGGATGATGTAATGCCTACCCATCCCCTGGCATGAAAAAAAGATAATACAAGGAGTTCCTCTCCTTTGGATATGGGGCATAGAATTTCCTCACCTGTGTTTACCTTTTGAGCTGTTGGTCCCCTTAATCAGTTCCTTCCTGTCTCTGAGATCCCTGTTATCTACCTACTCCAGGATATGTATTCTGTCCAGACCTCCCTTTTATGGAGCAACCCTGACTATATTTCCTCACCACAATCCCTCTCATTATGTAGAAATTCAAGGCAAGGGTGTTTGCACAGCTATAATGTGGCAAGTCAAGTATTCCTTTGGTCATGTCTATAGCTTAGGATCTTTGGAGAAGGGAAAGGCTACCCACTCCAGTATTCTGGCCTACAGAACTCCATGGACTGTATAGTTCATGGGTGGCAAAGAGTCAGATTCGAAGCGAGCGACTTTCACTTCACCCCTTCACCCTTCATAGCTTAGGATGGCCAACATAAATTCATTTTTTTCAAGGTAACTTCCTCCTTCAGGAAGTTTTCCCTGGACATTCCAGCCTACAGTTTCTTTTCCTCCTGAGTTTATGATGCATTTCTCTCTTGAGGCAGCATAGTGCAACAGACAGAACATGGATTTTGAGCCCAGCTTGAACCAGGTTCAAGTCCTAGGACTAGAACTTACCCTCTGTAAAGTGTGGGTAAATGAGTTTTCCCAGTTCAAGCCACTTTTTCCATCTGCAAAATGGGGATGGCAATCTCTCTTTTACAGAGCTGTTCGAAGGCAGTGGCCCCGACAGTATGGTTCCCAGACATTCAGTATCACCTGGGAACTTGCTGCTGCTGCTGCTGCCAAGTCACGTCAGTCGTGTCCGACTCTGTGCGACCCCACAGACAGCAGCCCACCAGGCTCCCCCGTCCCTGGGATTCTCCAGGCAAGAACCCTGGAGTGGGTGGGAACTTGTTAGAAAACACAAATCCTAAGATAAACCTCCTCAGCTAGAATCTGCTAAATCAGAAACTGAGGGTGGATCCAAGCAATCTGTGCTTTTAACAAGCCCTTAAGGTGATCCCGGAGAAGGCAATGGCAACCCACTCCAGTACTCTTGCCTGGAAAATCTCATGGATGGAGGAGCCTGGTAGGCTGCAGTCCATGGGGTCAATAAGAGTCGGACACAACTGAGTGACTTCACTTTCACTTTTCACTTTCATGCTTTGGAGAAGGAAATGGCAACCCACTCCAGTGTTCTTGCCTGGAGAATCCCAGGGACGGGGGAGCCTGGTGGGCTGCTGTCTCTGGGGTCCCACAGAGTCAGACACGACTGAAGCGACTTAGCAGCAGCAGCAGCAGCAGGTAGGTGATCCCATTGCTCAAGTTTGAGAACCATAAGGATTAACAATAACATGTGCAAAGCACCTTGACAAATGTGTTTAAGAATCCTCACTATTACCATCCTGTATATCCATCATGTGGCTTGATGCTGTCTTGAACTAATGAATGTCTGTTAGGAGAGGCAGTCTAGCATATTGGTTAAGAGCACAGGCTTTCAAGTTAGAAAATCTTAAATCTCATTTATACCAGCTTTGTGATCTTGGGTGAATTCGTAACCTCTCTCCCTGGTGGTTCAGAGGTTAAAGCGTCTGCCTCCAATGCGGGAGACCTGGGTTCGATCCCTGGGTTGGGAAGATCCCCTGGAGAAGGAAATGGTAACCCACTCCAGTATTCTTGCCTGGAGAATCCCATGGACGGAGAAGGCTGGTAGGCTACAGTCCACGGGGTCGCAAAGAGTCAGACACGACTGAGCGACTTCACCTCACCTCATCTCACGTGTGCCTCCATAGCTGTAATATGGTGACAGTGACAGTAAAAGGAAATAAAAGAAAGTAGCCTGTTGTTTGCTGTGAGGAACACACGTTATGTGTTGAATACTTATCCCACTGTCTACCATGTAGCAAGTGTCCCTTAAAAGTCATCTATCATTCTAGTCTCTAATTATGTTCATTTATGCTCAGTTATATCATCAACTCCTTAAAAACAGGGCTAACATTCGGTCACTTATGCCCTCCATGATGACTGGCATTGTGTGGAGTATACAGTGAGGGCACAATTAATGCTGTGGATAGCTCATTGCCCCATATACTAATGTTACACAGGGTAAGAGCTCGAGTTTTATCATTACAGGTGATTCAAATTGATATCCAAGAGGAAACTTGTCATTGACAAAGGAAAGGAAGATCTGGATTGTGTCCCTACTCTGCCATCTATCAGCTGTGGGACTTTACGATTCCATTTATTTTTTTATATCTTTTTTAAAAAATTTTACTTTACTTTACAACACTGTATTGGTTTTGCCATACATCAACATGAATCCGCCACAGGTGTACACGTGTTCCCAATCCTGAACCCCCTCCCACCTCCCTCCCCATACCATCTCTCGGGGTCATCCCAGTGCACCAGCCCCAAGCATCCTGTATCCTGCATCGAACCTAGACTGGTGATTCGTTTCTTATATGATATTATACATGTTTCAATGCCATTCTCTCAAGTCATCCCACCCTCTCCCTCTCCCTCTCCCACAGAGTCCAAAAGACTGTGCTATACATAATACATTTGAATCAGTTCTAATGAGGTGGATGAAACTGGAGCCAATTACACAGAGTGAAGTAAGCCAGAAAGAAAAACACCAATACAATATACTAACACATATATATGGAATTTAGAAAGATGGTAATGATAACCCTGTATGCGAGACAGCAAAAGATTCCTTTTCTTTACCTGTAAAACAGGGATTATGCTTTGAGTGTAGGAACAGAAAATCCTGATTCAGATCGATGCAAATCATAAATTAAATATGTGATCTTAGTTTCAAGAAGTCCAGTGGCCATGTGGGTTCCAGGACTGATTTACCCGGTGACTCAATGTCATTCAGAGCCCAACTTCTTTCCATCTTTTTGCTCCTCCACCCTTGGTGTGAGGACTGTGCTCTCTGGCTGCCCTCTTTTGATCTCAGGTTGGCTAACTGTCCCAAATATCCCACACAGATACCAACATGCCCAGAGAAAGAAAAAGCTTGTCTTTAAAGTCTTAAGAAAAAGACTTCTTAAGAGGTCTGTTCCTAAAAGCTCCTCAGCAAACTTCTCATTATGTCTTATTGGCTTCAACTGGGTTACATATAAAACATCTTCGAACAACTGCAGAAGAATGGGATTAGTTTAGACCTATCACCTGGGGTGGTGTGACTGAACTGGGAAATCAATGGCTGGGATACCAAGGTAGGGACACAGGGAATTCCTCTGTGGAATGGCCGCCAACTTGGGCTGGAGAGCTCCCAAGGGCCCCAGACTGTCCCCAGATGGCAAGACAGGCTAGGATGCTTCCACTAGACCTTTCTTTCTTCCCCTTTTTCCTCTGTTCAAGGTCCGATGCTCTCCCAGCCTTTCCTGCCCACTTCCACCCCATTTGTCTCTTGGGCAGTTTCCCTAGTCAAGTCCTTATTGTCTTGGCATCTGTTTCTAGGAGGGCCTAGACTCACAGAGTGAGCACTCTGTGATCTGGGCCAGCCTCACCTCTCACCATTTACCCATACCCCAGGCCCCGCTGCATGAGATATGACAGGCACCCTGAAACACAGACAGCTCCCCCTTACCTCCTAGTTTTGCACATATTGCTCCTCTGCTCTGACACCAACCCCACCTCTACACTCCCTGTTTGACTAGAGTCTCATTTCTTCTGGAAATCTTTATGTTCTGTCCCCCTACACACACATACTCATCAAGGTTACATGCCTTTGATCTGGACACCTAGACTCTTCCCAAACCTCCATCACTCCTCATTCTGTGTTGTAACTCTTGACCCAAGTGCAGGGGGCGGGACCATGTCTTCTCATTTCTCCTATTTGTTTAGTGCCCAGAACAGGCCCTGCCACACAGTGTTTACCAGCTAATGGTCCCCTTTTCTTTCTATGGCCCCAGTACATGGCTGGGAAGAGTCCCTGATAGGGCTCTGAAAGACATGGACATTATGCCTCCAGCATTAGCCTGGTTTGGATGTAGAGGGATCAGAAAAGGTCCTATGGCCCTAAGATACAGCTCGAGACCTGGCAGCTTGGCTGTTCCTCCACTTCTGCAGGAACAAGTCTCAGCCCCAGGGAGGCTCAGTTTAAATGCATGTCAATCATATTCTGGAGAATCCTGGATTAAAAGATCCAAGCTGACAGGCTGCCTGTTCAAGACAGAAACCAACCAGGACATTAAGGAGAAGTTGGGTGTAGAATATGCAACCACCTGGGGCTTGTGAGGGGCAGGGCTTCTGTATGTGCACAACTGATGAAAACTGCTTAAAGGTGCCCGCCTAGGGGGCTTATAGAGGCTGAATCCAGCCCAAATTCCCTCCACCAGCCTGTGTGCCTGGCTGTCAGTGTGCATCAGCCAGAATCCAACCACCTGGAGAAGGCACCTTTGGTGACTGCACAGAGATACACCATGAGCCAGCAGCGACCCTGAGCTAGGCAGGGCCAGACTCTGGGGAAGAATCTGAGGCTGGGAGACAGGAGCCTGGTGCATCAGGGGCTCAGTGCCTGGGGCCTGCTGTTGGGATGATGCTGAGGCCTCTGGCTCTGCTTCCCCAAGACACAACAAGCAGCCCTTGGCCATCTGACCTGAGACCTGTGACATTTCCCTTTGCTGTCTGGCTCTCAACGGAGACCAGAGGAGTTGGTATGCTTTATGGGATCTTGGCTGTCATAGTTCCCCTCAGCTAGGGGAACTATGGTCTGGAAGGAGTGAGATAGGAATATAGATAACCCTACCAGCAAATACAAAGCTTTTAGCAGTTTCATCCTTTTGCAAAGGCACCCAGTTGTTCTCCATATTGTAATCCAAGAATGTGTCCTTGTTAACCACAATTCTGATTCTGTTCAGGCATCTGGGCTGGGGGAAGTAGGTTTGCCTCACTAGGGAAGGCTGGGTCCTACTGAAGCACCAGAAAATTATTCTTGATTGATCAAAGCCATTCTCCTTGCTCGTGACTGGCTTAGGTATGTGTGTTAGTCATTCAGTCATGTCTGACTCTTTGCAACCCCATGGACTGTAGCCCACTAGGCTCATCTGTCCACAGAATTCCCCAGGCAAGAATACTGGAGTGGGTTTCCATTCTCTTCTCCAGGGGATCTTTCCAACCCAGGGATCGTACCCTAGTCTCCTGAATTGCAGGCAGATTCTTTACTGTCTGAGTTACCAAGGAAGCCTGGCTTAGGTATAAGTATATTGCGATATAATTCTGGGAGGCCTTGATGGAATTCCTATTGTACTATTGTGCTATTCCTAAAATAGTATATGAGAGAGGATGCTCTGTCTCATTATGTCTGTAGGTAATGGCTGAAGATGCTTCAGCCTTCTTGCAGTGTTGAGGAAAAGTATTGTTAACACCCTGAGAATGGCAGAGTCAAACCTGAGGTCTAGTTGAGTTGCTGAATTAACCTACTCTCCCTCAGGACTTCTGTTAAGTGGGAGAATACATTTCTCTCATTATTTTAAGCCATTTTTCATTGTGTTTTCTGGGACCTGCTGCTGAATACACCTTCAGTGGTACAGGTTCTCTGGGCTACCATTTGAGATATCTCTCTCTCTCTCTCTGTGTGTGTGTGTGTGTGTGTGTGTGTGTGTGTGTGTGTATAAAACAATGCCTTATAAATTTCAAAATCCCTCTGCCAATATTAGGTATAGCTATCTGCTATAGCTAGCAACTCAGTTCCATGATATATGAAAACTACATCCAGTAAAGCTTCCTTATTTCATATCAGGTAGACATTCAACTAATTTGCAGTTAGGAATTTCTGCTAGGCATCTGGCTTACATTTCTACTGCTGCTTCACAGAATCTCCCTGTGAAGGAAGTCCCATGGAGATCACCTCTTTGCTTAAATAGCCACCTAGAACCTTTGCCCCATGGGGTGATAACCTTAGCTAGCTGTGGTAAGAGCCCCAGAATCTGGACCAGTGTTCAGCACAGAATGGGTCTTGGAAAAAGAAGGTTTTTTTAATGAACAACTAACTAATCATAAGGTCTTTACCAGAGAGTTGAGGTTTCACTATAGAGAAAAAAAAAAAAACAAGCATTCTACTCTTTTAACTGAGTCACAAACATGTCCTTTCTACTAACTTCAGCTCACATATGAGGTCCCTAGTAGAGGTGGACAAAAGCCGGGATTCTCAGCCCTGTATGAAAAAGAGTCTGGCATCAGTGGCCACGGGGGGGCAGTGATGCGCACACTCCCTCACCTCTCTGATCTTCGGGAGGTTCTAGTCTGCTCAGGCTGATCCAAGGTGTCCCTGGAGTTCTTATTCTCTGAATCCAAATGCCGATGAATGTACACCCTTCCTCTACCCACAAATCAGTGGATCACTCCCGATTGTCATTCTGCCTCAATTTTGTAACTTCTCTATTGTCTGCCTTGAATGATAGGTAGTCATTTGCCTAGAGATTCCATCTCCTCTATGAACACAGGTTAGTTCTTTTTTTAAGTAAAAGATAACAGACTTACAGAAGAGTTCCCAGTCATCAAGGTAGAGCTAGATCAATGCATTTCTATCAGATTAAAGAAACAGAATATTCTCAATACTTAGAAGCCCCATCCCTTCCCTGTCTCCCACTCTCATTTCTGATCTCTTTCTCATCTCACTCTCCTGACTTTTCTGACTTCTAGATGAGTTTTGCCTGTTTGGGGGCTGAATATTGTGGGAGAGTGGAAATATCTCCCTCAATCCCTCTTGATAGACAGAGTGCCTGAAGAACTATGGATGAAGATTCGTGACATTGTACAGGAGGCAGTGATCAAGACCATCCCCAAGAAAAAGCAATGCAAAAAGGCAAAATGGTTGTCTGAGGAGGCCTTACAAATAGCTGTGAAAAGTAGAGAAGTGAAAGGCAAAGGAGAAAAGGGAAGATACACCCATTTGAATTCACAGTTCCAAAGAATAGCAAGGAAAGATAAGAAAGCCTTCCTCAGTGATAAATGCAAAGAAATAGAGGCAAAGAGTAGAATGAGAAAGACTAGAGATCTCTTCAAGAAAATTAGAGATACCAAGGGAACATTTCATGCAAAAATGGGCACAATAAAGGACAGAAATGGTATGGACCTAACAGAAGCAGAAGATATTAAGAAGAGTTGGCAAGAATACACAAAATAACTATACAAAGAAAGATCTTCATGACCCAGATAACTACAATGGTGTGATCACTCACCTAAAGCCAGATAACCTGGAATGTGAAGTCAAGTGGGCCTCAGGAAGCATCACTACAAACAAAGCTAGTGGAGGTGATGGAATTCCAGTTAAGCTATTTCAAGTCCTAAAAGATGATGCTGTGAAAGTGCTGTGCTCAATATGCCAGCAAATTTAGAAAACTCAGTAGTGGCCACAGGACTGGAAAAGGTCAGTTTTCATTCCAATCCCAAAGGAAGGCAACGCCAAAGAATGTTCAAACTACCGCACAATTGCACTCATCTCACACTCTAGGAAAGTAATGATCAAAATTGTCCAAGCCAGACCTCAATAGTACATGAACTGTGAACTTTCAGATGTTCAAGCTGGATTTAGAAAAGGCAGAGGAACCAGAGATCAAATTGCCAACATTCGTTGGATCATTGAAAAAGCAAGAGAGTTCCAGAAAAACATCTACTTATGTTTTATTGACTATGCCAAACAAAGCCTTTGACTGTGTGGATCACAACAAATTGTGAAAAATTCTGAAAGAGATGGGAATACCAGACCACCTGACCTGCCTCCTGAGAAATCTGTATGCAGGTCAAGAAGCAACAGTTAGAACTAGACATGGAACAACAGACTGGTTCCAAATAGGGAAAGGAGTATGTCAAGGCTGTGTATTATCACCCTGCTTATTTGACTTATACACAGAGTATATCATGAGAAATGCCGGACTGGATGAAGCACAAGCTGGAATCAAGATTGCCAGAAGAAATATCAACAACCTCAGATATGCAGATAACACTACACTTATGGCAGAAAGCAAAGAAGAACTAACGAGCCCCTTGATGAAAGTGAAAGAGGAGAGTGAAAAAGTTGCCTTAATACTCAACATTTAGAAAACTAAGATCATGGCATCCAGTCCCATCACTTCATGGCAAATAGATGGGGAAATCATGAAAACAGTGACAGACTTTACCTTTTGGGGCTCCAAAATCACTGCAGATGGTGACTGCAACCATGAAATTAAAAGATGCTTGCTCCTTGGAAGAAAAGCCACGACTGACCTAGACAGCATATTAAAAAGCAGAGACATTACATTGTCAACAAAGGTCTGTCTAGTCAAGGCTATAGTTTTTCAGTAGTCATGTATGGATGTGAGAATTGGACTATAAAGAAAGCTGAGCACTGAAGAATTGATGCGTTTGAACTGTGTTGTTGGAGAAGACTCTTGAGAGTCCCTTGGACTGCAATTTGATCAAACCAGTCAATCCTAAAGGAAATCAGTCCTGAATATTCATTGGAAGGACTGATGCTGAAGCTGAAACTCCAATACTTTGGCCACCTGATGAGAACTGACTCATTGGAAAAGACCCTGATGCTGGGAAAGATTGAAGGTGAGAGAAGGGGATGACAGAGGATGAGATGGTTGGATGGCATCACCGACTCAATGGACATGAGTTTGAATAAGCTCTGGGAGTTGGTGATGGACAAGGAAGCCTGGCATGCTGCAGTCCATGGGGTCGCCAAGAGTCGGACACGATCGATCAACTGAACTGAACTGATCCCGCCTGAGTTCTTGTGACTGGACTAATAATAAAATTAACACAAGACAAATCCACAGGAGAAAAAGACACCAATTTTAATTCATGTGCACAAAGATCTCATAAAAATGGGACCCAAGAAGTGGCCAAAGCAGGTAACTTTTATACTTTTTAGACAAAGAAACAATAAATTTGTAAGGAATTGACAGGACAAAGAAACTTTGGTTTCAGATGCTTAATTAGTGAAGAATCTAAACAGAGTTTGAGCTTAAGTCAGTAAAATTTTAAAGTAACAAGGATTGTTTATACAGGCTCCTCAGCCCTATATCTCTAGTGATAAGGGTGTCCCTTTGACTTCCAGTTGCAGGGAGCTCACCTTTCACATGAGAGATTTATTTCCTGCTTTTTGGGAGACAGAACAGAAAGCCAAAGTGCCCCTCTTCAGTTAGGCATTCCTTAAGTAACGTTAATTCAAAATAACCAATATGCCACTGTGGCATATTTGGGGGCAGCCAAGCAATATAAACAACAACAATATAAATGGAATATGGAATCATATCCCAGGGTAGCCTTTTGTACCTTTTTTTTTTTCTGTTCAACACTAAGTTTGTAAAATCCATCACTGTTATTGCCTATAGTAGTTCACTCATACCCATTGTACAGATGAGGAAACTAAGGCTGAGAAACAGCAATCTCAAGAAAGGTCCTCAGACAACCAACGGAACCCAAAGCTCCTCTCTGTTGCCTCTGTGAATTACCACCTTCTCGCTGCCACAACAGCGCCCCTCTGTGGGGAGGATCAGCTCCTCCTTTTCCTGTCCACCCAACAGGACTATTTCTCTTTGAAAAAGACCAGCTTAATCACCTCTCCCCACCACTGCCTTTTTTTTTTTTTCCCCAAAGCCTTTACTCATTCTTGGCTCCAAGATAAAATCCTCTTTTTTCCCCCCAGCTCATTCCTTCCTGTGCTATCGATAGAAAACTCCTCCAGCTCTGCTGGCAATTACCACAGAGAGAAATCTCATCTATTTTGGTCGATTCATTTGCGCTTTCATACTGGGCCTGTCTTTAACACACCTGAATGGCCCTCTTCAGGACAGCCTGCCCCCTCAAGCTACAGGTTTTCAACGCCACCAGCCCCGACTCACACCCCCTCCATCCTGACTCTTATCCTTTCCATGATTTCATTCCTTGCACTGTTGGAAATGATCACTCAACCCAGACTGTGCTGATAAGACGAATAGCTCTTGCCTGCCTGGGGCCACTGGGTTTACCAACACTTCAATGCAAGCATCTTCTACAAGGATTTAATTTAGATATTTAGACAAGAGATGTTTATCTACCACACTCGTTGCTTTGTCTCTGAGTAGAGTGGGAATGATCATTTGGTTTTAATCAGGAAGTAGGTGAGAGGGTCTGTGTATGTAGGTGCAGGGGATAAAGTTGGAAAGGCTGAATGCCAAGACTCTCATCCGAGGTATCTGACTCACCATTTGACCTTGAGAAAACCAGTTCCCCACTCTGAGCCTCAGGATCCCATCAGTAAAATAAAGGGAGTGCATGCCAAATTGGAGAAGAGGTGATTGATCCAGCAGAGAGTCCACGAGGGAACACCACTCTCAATTGTGCAAGTTGCTGTCTGCACAGGGTTACCCTGTCAAAGGGCTAAGTAGAAGGCTGAAGTCTACGCAGAGAAAGGGGTTCCCTTTCCTAATTCAAGTTGCCTTGCCATTAGGCAGCAGCCCTGTTGCTGTTTTGTGTGCATGATTTTTCTGGGAAAAGCGTCCATAACGTTACAGTTTCTCAAGGCATCCGGTCCCCCTGAAGGGTTGAAAATCACTCATTTACAGGTCTCTCCAGCCCCTTGCTTCCCTGAAATCTGGTGAGTTTGTTGGTATTTCCTTTCCCCTTCAAATACCCCGGCTTTTAGCTCTGAAATGATCCATAATCACAGAGCCCTATTTCTCAAATAAAATCACTGGAGAAGGGAGGCCTTGTCTGGGACAATTGTTTCATTTCCTAATGAAGTCGTTTGACCCCAGCGAGGTGGAGGGAGAACGACCACAAGTGGAGGAAGGAGCTGTCAGAAGAGTGGGGTTAAAAATTAATTAAATGTCTTATTTGGGAAGGAGGCAACAGGGTACAAAGGCAGCTGCTGCCAGAAAAGGCAAAAAGCAGCTGCTGTTTGGGGCTGAAAGTGATAAAACAAACTCAGCTGAGGTGGGTAGATGGTGGGAAAATGCTCAGGGGAATTCAAATCCTGGGAAACCTCAGGGATTACTTGAGTCCCTCTTACCCACGCTGATGGGAGGAAGGAAGATAACAGGCTCCAATCTGCAGGCAGCCCCACTTGCAGAAAATCCATTATTTCTACCCAGGGATGACCAATGTGTCTGTGATTAGGGCTTAACTGTTCACACGGCACAAAGGATTTTGTGCTCACCTTTCTCTCTCTCTCTCTCTTTTTTAAAGCTTCTATTAAATATTAAGGAGCTGGCCCCCAGAACATTTAAATTAGGATTAGGTTTACATCAAATTGATTAACATACATCTTTGTCAGGCAGGTCCTCTCTTTGGGGAATGTGGAATTGGGGCAGGGAGATTCAGGGGATCAGGTGTGGGTAGCAGACCTGAAAGATTATGGAGAGTTGAGGGTTCAGAATGGCAATTTGGAGCAGCTGGGTTCTGGGGTATTCCCTGTGATAATCCTCTTTCTTCTCGTCCTTCACTGATTCAGTTTTGGTTTCCTGCAACCAAACAATTCTTAAGGAGACACAAACTTCAGCCACTACTAGGGGGTCAGTGATGGCAGAATAGATGCTCTAGAATCTTCATGACTCCAAGGTAGCTTGAGAGTCAGTATGCTCCACTTTAAATCAATCTAGGATATACAATTCCAATTTACAACAAAGCAAATTAGAGTAATTTTTTCCATTACTCTGGAGGATTCCTTTTCAATCCAGTTAAACCCATTTCCAGTTAAACCCATTCATTCTGGCTCTCATCCAGAACACATGCATTTCTCTCACCCTCCCTCTCTGCTTCTCTTTTTCTCATGATGCTTACAATGGCTATCATGCTTGGAGCTCATACTATGTCCTAGCTGTGCTAAGCCATCTATTGACATCATTTTAATATTCACAACAACCTGCTAAGTTATTTTCTCCCATGTTTACGATGAGGGAATTGGGGTTCAGATAGGTCAAGTAACCTGCTGGAGGTCACAAAGCAGGTAAATAGCAGAGTCAGAATTTAAATTCAGGTCAGTCTGAGTCCAAAGAATGGGACAGAGTGGAGCCACCATTCTGCTGGCAGGTGGGAACAGAGGGCTGGGAGGAGGGAAGGAGAATGAGTTCATGAATAAGTTGGATGAGCCTTAAGAGGGTGGGATTGAAGGAGGGCCTCTGCTAATACAGGGAAGAGGAGATGGACCCATCCCCAAGGGATGCCAGAAACCTTCACTCTGGACTCTCTGTTCAGTGGGTTCCACTTTTGTTTGTTGCTTTTAAGAGTCTCCAACTCCCTAGGTTCTAGTCTTGTTTTGTTGGCATAGCCACACTCACCACATGTGTCTCTGCCCCCGCTTCCCAGAACCCCTCCACTCCGGCCAGGTGGCTCATAATAACAGGCATTTATTCTATCATAGATCTAGAGGCCAGAAGTCCAACATCAAGACATTGTTAGGACCATGCTCCTTCCAAAGCCACGAGGGGAGGAGCCTCCCTGGCCCCTTCCAGCTTCTGGCAGCTCTGGCTCTCCTCGGTTTGTGGCAGCATCACTGCAACCTTGCCTCCGTCTTCACATGGCCCTCCTACCTCTGTATCTGTGTCTCTTCTCTCTTCATAAGGATGGCAGTCATACAGGGTGAAGGGTACACTTTATCACAGTATGATCTCATCTTCAGTTACATCTGCATTGTCCCTATTTCCAAATAAGGTCACATTCAGAGGTTCCAGGTGGACTTGAATTTTAGAGGGAGAGGACACTATTTATTCAGTCCACTACAGTGGTAAGAGGGGGCCTCTTGGAGGAGACATCTGAAGAATGAGGAGGACCTGGCTGTGCACACATCTTGGGGAGGTATAGTCTAGGGTGAGGTGTGAAGGCCCCAGCTCTGGGGTGAACATGGTACATGGAAGCCCCAGAAAGACCCCTGTGGCTGCAGCAGCGGGGGCAAGGGGAGAGTAGGGGAGCACAGAGACAAGAGGTGCTAAAGGAAGCTGGGACCATTGCCTGCAGCTTGGGATTTTGTTCCGAGTGCAGAGGGCAGATTTTGAACAGAGGGGTGACATGAACAGGTTTGGTTTTTAAATGATCAGCCTGGTGGCTACATAAAGCACAACCCAGAGGGAAGAAACAGCTGTAAATGGCAGTGGGAGATTCTGAAGACTGTCCCTGTGAGTCCAGGTGAGAGACAGTGGCAGCTCTGCCTAGTTAAGGAGCTGAGGGGATGGAGAAGAGGAGACTCGGGCTATATTTATAGCTGAAAGCCTTGTAGATGGATCGATTAAATGTTGGGGAAGCAAAGGATGATCTTACTGTCCTAAGTATTATTCTATATGTATATCCACCTACAGCTGGCATTTACACTCAAACACATGCCCTCTTTCCAAGCCCAGACTTGGAGTTCAGCCTCATTCCTGGTCTCACTGCCTTCCCTACTTGGGGTTGATTACAAATTATTATTTCTAAATTCCCCCATTGTTGGGCACTTAGCTTGTTTCTGATTTCTCACAATTACATCAGTGCTAAAATAAACATTCATTCAGTTGCTCAGGTCCTCAACAAATTTTTGGAACAGAATTTGGGCATGTGTCTGAGGGTTTCTCCAGGCTAGACGGGGTGTAGGTGGGTTGTAGGTTATTGTCACTCTCATGGGATTATAGTTTTTTGCCATGGATTCAGTGACCATAGGTGCAATAGTTCCTCACAAAGCAGAGAAAGCTCTTCCCTTCCCACCTTTGGAGGCTGAACAATCCCAGAGGAGCTCCCCTCCCCAGTCACTTCCTCACTTCCTGTGCTTTCCTAAATTTAAAAATTGCAGGGTTCCTGTAGACCATATGCTGCCTTGTGTCTGGTCTTTAAAAACACGAAGTGGCATTTGGGGAATGAGACCAGGCTGCCAAGTGTAGCCTGGATCTGGGAAATAGCCAGACCCTCCTTGCAGACGGCTTTTCTTTTCTCTAATATGTGCCCTCATCTGAACCCAGGTCCAGCAGAAGAGATTAGATCTTTATACCTGTTCTGATTCATAGTTCTCCATCTGTTACAGTGAAACATTCTTGGGTGAGAGAGGACTAGAGTGGGAGATAGAATCTAGCTTCACTTTCTATCCGTTCTCCAAAAGCTACCTATGATTTTTTTTTTTTTTTGGTCTGCTCTGAATCTCAATTCTCATCTGAATCAACAACAAAGCGTAAGAGGTAACACACGTGACGGAAGAATCACTTCCTTACTACAGAAAGAGCCCTTGCAAATTAGAAAAGAAAAAAGAGAATGGCCTACTTGTAATAAATAAAGACACAGAGAAGTAAAGCGATCACAGAAAAATACAAAACAGCAAACAAATCTGCAAAGATGTGCAGCCTCACTTGTGATTAAAGAAAGGGGAACTAGAACATACACATACTACTTGCATATATGAAAGAGCTTGACCATTCACAATCTTGTAAATATCAGGAAAAAAAAGACTCTCATACCCTTGGGAAGGGAGGGTGCAAACTTTGGGGAGAGCAGTAGGACAGTATCTTCTTTTTTTGCTCCCATCTCTTTCCCCCACACAAAAAAATTTTAGGACAATATTGTATGCTGGGAATTTTAACGATTCCATTTCCACTGGAGAAGGGAATGGAAAACCATTCCAGTATTCTTGCCTCAAGAGCCCCATAAGCAGTATGAAAAGGCAGAAAGATATGACACTGGAAGATGAGCCCCCCAGGTTGGAAGGTGTCCAATATGCTACTGGGGAAAAGTGAAGGACAATTACTAATAGATCCAGAAAGAAACGCAGCTGGGCCAAAGCGGAAACGATGCTCAGCTGTGGATGTGTCTGGTGGTGAAAGTGAAGTCCAGGGCTGTAAAGAACAATATTGCAAACTCCGGAAGATAGTGAAGGACAGGGGAGCCTGGCGTGCTGCAGTCCATGGGGTCGCAAAAAGTAGGACATGATTTAGTGACTGAACAACAACAACAAGGAATTTATTATAGATAGATATAGATATATGATCTCCAAAGTAGACAAAGAGACACCCAAATTCTTATTATAGTATTGTTTTTAAGGCAAAAATTCTGAAAACAACCTGTGAATCTATAGGTCATTGATTAAATAAAGAACAATATATCTATACAATAGAATACAATGCAGTGATTAAAAACAGAACCAGGCAGCTCTAAATTTATTGACATATTTTAAAACCCAAAATATAAAGTTTAGAAGAAAAGGCAAGTGTCCCAGCATAATGCATTGTATTTTCATCTAATACATTTCTGGAAGAATGTATAAGAAAGCATAGCAGTGATTTGCCTCTAGTAGATAGAAGTAGAAAATGAAGATGAACAGACTTTCACTTTTATATACTTCTACAGTGCTTTTCCGGAGAAGGCAATGGCATCCCACTCCAGTACTCTTGCTTGGAAGATCCCATGGACGGAGGAGCCTGGTGGGCTGCAGTCCATGGGGCTGTGAAGAGTTGGACGCGACTGAGGGACTTCACTTTCACTTTTCACTTGCATGCATTGGAGAAGGAAATGGCAAGCCACTCCAGTGTTCTTTCCTGGAGAATCCCAGGGACGGGGGAGCCTGGTGGGCTGCCATCTCTTGTTACTTCTTGGAGTAAAACTTGTTTAAGAAACATTTCATAATTCAATAGTGGACTTAAACTCTGGAAATTGGAACATTTGAGTTCTAACTTCAGTTTATGTTCTGTTTGTACCTGTGTTGCTTCAGGTGCACGCGTGTGTGCTAAGTTGCTTCCATGTATGTGTGCTAAGTTGCTTCAGTCATGTCCGACTCTTTGCAACCCTATGGACTGTAGCCTACCAGGTTCCTCTTCCATGAGACTTCAGGGGATCTTCCCGACCCCAGGGATCGAACCTATATCTACTCCATCTCCCATATTGGTAGGCAGGTTCTTTACCACTAGCACCATCTGAGAAGCCCAAAGGTTCAGAGAGGTTCTACCGAGACTGAACTCAGATTGCTGGATTCAAAGTCCAGAGTGTGAGCCATAAGACAGGTAAATTTCTGGGCCTGATTTTCTCATCACTGAACTGGAAACGCTGCAGGTTTCTTACGTGTGTGTGTTCACTTCAGTGATTCCTATGCTGAATAGTTTTTTTAATTGGAGGATAATTGCTTTACAGTATTGTGTTGGTTGCTGCCATACAACAATGTGAATCAGCTATGAATACACACATCCCCTCCCTCCTGAGGCTCCCACCCACCCCCACATCCCACCCTTCTAGGTTCTCACAGAGCACCAGACTGAGCTCCCTGTGCTATCTAGTTACTTCCCACCAGCTATCTATTTTATACATGGTAATGTGTATATTTCAGTGCTACTCTCTCAATTCGTTTCACCCTCTTCTTCCCCTGCTGTGTCCACAAGTCCATTCTCTGTGTCTGCACCTCTGTTCCTGCCCTGCAAGTAGGTTTATCAGTATCATTTTTATACATTCCATAGTCAGAAAGACACAAACAAATATCGTATGTTAACACATATATATGGAAGCTATGGATCCTTGGTGGTGGTGTCCCTATTGATGTTTTTTTGTGCTACTGGAGAGGTAAACTGGTAAACAGAAAAGCAAGCAGCTTAACTGTTTGGCTCTAAAATTTGTTTTGTTTGTTAATCACATGCAAACATCGATCTGATCTTGGAGATCATGTCAGTTACTTAAAGAAATAATAATGATGCTTTCCCACTGCAAAGGCGTATCTGGAGATGTCAGAGGGCGATCCAATTTTCACCTATCCTTCTGCTAATTCCACCTGTAGCCTAGTGCATGCTGGGAGTAAATAGCATCACCTCCCGGGCTGATGTAAAACACCTGGTGAGATTTTCCTCCTGCACCTTCCCTCAAGTTGAGAAGGTAATTGAGTCATTCTCCCGTCTTGGGTAGGCGTAAATACAGACATAGTAATATCAACAGAGGAAATCACTAAGCAGGGGAGATATTATTAATAGTGACGAGAAAAGTAAAAATGTTTAGGTTAGAGGTAACTGACAAAAAAAAACACAATAAAGGAACTCTGCAGGGTCTTTGCAGAAAAATAGCAAAGGACTGTGGGTTAAAGGACAAAGATGGAGGCCACAGTGAGAGAGGAAGAAAGAAGTTGGAAGAGTTGGCAGGAGTGCAGCTGAAAAGAGAGGGAGGGCCTCAGGAGCAGACAAAGAGTACCTTGAAGGAGTTTTCTGGGTGGTTAAAAAACAGGTGAGGACAGACAAATTGAAGGACAGAAAGAATAAGAGAAAACTGTTCTTATGATTGTAATCAATTTGCCCTACAATTCCAAAGTGGGAAAAGGAGGAAGAGTAGAAAGGGCTGGATCTGGAGGCAGGGAAGACGGTAAGCAGAGAACAGTTCAGAGAAAACCTAGTCTCAGAGGAGTGTTGCTAGGTCAGGGGATGTCCTCCTGGGAACTGTGTCATGGGAACACTGGTTAGAAAGACACCAAGTGAATCCCAGCTCAGATGCGCTGTTACAGTGGAGTGTGGGAGCTCCCCATGGGCAGGTCTCTGTGTTTGATTCATCTCTGATCAAAGGAAGTGGCCCATCTTGAGCATGTGGTGAACACTGCCTGCACGAATGAATGCACGTCCTTCCAAGAAATAGAAAAGAAAGACTGACCCTCTTCCCCATGGAACTACTATTGGCTTATATCAGGATCTTGGCTAAAGTACAACTTACAAACAGTGTTACCCTAAGCATTGTAGCCACGGTGATTGAGCACTTTGCCACATTAGGACACTGTGAAGTGCCTGCAGATATTCTCGTAGCTCAGTTCAGTTCAGTCGCTCAATCGTGTCCGACTCTTTGCGACCCCATGGACTGCAGCATGCTGGGCTTCCCTGTCCATCACCAACTCCCAGAACCTGCTTGAATTCGTGTCCATCGAATCGGTGATGCCATCCAATCATCTCATCCTCTGTTGTCCCCTTCTCCTCCTCATAGGTAATCCTCAAATCCAACCTAGGAGGGGGGTGTTATCATCACCCTCCTTTTACAGGTGAGGAAAGAGTTTAGAAATGTGAAGTACACTGCCCAGAGGTGCCCAGCTAGGATTTGAAACCAGACCTATCAATTCCAGAGCCCAAGGGCTTTGCACTAAGGTGCCAGAGATGGACAATGGCCCACATGGGCCTCCCTATTTTATAGATGAGAAGACTGAGACCCAGGCAACTAAAGTTCAGATTGTCAGAATCCAATCATGTGTTCCTTCTGCTGTGCAACTCTCTTCCTCCCTAATTCCACGGGAAGGTAACAGACAAGACTCAATTTTTTTTTTTCTTTAAATTTCCAAAAACTTCCAAAGTTGTTGGAGCAGTCCTGATTTTCCAGCCATGTTGGATATTTCTGACTGGATCAATGGGTCTCAGCCAAGTAGTGGTTTTGCTCCATAGGAGACATTTGGCAATCTCTATGCAGGTCAGGAAGCAACACTTAGAACTGGATATGGAACAACAGACTGGTTCCAAATAGGAAAAGGAGTACGTCAAGGCTGTATATTGTCACCTTGCTTATTTAACTTCTATGCAGAGTACATCATGAGAAATGCTGGGCTGGAAGAAGCACAAGCTGGAATCAAGATTTCTGGGAGAAATATCAATAACCTCAGATATGCAGATGACACCATCCTTATGGCAGAAAGTGAAGAAGAACTAAAGAGCCTCTTGATGAAAGTGAAAGAGGAGAGTGAAAAAGTTGGCTTAAAGCTCAACATTCAGAAAACCAAGATCATGGCATCCAGTCCCATCACTTCATGGCAAATAGATGGGCAAACAGTGGAAACAGTGGCTGATTTTATTTTTCTGGGCTCCAAAATCACTGCAGATGGTGACTGCAGCCATGAAATTAAAAGACGCTTACTTCTTGGAAGGAAAGTTATGACCAACCTAGACAGCATATTGAAAAGCAGAGACATTACTTTGCCAACAAATGTTCGTGTAGTCAAGGCTATGGGTTTTCCAGTGGTCATGTGTGGATGTGAGAGTTGGACTATAAAGAAAGTTGAGCGCTAAAGAATTGATGCTTTTGAACTGTGGTGTTGGAGAAGACTCTTGAGAGTCCCTTGGACTGCAAGGAGATCCAACCAGTCCATCCTAAAGGAGATCACTCCTGGGTGTTCGTTGGAAGGAGTGATGCTAAAGCTGAAACTCCAATACTTTGGCTACCTGATGGAAAGAGCTGACTCATTTGAAAAGACTCTGTTGCTGGGAAAGATTGAGGGCAGGAGGAGAGGGGGAGGACAGAGGGTGAGATGGTTGGATGGCATCACTGACACAATGGATGGGTTTGGGTGGACTCCGGGAGTTGGTGATGGACAGGGAGGCCTGGCGTGCTGTGGTTCATGAGGTCACAAAGAGTTGGACACGACTGAGTGACTGAAGTGAAGAGATATTTTTGGTTGTCACCACTAGGAGCGTGGGGTGGTGGGTGAAGGGATTCTACTGGCATCTAATGGGTAGAGGCGAGGGATGCTGCTAAATAAACCATGATGCTACTTATGTACCACCACCTTTAAAAAAAATTGATGTTTATACACATAACCAGTACAGGGGAAAACCTTCTAATTTATGAAAACCTTCTCATTAAATCCATCAGCCACAGAGACAAAGCTAAATATCCACCTACTCCCTCTCCTGCTTCATCTGCTGCGACACGGTCAGCAGTTTGCGTACACGCTACAGTGCTTAGGACAGTCCCTACAACGAAGAATGTGGCATTCTTTTTGAAATGGATAAACAGCTCTTCAGCCTCCCATGTAAGGGCTGGTGCTTTTCACCGTCAACCACTTAGTATACGTAGGCTGTCTGAGCGATTCATCCCAAAAAAACATTTTCTGAGCACCTGCTATGAACCAGGCACTGAGCCTGCAGCTGTCGTGCATGCAGAATATTCTCCCTCGTGAAATATTAGAGCAAACAGCTATGCCCATGACCCACACCACCTCAGGAGCTAAGAAACCAAGGAGGTAAATGTAGACTATTATTCAGCCCTAAAAAGAAATGGCCACTGAACCATGAAAGGACATGGAGGAAAGTAAAGTGCATATTAGTAAGTGGAAGAAGTCAGTCTGAAAAGCCTGCTTATGATTCTAATTAAATGACATTTGGGAAAAGGGAAAACTATGGAGACAATAAAAAGATAGGTGGTTCATCCATATCACTTCAACTGACTCAATTTCGTTCCTTTTTATGCCTGAGTAATACTCCACTGTGTATATGTACCACATCTTCTTTACCCATTCACCTGTTAATAGACACCTAGGTTACTTCTATGTCCTAGCTATTATAAACAGTGCTGCAGTGAACATTGGGGTACATATGCCTTTTTGAATTACAGTTTTCTCAGGGTATATGCCCAGTAGTGGGATTGCTGGGTCATATGGTAGGTCATATAGAGTGAAGTAAGAAAGAGAAAAACAAATATTGTATATTAACACATGTCTATGGAATCTAGAGAATGGTACTAATGAACTTCTTTGCAAGACAGGAATGGAGGTGCAGATGTATAGAATGGACTTGTGGACATACTGGGGGAAGGAAGAGCGACGAATTGAGAGAGTACAACTGACATATATAGGCTACCATGTGTAAAACAGATGCCTAGTGGGAAGCTGCTGTATAACATGGGGAGCTCAGCTTGCTGCTCTGTGGCAGCCCAGATAGATGGAATAAGAGGATGGTGGGAAGGAAGCTTAAGAGGGAGGGGATATATGTATACATGTAGCTGATTCATTTTTTTGTATAGCAGAAACTAATACAACATTGTAAAGCAATTATATTGCAATTTAAAAAAAAGGTTGGTGGTTGCCAGATGTTGGGGAGGGGACAAGACAAATAAATAGGAAGACCACAGATGATTTCTAGAGCAGTGAAAGTACTCTGTATGATATTATAATGATGTGTATGTGTTATACATTTTTCCAAACACATAGAAGGTATAATACCAAGAGTGAACCCTAAAGTATGGAATCTTGTGATTGCAATGTGTCAATATATGTTCATCTTTGGTATAAAATACACTATTCTGGTGAGTGTTATTGATAATGGGGGAGACTATGCCTTCCAAACAAGGGTCAGGAAGGAGTGGGTATATAGGGGCAGGGGGTATAAAGGAAATCTCAATTTTATTATAAACCTAAAACTGCTTAAAAATAAAGTTTTTTTTTTTAAGTTAAAAAAAAGGTGGAGGGAGAACTAGTGTGACTGAAAAGCAGAAGGGGGAAAAGTTGATTGTAGCAACTGGCATTTGAGCCCGATTCACACTTTATTGTTTTTATAGTTGGTTTCCTTGTTTATTGTCAGCAGCTCCCTGCACCCGGAGCTGTCTCAGATTCTCCTGTATCTCTGACTCCTAGCATAGTACCTGGTATACAGCAAGCACTCAATAAATATGTGCTCTCTGAATGCATGATATTA
The DNA here is from genome assembly GCF_014754425.2 of Oryx dammah. Lineage (NCBI taxonomy): Eukaryota > Metazoa > Chordata > Mammalia > Artiodactyla > Bovidae > Oryx > Oryx dammah. The sequence continues at coordinate 55,650,130 of NW_024070196.1, forward strand.
TCTCATTCAACAACTCCGTGAGTAGGTATTACCATTATCATTATTTTACACAGAAGAACCTCAAGGCTCAGATAGGAGAAGTACTTGGCTCAAGGTCACACAGCCAGCAAGAGCAGAGGACAATTAGAACCTAGAAGTGCAGAACCCAAAGTTCTGCTCTTGACACCAGGCTTTAGAAGGCAGCCCTGATGGCTTAGGGAGTAAAAGTTATGCAGGGCAGAGGGATTCAGGAAAGGAGAAGAGAACTGTAACTTCTGCAAATCTTCTCTTCACCCTCTGGATTTGAGAAAGTCAGCCTCTTTGGGGCTGGGATCGCTGTGAATCTCCTCTCCTTCATCCCTCCCCATTGCTGGTGCATCCCCTTCCCTTTCTTGCCCCCTATTCTCCAATTTAATGGTCTCTCTCTCCTCTGTTTGCCTCTCTCTTCCCCATCTTGTCCAATCCCCTGGGGCTGCCAAAGATGCCATTCGGTGGGATAATTAAAGTTCCCCTCCTGTTAGCATCTCGCTCCTGAACCCTCCCAGCAGCTGTTCAGCTGGAGCGGGTCTGCGAGAGCTTTACTTTACACAAAAGCTTTACTAATAATTGTGTCTACAAGCTGTGTGTGTGTGTGTGTGTGTAAGTGCGCACGCGGGCGCGCACGTGCACGCGCACATGTACACAGCCAGCATGCGCCTGGCCTGGCCTCACCCCACCCCCTTGGGTGGGGGCCACGGATTCATTACAGATTTTTCTTGGTGGCAAAGAGAGGAGGGAGGGGAAGGGGACCAGATGGCAGACAGGCGGGTGGCGGTCGGCCCTGCCTCCTCCTCCTCATCAAGCAGATGCCCTAGGAACAAGGGGCCCCGGAGGCAGAGGCAGGATTAGAGGGGGAACTCCGTATCAATTAGTGTCAAAGGCCGGGAGAGCTGGTGGGGGAGGGGCAACCAGTTGGCTCCGGCTGGTGGGGGAGGGGAGAAAGAGCTCACCGACGGTGGAATGGGGTGGGGGGACCAGAGAGCCTGCCACCAACAAGGAGCTGGCAGTGAGGACAGAACCACCCTCAGAAATCACCAAGGACAGCACTATGCTTTCAGCTAGGTAAACTGAGACCCAGGAGAAGGGGCTTCCTGGAAGTCTTACAGCACCTGCACTGGGGCTAATACTACTATTAGAGCTCTAGTATTATTAGATATTAGATAACATTAGATAATATTAGATATTAGATAATGATAGATGAAAGTGAAAGTCACTCAGTCGTGTCCGACTCTTTGTGACCCCATGGACAATACAGTCCATTAAATTCTCCAGGCCAGAATCCTGTAGTGGCTAGCCGTTCCCTTCTCCAGGGGATCTTGCCAACCCAGGGATCAAACCTAGGTCTCCTGCATTACAGGTGGATTCTTTACCAACTAAGCTACCAGGGAAGCCCAAGGATACTGGAGTATCCAGATTCTTTACCTGCTGAGCTATACCAGATAATAATACTAATAAAATTAGTAATATTCTTATAAGCAGTAATATCAAAAATCTTAGAAGCAATGAATAGCACTAGCCTCATTGCTGAGCACTTACTTTGTGCCACGTACTTGGCGGGCCATTTCTTACCTAATCTAATCCCTCCAATGGCCCAATAAGCCATATCTCAATAGTCTTGTTTTATGGATGAAAAAATTGAGGCTCAGAGAGGGGAGTGGAGCTGCCCAGAGTCACACAGCCAATAAAGATGGGGCTGGGATTCTGACCCAGTAAAGAGTCAGCTGAAAAGTCAACAAGTACAGCTTGTCTGGTCTTGCCCTTGGAGTGAGGTTGGGTCCATATTGGTTTTGAGGTGCAGCATTCTTGAACCTTCACTTCTTTTACCCTAATAAGTAGAACTGAATTTTAAATCCCAAGACCAGAATTCAAGTTCAAGCTCTTATCGACAAGCTGTGTGACCTTGGGCTTCCTTCATAGCTCATTTGGTAAAGAATCTGCCTGCAAAGCAAAAGACCCCGGTTCCGTTCATGGGTCAGGAAGATCTGCTGGAGAAGGGATAGGCTACCCACTCCAGTATTCTTCGGCTTCCCTTGTGACTCAGCTTGTAAAGAATTCACCTGCAATGTGGGAGACCTGGGTTTGATCCCTGGGTTTGGAAGATCCCTTGGAGAAGGGAACAGCTAGCCACTCCAGTATTCTGGCCTGGAGAATTCCATGGACTGTATTGTCCATAGGGTCACTGAGCCTCTTTGAATTTGTTTCCTTCTTGGTCCTATGATGTCATCCAACAATGGTGATAAATTACTTCTGATTAATGCCTATAATGGAATGCCATGCAGGCTTTTTACCATGATGAGATGGATGGGTATTTACTGATATAGAAAGATACTCAGACTATATTGCCAAATTAGAAAAAAAAAGTCAGAAATTTTAAAATGCCCAATATTTATCCCATGTTGATTAACACATATATACAGAGAGGAAGAATGAGATGAGAAGATGAGAGAGGAAGAGAAAGAAAAAGAAAGAATTAGTGAATCCAGAAGGATAAACTCCAAAATCTTCACAGTGGTTATTCTGTGCAGTGATCCTTTCTCTTTTTTGTATGTCAATATTTACAAAAATTAGGATGAATACAAGTGATAATATTAAAAGGTTGCTCTGTCGTCAGTCTTGCCCAGTCCTGAGTACTATAAGCACCAGAGTCTGGCTTTGCATACTGTCAAGTACCTGACACGTAGGAGGGATGGTTTGTCTCCTGGGGTGTGGTAAGATGGGGAGGGCAGTGGTAAGATGTGGGTCAGGGTCTTGTCCACAGCTCAGTTAGAGACCCAGCAACATCAGTGGGTCAGGTCAAAGTCATAAGGGACCAGAGTCTGAGGGCTGCTGGGCAGGGAAGGGTTAATGTACAAATCCATAAAGCTGACCCCGGGGTGTCCCACTTAGGAGACCATCTGCCAGCAGGCTTGCAGCTGCCAATCCAGTAGGCCTGCCTTCTCCCAGGCTCCTCCCAGCCTGCACAGCTCCGAGCAGCCCAGATGACTCGGCTCCAGCCGGGGGATCTGGCCCAGCAGAATCCTCATATCTCTCTCTCCAGCTTCAGCAGCAGCACTGGCATCTGAGGTGACAGAGATTACCAACCTTCCCAGGTAACGGTCTCCTCTGACCCACCGACAGCCAGGTGATGGTTTTCCCATTGTACAGTGAGAAAATGGAGTCTCAGAGGAAAAAGGACGTGGGCAAGGATACAAACCCTTGGGAGACAGCCCAAGTTGCTGGAGGAAGCAGCAAGCCACTGCCCCATCCTCTGATATTCTCCTGAGGGCACTGACTCCTCCAAGAGCAGCTGAGGTTGGGAGATGAGGCACCAAGAGCTCGGAGCAATGGGGTGGGGATGGAGGTGGAGCAGAACAGGAAACAGAAGTCCAGGAAGCTGGGTTTGAATTCCCCTCTCTGCCTCTCTGCTCTGCCTCATCTGCTAGTCTATCTAGACACTCTCATAGGAACCTTCCAACTCTCTGATTGTGGGGAATCCAAGACCTCTGACCATTTACAAGAAAAAGAATTAGATGAGAAACTTCCCCCTACCCCATCCCCATTGGTACCCACGCTGGAGTCAGATATTGGTCCTGATAGCCAAAAGAAGGGAGAGAAAGGAGTTAACTAGAGGGGCAGATGGAGAAGGGACAGAATCCTTGCTGGAACTTGCCCAAATGTCAGACTGAACAGCTCAGGACTGGAGGCCAAAGGAGGCAGAGAGAGACGCAAAAGCTCCCAGAACAGATGGGCCAGCCAGGGCGCGAGGGGAATGAAATGGCCGTCATAATCATAATATCTCAAATTCCTCTGGTGCATTCCCATTTTCAAAGCTCATTCAAATCCATTATCTTACTGGAATCTCACAGCTCCTCTGGACAGTAGATGGCCAGGGGCTATGAGGTCCATCTGGCAAGATGAAGCAACTAAACTCAGAGAGGCTAAGAGGTTTGCCCAAGGTCACACAGCTCATTTGCTATTAGAACAATCAAAAAGAGAACTGGGTCTCCTGAATCCTAGTTCATCCATCAGTGGACCTGTTATTTGATTCCCCCCATTCCCCAACTTGGGGGGTTGGAATGGTGGTATGTATTAATAATAAAATAGCAACAAAAACAGTAATAAAACCAACATGCATTAATCACTTTTGGCATGATAGGCACTGCTTTAAGCTCTTAATATATATTACCTCATTTAATTCTCACTTTGACCCTGGGTGAGGTAGATACTATTAATGCCAACTTACAGACAGAAGAGACAGGATCACACGAATGAAGTCACTTGCTCAAGGACAAAGTTATAAAACTGGAGCTTCGATTCAAATATAGAACAACCTGCTCCTTCACCACCGTGCCAATGGTGCCCAGTTAGCACTGCACATTAGAATCACCTAAGGAGTGTCTAAAATTTCAGGATGTTCAGATATCACCTTGACTCAGTTAAATGAGAGTGAGAGGTGTGGGACCCAGACATCAGTATTTCTTAAAGATCCTCTAAGCGATTCCATTGTGCAGTCCAGTTTGGGAATCAACACACCACATTCTCCCCAGGGACTGTTCCATTTATCATCTCAGAAGAGCTCGATGATAGCTGTGTTTCTCTCAGTTTCGCCATCTGTAAAGTCGAGATCCTTCAGGTCTGACAGACTAGAATCCATCCTCTCCAGGCTCAGGGCAGGAGAGTGTTAATGCTCCAGAACTTTGAGCTGAGAGCTCTGGAAGGCAGTCTGCTTCTCCAGAGTCAGCTAGAGCTTGGGAACCCTTCACCCAACTGAGCCTGTTGTAAAACTTGTATTATGTTTATTTCAAATCAGGCTTTTGTGCAACTGCAAACACTGGAATTTGCAGCCCTGGGGAAGTGATACTGCTAGCTGCGTTCTTCATGTCTCTGGGTGAACCAGTTGGGTGTCCTCCACAAAATACAGTGAAATCATAATGGAGTGGGGAGCCCAGCGTGCTGCCAAGGGAACAAAGGAAAACAGATCCTGGAAGAAGACATTGTGGCTTGGTAGAAACTGGGACAGTTTTATTTCTCCCCCAGACCTGGAAATTATCCCCACCCCTGCTTTTGAAATTGTCCTCCAGTTCCTCCTCAGCAGGAGGCAAAGTGCCTTCTTTGCTCTCCTTTCTGAGCCTGGGGGAGCAAAGTGTAGAGGGAAGGTGGTCTTTTCTCTGGGTTCGAGTCCTGGCTGTTGAATGACTTTGCAACAGGCTTGGACCAGCTGCTAGTCTACTCTGGGGAACTTCGCTGCCTGTAAATAAGGAGGCTGGACCCCCTCCTGACCCTGACCTACCTAGTTCTGTCATAAGAACTGTCAATTGCAGGATGGATAATAGAGAAACCCAGATGCATGTACAATTGCAAAGACAATCAGGCCTTCTCCTCTGAGAGCTCTCTGCACCACCTTCCATTTTCCCACCAGAAGCAGGTGCCATTGGAAGCTGCAGTACTTTCCTGACCCCCTTGGAATTCCAACTCCTGGTCCACAAATGCTTTGGGTTCAAAGCAGGGACTTGCAGGATTGTGACGTCTTGGATCAAATGTCCAGATGAACAATGTCCCAGAGGAGGTGGCAGTGACCCCAAAGGGCTAAGCTGAGGATGGATCTTGGACCCATGGGACACAAGAACCATAGTATCCTACGGTCTCAGAATCATAGAGCCAGGGGCATAACAAAGTGTGTGGGGCCCAGAGCTTACGCAGTTAGCAAGGGGGCTTCTTTAAGAAAACAGCCTGAAACACTTCTATCATACTTTATTCTCTAGACTTTTCAGTTGTGTATCCCAATCACCTCTTCATATGACAATTCTGTAATATTGTCATCTACAGAGACAATGGCAAGATAATTCTGCATTTTCTCTGTGTTGGTTGCTTAAAAGGACTTGAAGACCATGTGTCTGAGAGGTCCAAAGGTCCCAGTGAAATATGAAAGTGAAGGGGGTCTCTGGCACTTCAGGCCATTCTGGCAAGCCTAAAAGGGACTTGGGAGGATAGGGGTGTTCCAGGGTCCCTGATATGTTTCTACCTCCCATGAAGAGGGCTTCCCTTTGGAGTTGTGCTAGGAGTGGTATTTATCCACACTGAGCTCTTCATGCATAGAAGATAGCTCATTTTTACTTGGCTATTTCCTGTCACAACTTCTACTAACTCTCCTACTTAACAATCCCACACTCTTAGGGGAAAGCAAGTAGGGGGAATAAGAGCAGAAAATATATACAAAATGGCCCTGATTTTTGATAGGCAGAGATATACTCAATTGCTGACTTCAGTCTTTTTGCAGCATTTCCAGGAGTGAGTTAAGAATCAAAGATCCACAGGGCCCAGGGGACTGGGGCTCAGGACATGACGGAGGCTATGAGGGCACAGAGCTCAGAGGTTTAGGGCTTGAACTGAATGATGCTGTTGTTGAGGGGTAAGGATAAACACGGAAATACAGCCCAAGTGGAAGCATTCAATCTACTGACTCCTGGTCCCTGGATCACAGGTTGTTTACTAAGCCTAGCAAATCCTTCCCACAATTCTCTTCCTCCCTGGGACCCAGAGATGATGGGTAGCAATGCAGTACAGCAATTCAAAGTCCAATTCATTCTTTCCTGGCTGTGTGACCTTGAATGAGTGCTCTTACTTTCTCTGAGCTCTGGGTTTCTCAATGGTAGAATGAGCTTCTACCCACTAACAGAAGCAATATAATCCACATACCGTTTCTCAGCACAGTGCCTGGTGTTGGGATAAACAATAAAGGCTGGACGTTAACAATTCCTGTCTGGCGTGGCCCTTCTCACCACCAGAGCCCAGTGAGAATCCCCTCTCTTGCCTGTGATCCTGAGGAATGCCTGAGGTTGGCTTTCCTATCACATGTTAGGCCTGCACCAGTTATAGCATCTAGGGTAACTGAGAAATAGACTTGCATCTTTTGAGACCCTAAATAGAGACCACAGCATTAGAAGCAGGGCACTGTCACTGTGTTGTTGTTTAGTCGCTCAGTCCTGTCCAACTGTTTGCAACCCCATGGATTGTAGCCTGCCAGGCTTCTGTGTCCATGGGATTTCCCAGACAAGAATACTAGAGTGGGTTGCCATGCCCTTCTCCAAGGGACCTTTCTGATCCAGAGATTGAACCTATGTCTCCTGCACTGGCAGGCAGATTCATTACCACTGAGCCACCAGGGAAGCCCATCTGTCACTATATGGGAAAGGAAAAACTTCCTGGAAAGACCCAAATAAAAATGCTACAGTTCTTTACACCCCCCTCCTGACTAGGACAATAAAGGACAGAAACGGTATGGACCTAACAGAAGCAGAAGATATTAAGAAGAGGTGGCAAGGATACACAGAAGAACTATACAAAAAAGATCTTAATGACCCAGATAACCACGATGGTGTGATCACTCACCTAGAGCCAGATATCCTGGAGTGCAAAATCAAGTGGGCCTTAGGAAGCATCACTATGAACAAAGCGAGTGGAGGTGATAGAATTCCAGCTGAATTATTTCAAATCCTAAAAGATGATGCTGTGAAAGTGCTGTACTCACTATGCCAGCAAATTTGGGAAACTCAGCAGTGGCCACAGGACTGGAAAAGGTCAGCTTTCATTCCAATCCCAAAGAAAGGCAATGCCAAGAATGTCTAAATGACCACACAACTGGACTCATCTCACATGCTAGCAAAGTAATGCTCAAAATTCTCCAAGCTAGACTTCAACAGTATGTGAACTGAGAACTTTCAGATGTTCAAGCTGGATTTAGAAAAGGCAGAGGAACCAGAGATCAAATTGCCAACATCTGTTGGATCACAGAAAAGTAGGAGAATTCCAGAAAAACATTTACATCTGCTTCATTGACTACACTAAAGCCCTTGACTGGATCACAACAAAGTGTGGAAAATTCTTAAAAAGATGGGAATACCAGACCACCTTAGCTACCTCTTGAAAAATCTGTATGCAGGTCAAGAAGCAACAGTTAGAATCGGACATAGAACAATTAACTGGTTCCAAATTGGGATACGAGTATGTCAAGGCTGTACATTGTCACCTTGCTTATTTAACATATGTGCAGATTACATCATGTGAAATGCCGGGCTGAATGAAGCACAAACTGGAATCAAGATTCCCGGGACAAATATCAATAACCTCAGATATGCAGATGACACCACCCTTATGGCAGAAAGTGAAGAGGAACTAAAGAGCTTCTTGATGAAAGTGAAAGACAAGAGTAAAAAAGCTGGCTTAAAACTCAAGATTCGAAAAATGAAGATCATGGCATCCAGCCCCATCAAAAAACTAGGATCATTGCAACCAGCCCCATCACTTCATGGCAAATAGGCAGGGAAACAATGGGAACAGTGACAAATTTCTTGGGCTCCAAAATCACCTAAGATGTCAGTGACTGCAGCCGTGAAATTAAAAGACACTTGCTCTTTGGAAGAAAATCTATGACCAACCTAGACAGCATATTAAAAACAGAGACATTACTGGGCTGAGAAAGGTCTGTCTAGTCAAAGTTATGGTTTTTCCAGTAGTCATGTATGGATGTGAGAGTTGGACCATAAAGAAAGCTGAGTGCTAAAGAATTGATACTTTTGAAGTGTGGTGTTGGAAAAGACTCTTGAGAGTCCCTTGGACTGCAAGGAGATCAAGCCAGTCAATCCTAAAGGAAATCAGCCCTGAATATTCATTCAGAGAATGAAGATGATTCATTCAGAGATGCTGAAGATGAAGATCCAATAAACTTTGGCCACCTGATGCAAAGAGCTGACTTATTGGAAAAGACCCTGATGCTGGGAAAGATGGAAGGCAGGAGGAGAAGGGGCCAACAGAGGATGAGATGGTTGGATGGCATCACCGACTCAACGGACATGAGTTTGAGCAAGCTCTGGGAGTTGGTGATGGACTGGGAAGCCTGGCGTGCTGCAGTCCGTGGGGTAGCAAAGAGCTAGACACGATTGAGAAACTGAACTGAACTGACTGACTAGATTTGCCCCATGAATGGGAAACAGACCCTTCCAGTTAACTGAGTTTCCATCCCATCCCAACTGGCCAACCAGACTCCAATTTTCTGACAACCCTGATGTGCCTTCTCAGAATCTCCAAGAATTCTGGGAGAGTAAATCCATCTGAGGTCAAAACACTGCTCATTGAGGGCAGAGACTTTATCTAGTTCACTGTCACAACCCAAGCATCCAGCACCAAGTGTGGCACATAAAACACACCTGATAAATATGTTACTGAATGAGTGAGTGAATGAATGGAATACTAAACTTTTAAAGGGCTTTCCTGGTGGTTCAGCAGTTAAGAATCCACCTGCTGATGCAGGAGACTCAGGAGACATGGATTCAATCCCTGAGTCGAGAGGATCCCCTGGAGGAGGAAATGGCATCCCACTCTAGTACTCTTGCCTGATACATGTCATGGACAGAGGAGCCTGGTAGGCTACAGTCCATGGGATTGCAGAGTAGGACATGAGTGAGTGAATGAGTACAAGCATGAGCAAACTTTCAAAGGAAAAAACAAAGGAGATTATTTCCCAAAGATCAAAGAGAAGCTTTCTGACAGCTGAGTATTTTTCTTTGATTTCATTTTTGTAACATTTAATAAGCATTAATGGCAGGCCAGGCACTGAAAATCACTTTTCCTATCACCACAATCAATCCTCCCAACAACACTCTGAAAGCTACCCTTCACATAGTCAATGTGGTCTAATGGTTAAGAATACAGGCTTTAGAATTAGATCCATGTTCAAACCCTGGCTTCAGCACCTCCTAGCTGTGTGGTTGTGAATCAATTACTTCTCTCCTTGAGGATTTCCTTTTCTGTAAAATGGGAGTAACAAAATATACTTAATGGAGTTAATATGTTAAACATGTTAATGGATATGAAGAGTTCACCACAGTGCCTGGAACACAGGAAATGCTCAGTAAATAGTGACTGTTGTTTTTCCTGCCTTCTTCCTCTTATATGGAGAAAGAGCTTATCAGAGAGGCTTCAGGCTGTGATTCCAGGAATGAAAGGCAGTTTCTGTGTATGGGAGAGGATGGCATCCAATTCCCTTCCCTTTCTACCCAGACCTGCTACAAAATTACCTGTCTAGTTCTGGTAGAATGTAGGAGGGACCCTGTAACCAGCTTTCACCAGTGGAATATAAATAGAAGTAATGGACCACTTCAAGGCAGAAGCAGTTAAGAGCAAGTGTGACCTCTCCGCCTTGGTTCACTTTCCTTGTCTTCTAGCTGGATCATAGCCTGGAAGCCATGTTACAGAGGTAGGTCCCTGTATGGCTTTATGAAGCAAAGCCCTTCTTCAACCCATATAGGACTAAGATATGGACAAGAAAGGACTGGATCATGTTAAGCCATGGAGATCCCAAGTAGTGCTATTTTTGCCTACCTTAACTTCACTATTTTTATTTAATGACCTTCTTGTGTATCTCCAAGATTATATCTATTCTGCTTATTCTTTGAATCTAAATGGTATAAGTAGCCAGCAGATGCTTTCTCATGGTGAGAGATTATGTTCCTTGGGAAAAAGGAGCTCTGGGGATCAATTCCAGTGGGTCTGAGGGATTCCTAAGAAAGAAGATGAGATGTGAAAGGAAGTCCCCATCTCTCCAGCTACACTGCCTCCCAGGTCCTCCCACTGAGCAAACAACCCCATGACTATGGAGAATGCTAATCTTTCATTTAGGTTAGGTTCTGGTAGACTGCCTTCATCTCTAGCTGTTTCTGGAGAAACCTCAGAACAGGCATAATTACGGCCCAAGTATAGGGCTGTCCACAGCAAGATGACTTGTAATCGCAAACTAGGCTCCAACGGGAAATACATTTTCTGTGTTCTTCTTCTTGCCTCTCTTTTCTAGGAGATGTTTCTCATACCTAGAAATAGTTTAACCCAATCCTGGCTAAAGCTCTGGTCTGGAATTACCCAAACAGAGATCAACACCATCATGGTCTTTAATACAGAACTGGTCACTGAAAACATGGGGTCCACTGGGGTTAAATATATTGGACATTTCATGGCTCCTGGGTCTGAGACCCTTGCTTTCTAGTGATTAGTTGTGCAGGAGGGAAACAAGGGTGCTAAGAATAAATGGTGCTCCTCCTTAGTTACAGATGACTAACTGTAACTAATTACATCTTGTTACACATGTCCACACTAACCAGTCAAACCTAAAGGAAATCAGCCCTGAATACTCATTGGAAGGACTGTTGATAAAGCTGAAGCTCCAATACTTTGGTCACCAGATGCAAAGACCTGACTCAATGGAAAAGACCTTGATGCTGGGAAAGATTGAAGGCAAAAGGAGAAGGGGGCAGCAGAGAATGAGATGGTTAGATAGCATTACCGACTCAATGGACATGAATTTGAGCAAACTCCGAAAGATAGTGAACAGAGGAGCCTGGTGTGTTACAGTCCATAGGGGTGCAAAGAGTTGGACACAACTTAGTAACTGAACAACAACAATCCTTAAAGAGAACCAACAAGAGAAGTACTTGCTCATTCCTATAGAATGGCAGATGCAGAGGTGTGCATCTAGGTGCTTCTTTGATGTGTCTGACATGTTAGGCTCTTTTCTAATTTATCATCTCCAATGCTCATAGTAATTTTACTGGAAGAAAATTATTCCCCTCATTTTAGAGATGAGAAAATTGAGGCCTGGGGAAGTGAAACATACAAGTAAAACGGTACAAGGGCTGGAGCTACTTGGCTGTGCAGTTCAAAGTATCACACATCATACACACTGTACAAAGGAGAGTCAGAGCAGAGCAGAAAGTACCTTCCTAACTCCCAGCACCATTTTTGATGTGTCAAAAGATGTGAAGAAAAAGGATACCTGCTCCACCCACCTTATAGTATTAAAGCACTAGAGCATGGCTCAAAGGCACAAATATACATAAAATATTTGAAAAATGTAAAACACTATATAAAAGTAAATTATTAACTACTAAACTAGTTAACTGGTTGACAAAGAGCCTGTATAGCATGGAGGTTAAACACATGGGCTCCGGAATCAGATAGGACTGCATTTGATGACATTTTGACCTTCCTGAACCTCAGTTTCCTCTTCTGCAAAATAGAGATAAGAATATTCCCCATCTCATAGGGCACTGTGAAGCTTTAATGAGTTAGTATATAGGAAATTCTTAGTATAATGTCCGACTCACACATTATTATTATTCCAAAGAATTCTATCAGACTTGGTTTGTTTTTTTTTTTTCCTGTGAAATAGAAAAAAAAATAATTCTACCCATATCACAGAGCTTTCATAAGTTGAAATTCTTTTAATAATGTGCCAATTCTGCTGATAAATAACCCCAAAGTTAACAGAGGCTGGACACAGCTGGGAAAAGATGTGGTGGGAGAAGACTGGGCTTCCTGAGGCCAACCCTCCCTGCTGCCTCCCTGCTCTGCAAAGCACTCAGGTGCTCCAGGCAAGATGAAGCTGGCATCCATCACCCTGGCTCTGAATTCCAGGGCCCCCAGCAGCAGATCTGGCTCCTGCAGCCTCCTAACATCCTGCTGGCAGAACACAAAGCCAGAAATAACTCCCTGGGTACAGGACACCCCTTCACCTCCTTCAACTCCCTGACTTGCCTAAGGAGGTCATGACATGTGTCCACTTAACATGGCATCTTGAGGATCAGCAGTGGGCAGGCTGGCCCTCGAATCCTGTCTTCACCAAGACTGTCTTGCCTTCTGAATCTCACCCAGTAGCCGACTCCTCTAGCACTTGTTGATTCAACAGATATTTACTGTAGTCCTAGCTTGTGCCAAGCACTGAACTAGACACTTTCCCATTACAAGTGCAGTGAAATCTCTTTACTCTCTAAACTACCCCTCCTGGGGTATAGAATACAATGCCTATTCATAGTTCTAAGTAAATATGGATTGGGTATCAGCTTTGTCCTGGGTCCTGTGCTAGTGGCTGATAAACAAGACAAAGCCCTCTGGCCATATACATTCACACACTAATTAACCGGTTCCAGGATTGCTCTTCTATTGACATTTCTATTAATCAACCCAATGGTTTATGTATTTAACAGTAGTTATCAGAGCTAGTTAGCCACTGTCTAGCTTCTTTAGCCTTGGGCAAGTCACTTTCCCTTTGTGAGGTTCTGCTTTCTTATCTGTATAATAAGGGGAGGGGTGTTTTATGATGAACATTAATTGAAACAATGAATGGAAAAAGCATGGCACCAAAGTGTTCAGTGTTTAGTATCAATAGTTGATCTGATCCTTCCCAAAGCTGTAGCATTCCCTTCCTGGGAAACATAAATATATAGCATGCATACTGCCACTTTCCTTTCTTGCACCAATGATAGACATCACTAATGGATCAAAGCACTCTTTGTTATTCATCTCAGATGTAGCCCCATATGCCCATCTCAACACAGTGATTCAGCTGACTGAAGCTCTTGACTCTCTCTATGGAACTTTGCCATCCTGCCCTTACTCACTCAGTTGTATAGGTCTCTAGTTTGGCCAACTCTCTAACGAACAGCTCTTTCCTCTCAACTTTATTCTTGGGTGTTGAGTGTAACCTCCTTAGAGACTGAACTGCATGGGCATAGGCCCAGATGCCTGCCGGTGGTGCTCATTATATGTATGTATTGACTGATAGGCCTCTGATCAGCAAAACTGGCTCCCATTCTTCTGACTTGTTGCATGATTTTGGGAAAGTCAATTTTCATCTTTGGACAATTTTGATATTATTTTTCTCACAGGTAGTAGAACATAGTAGTTAAAATCTTGACTACTGGGCACTTACAAGCTTGTGTTTGAATCTTGGATCAACTTCCTCCCTGTGTTACCTTGGAGAAATCACATAATCTTTCTGAACCTGGGCTTCCCCATCTGTTAACTGCAGGTGATTTAATAGCACCCATCTCAAAAACTTAAGGGGCTTAAAGAAAATATTGCATGAAAATGGGATACTATTTTGAGATATTGATCTATGTGTTTTTTCCCTCCCCACATTTTCCCCTTTTTTACTGTTTAAGCAAATCTTGGGTTCTACCCTCCTTGCCTCAGTGAAGGCATGTGTCAGGGTTGAAAAAAGGAAGAATATGAGAGTGTTTTTAGCTTTTGCTTTTTATAAAAGTCAAAGCCTTTAAGGAAGGGGATTTGTGGACTTAGGAGAAAGTCCTGAAGAAACACAGAAGAAAAAAGATTTCTCCAGAGCAGAAAGAGATTGTCTTTGCTGGGGAGAGGAGAGTTGAGGAGAGGAGAAAAGAGGGGAGGGGAGGAGGAAGAGGGAGAGAGCTGCAAGACCAAAAAGGTGCCACGTGGGCAGAAATGATGAGTGTCTCCGTGGTAATGTGCGTAAATTGATGGTCAAGATGGGCAAACTTGGGCAAGCAAAATAACCTCTCTGGACCTGTGTTCTCACAATATAAGGCTGTTTTTAATCACCCTACAAGTTCAGTGCAAAGAAACGGGCTTATCAAGGATCTGTTGTGCTTAACCTTGTGCTTAACATGTATCTACTTTCCGCTGCCCTTCCTCAACACCAATGATTCAGCTTGTGGTCCTCTGAATTGCCATCTTTGGGTTTAGTTCTGGACAAGAAAACGTGGTTAACTACCAATATCTCTTGTCTCCTTGTCTTGAAAGGTTATCCCTCTTCATGGATGGTTCAATAATCCTCTTGTAGGGAAGAGCACTTCTGGCATGAAAGGCACTTCCCGCTGCCTGACTCTTCTGAGTAATTGTCCAGGGTGAAAAAGGACCATCACTACCCCCAGGCAACACTTCACCCAGCCCCATGAGGTCAACCTCACTGCTGGGCAGTCTCTTCTCCCTGTGCTTGAGCTGTCTTTGGGTAAGCTTCCACTGAAGTGATCATCTAGAAACTTGAAAAGAGGAGAACAGCTAGGCCTCACTAGTGACATTCCCCATATCTTGCCTCTGGGGAAGAAAGTGTTGGGTAAGAGAGAAGACTGTGGCAACATGTATAGGGGTTATAATCCTAACTCTGACCCTTATAAGGTGGTAACTTTGGCAAAGTTGCTTAAACCCTCTGAGCCTTACTTCCATCTGCAAAATGGGGACAGTGGTATGTATCTACTGCATAGGACGGGGGTATGAATACAGTGAAGTGATAGCTACAAGTGGCCCAGCACAGAACTTAGTTTATCAATTGTTGCTGTTCTTTAGTCACTGAGTTTTGCAACCCCATGGACTGTAGCCTACCAGGCTCCTCTGTCCTCAGGATTTCCCAGCAAGAATGCTGGAATGGGTTGCCATGCCCTTCTCCAGGAGACCTGCATATCTGCATTGGCAGGCAGACTCTTCACCGCTGAGCCACCAGGGCAGCCCTAGTTTAGCAACAGGAAATACCTAAAATTGCATGGCAGTACCACTGACTTGCTAACCCTCGGCCAGCCGCTTTACCTGTTCAGACTTCAACGCTCTTTATGACAAACTTAACTCCTGCCCTGCTAATTGCTAGTTATTTATAGACATGTCTCTTCTACTAGAATGTAAGCAACTTGAGAGTAATCTTTATCTATTACTATGCTCTACATATAGTAGAAACTCAGTCCTGATGTGAAATCCCTTTGCACAAGTTTTAAAAAAGGATCATAGCAATTGTGATTCTTTGTTTCTGATAAAAATGAATAAGTACAATCATTTAAATCTCAATAGCAAAAGGCCTTAGAGAAAAACAAACAAATCTCAGCTGTCTAAATTCCTTGGGACCACAGTGTGTCAGGTGGCTTAAAAGAGAACTAAGACTGGTAGAACAAGTTCACCCAGGATTTATGCCTGTAAGGTATTGAAAAATAAATTATTTAAGCTGCTATTTCTTATCATCTGTTAAACAAAATTAATAAAACTTACTTTACCATAAATACAGGGAAATGGTGAAGAAGGCACAAAGTAGGTGCTCATAAATATTGGTTGGTTGGTTGATTGAATGAATGGATGGGTTGGAGGAGAAAATAGAGAAAAGATGAAGGAACAAATAGCTGGAGAATACATAAATGGGTGGATGAAATTATGAATAAACAAACTAATGGTTCCTTGATCAATGGATGAATGCAGGGTAGATGGATGGATGGATGGATGACTAGGTAGTAGACGGATAAATAAACGGATAGAGGAATAGATGATGAGTTAATGGATGGATAGGTGAGTGTGTCATCAAGTTCACAGCAAGCATGAAGTATTGTGCCTGGGAACAATGACCATGAGTGCATAGTGGAAGCACCTAAAAGGTCAGCTCGGGGTAGTTCTTACAATTATAAGCCCCAAATTTCTCACTCAAGAAAAACTTATTCTCCTTGTTTATTTCCCTTTCTTCTCTAGGGAAACTTGCTTCCAGTAAAGCTGCTTCATTAATGTAGCATCAAACTCCTTTAGTGAATTTGCTCACCCCAAAATAAAATTGGGCACTACTAGTGGACAGACATCTTGAGCTATGTTCTCTCTCGTGCATCACTGTGGCACTGGGGTGGAACGATGTAAACAGCTTGTCAAGAACTTCCTTGTTTCCATATGGTGCCCCTAATTGTTTTGACCTTTCCTTCCTATACCAGGAGATTGGCAGAGCAGGTATTTCCGACCAGAGCTAGTAAGAGTTATCAGCACAGGATTCAAATGGCACATCTGACATCACTTAGCTATGTGAGCTTAGACAAGTTACTTACCTTCTGATCCTTAATTTTCCCATCTACAAAATGGAAATTGTCATAATATACAACTGCCTTATAGTTCAGTGGATTAAGTGATATACTGCAGATAAAGCATTTTGCACATAGTAAGTACTCAGAAACTATGGTTAGAAGTTAAAACTTTGACTGATGAAGAGTTAAAACACTGAGATTCATGAGCTCAGTGAGATAGAGGAGTGAACTCTGGGAGTGAGGGGGCCCGAGCTCTGATTCACTGTTTGACTCTGGGCAGGCAAGTACCTTTTCCTTTCTGAGTCTTACTTTCTCCATCTGTATAATAGGAACCCATGAGCTCTGAGATTTAGGAGAATAATCACATTGTCTTTTGGTACTTTTCCTCCACCAAAATGATTCTCTGTTGAACATAAGCCTTAATGTCCTAGGGCAACCATTCCAAATAGTCAAGCCAGGAACCAACAATTATTCAAGTTAGAGATTTTCATCACCATGATACAGATGAGGGCATTGAGACTCAGGGTAGTGACATGACTCGCTCAAAATCACAGAGCTAATAGATGGTGGGATAGAATGCAAACTGAAGCTTATTAACTACAGTGCCAGAACTCATCCAACTGTGTGACACTTCTCCCTTGACATGTGTCACAGCGGCATTTTCTTGGCAAATGGAATGGGAGTTGATGCCTTCCTTAGGGTTGGATGAGCAGGATGGGTGGAGGCGCATGTTGAGCAGGACAACTGTCCAGGGAGAGGGAAGGAAACAGGGACGTGTGGACCAGAGTGGGGATGGTAAACATCACGTGGCTTCGATGGCATCTTGCCCAAGCCACAAACTGGAAAACATCAAAACTCTAAGAGCACTTAGACCACAGTCTGCAGTTCCTGCATTCAAACCATTGCCGGGGTTAGTCTGAGAGTTAATTTACTAAAGGGCCATAGACACTGTAGGTCCAGGGTGTAGGCCATAGACGCTGCAGGTCCATCCAGTGGTTTGGAATGTGGATGGGTACAGGCAGTGGATGGCAATCATACTGGTTCTCTTCTTCCTCCCTAGAACCCACTGATGCTCTGCAATGAGCCCACTGTCTATGGCACTAATTGCTCGTGGGCTTTAGGCAAGTTACCTAACTACTCTGGGTTGGATTCCTTCCATAAAATGAAGTTAGAGAGCGTGGGATGAAAAGACTCTTAAGTGTCTTTTATAGTGGTAGCACTGTAGTCTCTCACAGTGGCGACATGTCTTTTCTTGGGGGGGAGGGGTCATACATAACCTTTCCTGTGGAAGAAGGTTTCTAGACTTATGCTTCGTCCACTGCAGTTTGGAGGCTGATTTCCCTCTATTGGGCCTCTGCAATGATGAGGTAAGTTTCCTCCTAAGGCTCCTGAGCTCTGAGCGCCCCCTTGCACTTTTGGGGTCCTACTCCAAACTCTCCCTCCCTCCTTGGCCATTAAAAGGGATGTCACTCTAAGGGAATGTCTCCACTCGGGAAAAGGCACACACTGGGCCAGCTGAAAAGGGCCTGAGGCTGTACACTCAGTACAGAGAAAGGAAGGGGCCTTAAGGGGGCGACACTGGCAATGCAGCCTGGTCCATGACCACAGGCGGTCGTGCCCGTCCTCCCCTTGCCTAGTGGATCCAAGCTCAGGGCACAAGTTTCTTGGATTACACTTTTTGCCTGCAGTGGGATGGGGACACTGAACCTAGAATCAAGAGACCTGGCATTTATTCTGGGTTTTTATATGACCTTGAGCCTCAGTTTCTTCTTCTGCAAAATGGACATAAAACAGTCTCTTAACTGTTGTGACACTCAAATAAGACCAACAGTAATAGTTAAACCATCACTACCACCACAATAATAATGTGTCATTATTTCATGATGTTACTTTAAGGCAAGGCATTTCATGTCTCTCAGCCTCAACTGTCCCACTTGTAAAATGGGAATAAATTAATTTTTCTGCCTTCTTCTCCAAGGAACTTTGAGCAGTGTGGCATCTTAGAACTAGGTGTCGGGTGACCCATATGTCAGCTGTACCTCTGGCATTAACATTCTGATGCTCCACAAAGTGTCCTGCACACTCTCTGTGCTCCTGTTTCCCCACTTATAAATAAAGAGGCTGCATTCAAGTTCCTCAAATGTCCCCTAGGGCCCTCCCTACTTGACTGCAAACTAAACGCCACAGTGAAGTGACACTGACTTATTACCAGGAGCTGATCACTAGGATGTGCTGGCTTCCTGGTAGAAACAACTGTCCACGTGTAAGGAGTTGCCCTGAGCCTACCTACCCTCTCTGGGAGTGGGCTGGGCCCCAGAACCACCTGCCATCTGGCCTTGAAAGGGAGGCTGGCCAAAGAAAAGCCTCCTTACTGGCTGAAAGCTCTGAAATATGATCCCAGGAACAGCCAGAGCTGTTCACCTGCTCTGTGAGACACAGGCTGAGTACAGATGGACGTCTCTTCAGGATCCCTAGACCAGGCTTTGGGCAGCATATGCACAAGAGGACTTCATGGGGCAGGGCGCCACATCTCACAGCGAGAGGCGGGGGAAAGAGAGAGTGGTGTCTGATGGCCTGATCACAGCAGGGAAGCTAACACACAAACCGTGACATAATGCTCTCAAGCAGCATGTCACTGAACCCAGAGCTCACCCAGGCTGATTCAGACTATGTAAAGGCCTCGGGCAAATCCTTCCCCTTCTGTGGGTCTCAGTTTCCCCATTTGCAAAATGAAGAACTGAATTACATGAGTGGGCCCCAGAGATTTTTTGATCTCTTATCTCTCTTAGTAAGAAATATTTGAGAATGAAACCCTCATATAAGTATATTTATTTATAAATTATACCTGTACAGTTGTTATAAACAATTATAAATGCTATAAAATATACCCCTTCATCCTCCACATGTAAAATGAGGAGACTGGATGACCTCTAAAATCCCTTTAGCTCTAAAATTCTGATGATGTACATGTGTAGGTCCCTGAGTTTCCTTACCAGTACCATGCTCTTATATTTGCATACCCTCCACTATTCACTCAACAAACATTTAAAGATTCCCCAAACATGGGCCACTGTTCTAGATGCTGAGATAGAGTAAAGAATGAGACAGACATGGCCTCTACCCTCAGTAATTCAAACGGTTCTAAGAATTAAAGGAAACACTGCTATTTTTGAATACTGGGAATTCTATATGGTTCACACTATTAGATATGAAAATGATTTGCTGGGGAGAGAGAGTTACGATTCATGCAATTAATCAGCATTTGTTTGACCCCCTGCTATGTATCAAGTGAAAGAGATAAACCAATACAAGTTGACACAGTCCCCATCCTCTTTAGTCTGTTAGAAGCGGTACACTTCAACCAATGATCCCATGCATGCATGCATGCTAAGTCGCTTCAGTCGTGTCCGACTCTGTGCGACACTATGGACAGCAGCTCACCAGGCTCCTCTGTCCACGGGATTCTCCAGGCAAGAATACTGGAGTGGGTTGCCATGTCCTTCTCCAAATGATCCCATAAATCAGTAATAAATTACAAATTTGTTTAGACTCAAGAGAGGTACTACATTGATAAGAAAATTAATGTTGGGTGTGACCTAGTCTAGAGAATTGTGGGAGGATTCCCTAAGGAGATGACATTTGAGCTGAGATCTGAAAGTAGAGTGAGTAGGTATAAATTAGGCACCCGGGGAGAGAGAGTGCTTTCTTGGCATCATGTGCAAAGGCCCTGTGGCAGGAAGGGCATGGGAAATTTGAGGAACTAAAGGGAATGGGATGCAGCTGGACCAGATGGAGTGAGAAACAGTATTTTATTTATTTATTTTTAATTGGAGGATAATGGCTTTACAATATTGTGTTGGTTTCTGCCATACATCAGCAAGAATCAGCCACGGTATACATATGTCCCTTCCCTCTTGAACCTCCCTCCCACCTCCTATCCCATCTCACCCCTCTGGATTGTCACAGAGCACTGGGTTGAGCTCCTTGTGCCATACAGCAAATTCCCACTGGCCATCTGTTTTACATATGCTAATGTATACGTTTCCATGCTATTCCCTCAATTCGTCCCCCCCTCTCCTTTCTCTGTCCACAGGTCTGTTCTCTATGGCTGTGTCTCCACTGCTGCCCTGCAAATAGGTTCATCAGTAACATCTTTCTAGATCCCTTATATATGTGTTAATGTATGATATTTGTTTTCTCTTTCTGACTAGTATAATAGTCTCTAAGTTCATCCACCTCATTAGAACGGACTCAAATGCATTCCTTTTTATGACTGAGTGAGATCCAACCAGTCCATTCTGAAGGAGATCAACCCTGGGATTTCTTTGGAAGGAATGATGCTAAAGCTGAAACTCCAGTACTTTGGCCACCTCATGCGAAGAGTTGACTCATTGGAAAAGACTCTGATGCTGGGAGGGATTGGGGGCAGGAGGAGAAGGGGACAACAGAGGATGAGATGGCTGGATGGCATCGCTGACTCGATGGACGTGAGTCTGAGTGAACTCCGGGAGTTGGTGATGGACAGGGAGGCCTGGCGTGCTGCGATTCATGGGGTCACAAAGAGTCGGACACGACTGAGTGACTGAACTGAACTGAAACTGAATATACCACTATATCTATATCTATATCACGTATATCTCACAGCTCATTTATTCATTCATCTGTCAATGGACATCTAGGTTGTTTCCATGTCCTCAGTTCAGTTCAGTTTAGTCGCTCAGTCTTGTCTGACTCTTTGCAACCCTATGAATTGCAGCACACAAGGCCTCCCTGTCCATCACCAACTACTGGAGTTCACTCAAACTCACGTCCAGCAAGTCAGCGATGCAATTCAGCCATCTCATCCTCTGTTGTCCCCTTCTTCTCCTGCCCCTAATCCCTTCCAGCATCAGAGTCTTTTCCAATAAGTCAACTCTTTGCATGAGGTGGCCAAAGTATTGGAGTTTCAGCTTTAGCATCATTCCTTCCAAAGAACACCCAGGACTGATCTCCTTTAGAATGGACTGTTTGGATCTCCTTGCAGTCCAAGGGACTCTCAAGAGTCTTCTCCAACACCACAGTTCAAAAGCATCAATTCTTTGGTGCTCAGCTTTCTTCACAGTCCAACTCTCACATCCATACATGACCACTGGAAAAACCATAGCCTTAACTAGACGGAACTTTGTTGGCAAAGTAATGTCTCTGCTTTTGAATATGCTATCTAGTTTGGTCATAACTTTCCTTCCAAGGAGTAACCATCTTTTAATTTCATGGCTGCAGTCACCATCTGCAGTGATTTTGGAGCCCAGAAAAATAAAGTCTGACACTGTTTCTACTGTTTCCCCATCTATTTCCCATGAAGTGATGGGACCAGATGCCATGATCTTAGTTTTCTAAATGTTGAGCTTTAAGCCAACTTTTTCACTCTCCTCTTTCACTTTCATCAAGAGGCTTTTTAGTTCCTCTTCACTTTCTGCCATAAGGGTGGTGTCATCTGCATATCTGAGGTGATTGATATTTCTCCCGGCAATCTTGATTCCAACTTGTGCTTCTTCCAGCCCAGTGTTTCTCATGATGTACTCTGCATATAAATTAAATAAGCAGGGTGACAGCCTTCCATGTCCTAGCTATTGTTAATAATGCAGAAGAAGCATTTTAGAAATGATCTTGGGGGAGGTGGGCAGGAGTGGTACCATGGCTTGTAGTTACCAAGGACCTAAAGTTCTACCAACCAAGGGACAACAATGGTGGGGTTTAGATGAGGGTAGGGAGTTTGACTTACTTTTCATAGAGGTTCCTCTAGTTTGATATGGAGATGGGTAAGGAAGGTAAGGATAGAGGAAGACAGAGTTACTGACAGTGGTGTGAGATGGGAGAACCACAATGGCAATTATCTAAAGCTGATTGGACATAAAACAAGATGATTAAAACAAAACAAAAACACCCTTGACCTTATCTGAACTACAGTGACAGGATGTGCTGCAGGCAGAGAAGAACATAGCTGCCATCAGGCAGACCTGAGTTAAATCCTGGTTTCACACTTATAAATTATGTGACCTTGGACAAGACACACTTCACCTCTCTGGTCTCAGTTTTCCTCTTCTGCAAAGTGTGTGTGTGTGCTCAGTCATGTCCAGCTCTTTGCAACCCCATGGACTGTAGCTCGCCAGGCTGCTCTGTCCATGGAATTTTCCAGGCAAGAATACTGGAGTGAGTTACAGTTTCCTACTCTAGGGGATCTTCCTGAACCAGGTATCGAATCGAAGTCTCTTGTGCCTCCTGCATTGGCAGGCAGACTCTTTACCACTTAGTCACCTAGGGCACTTAAGTATAAATGTATCAGTTAAGAGCTCTGGGCTTTTATCACAATTATGACTCTTACCATCCACATGCCCATGAGCAAGTCCCATCTACTCTCTGAGTCTCAGTTTCCTCATCTGTACAAATGGGTTTTAAAAATGCCTCTCTCTTTAAGTTACTGTGAGGATGGAATCAGATGACAGATGAGACATGCTTAGCACAGGGCTAGGCACATAATAACATAAGGAGCTTGGCACACACATTCCCACCAGGAGAGGATGCACACACATATCATGAATACACACGTCAGGCCCAGATGGCACCTCTCTTCCCGTAGGAGTGGTAACTGTCTTGTAAAATTCCAGCTCACTTGCCTAAGCTTAACTTTTAATGAAGCTAGAGTACAGTGATCCGTTGGTGTTTCTGCTCAGCGAACTTGTCAACAGGATGTAAGCCCAGGGAATCCGGCAACTAGGGGATTCTCCTGATGAGCGACATTTGCGTCCAGAGGATCTTAATATTTGTTTTAAACAGACAAATGTAGACGTGAATTACTTAATGACTGTTTTAGGGTTCGGCATTGTTCCTGTATTTGGTTTGGCTTTGTCTCTATGACATCTTAATTCTGTGTTTTATTTCACGGAGCTCTACATACAGGCTGGTGGCATATGGGAGCTCCCTCAGCAAAATCTCCAGTGGAGATGGAGGAAGGGAAAAAGACCGAGAGAGGGAAAGAGAGAGAGAGTGCATAGGCTGTAGCTTCAAGGGTGTGCAGTGAAGGGAGACTGGGGGACTGCAAGGTGAGAGAAATAGTCTAGATTTGTATGCATGGATATGAGAGATACACCAAACCCTCACCACCACAGGAACAAGATTTGCCACTGCTATTTGGAAGTCTAAACAGTGTCTTTTTCAATTTCCTAATCTGATTGATCACAATCAGAGAGATTGTAAATTTCATGCTTGTCTATAATGCATGGAGGGGCCCAGCTAAGCTGACTCTGCTGTTCAAAGTCATCCCTGGCTGCATTAGAGTTGGGAGAGAGGAGCCAAGAAAAACAGATCAGACCCGGGTCCCTGACTGCTCCTGGGACTCCCCCTCCATCCTCCTAGCCTAGGTGTTGAGGACCTGTTAAGTCCTTAAATGTCTTACAAGGCTTGACCTGTTTCCTGCCTATGTCTAGCAAGTCATCTCCTGTGAGACTCCTCCACACTTACTCTGCTCTGCCCACATCAACTTCCTTGTTATTCCTCAAATATGTCAAACTGCTCCACCTCAGGGCCTTTGTATGTTCTGTTCCCACAAACACTTTCCCCCAGTAATCCTCATGGCTGACTCTCCCTTCTCCAGGTCCCTGGCCCACTCCCACCCAATAATGCCAGCCCCTCCCTAACCCTTTAGCCCTTTGCTCGGCTTTATTCCTCTTTTAAGCACTTACTACTGCTTAGCCTTATATTATTTCTTTCTTTATTATTTTTCTCCCCCATGAGAGCAGGGCCTTCATGCTGCTCACTGCTGCACTGAGAAGGAGCTCAAGAAATCTGCTGAATGAATGAATGGAAGGATGGCTTTGGTTTTTAGCCTCATGCAGCTTCTTCCACTTTGTGCACTCATTCCTCATGGGTTTATTTTCTCTTTGACATGTACGGGCTCACTCTGATCTCCCCACCGTCGGTGGCTGCTTGAGGAATGCAGACTGGATTTCGTTTTAGCCAGAACTAGACCATGAAGGACAAGAAACGTAATGGCCCAAGCCTGAGACTGTATCCTTGAGCCACTGACAGGGGAGTTGGGAGATTTTAAGGGCAGTTCCTTCCTACAGGCCCCCTTCATTAGCACTGACTAAGATCCCCATAAATAATGCCCTCCTCCCCCCACCTGAGAGTTTAGCCCCATAAAAAGGTTCTGGGAAAAGAAAAAGTTATTTCTTGATACTCTACAAGGGATAAAGGCCTTATTCATTCTGATCATTCCTTGCATTTGTAGGTAATACTGATGAAATAAAAGAATCATTCCCATTTCACAGCTGAGATAACTAACAATTACAGTATGATGATAAGCAAGGATTCCACGCTTCACTGAGGATCTCTTTCTCTGACTTTCCACATCCCCCTTTCTTTCTGCCTATCTACAGTATAGTGCTAAGACTGCCTCACGCACACACACTCATGCTTATGTCTCCCATTGCTGCTGAATTCCAAGGCCCTCAAATGAAAAGACTGCATTTCATTCATTTTTTCCTCCCTGACGGGCCTGGCACGTAGTAATAATAAGAACGATCATTTATTATTAATAGTAAGAGCTAACACTGATGGAGCCCTCACAGCGTGCCAAACAGCAGCTTTCCATAAATTAGTTCATTCAGTCCTCCGAACAGCTCTTGGAGGTGGCTGCTATTATTAGCCCCATTGTATGGATGAGGAAACTGAGATTGACAAGGTCAGGGTGCTTGCCAAAAGCCACTGGAGCCAGTGAGTGTCTGCAAACAGTAAAAGGAAACAATTCTTTTAATTAGTTTGCCTTGGGGGCCTGTTGGATTTTTAAAACGCTCTGTACAAATCTCCACCGGCTCTTTTAGGCAACTGTAGTGAGAATGATCTCACCACAACCACGTGAGATGAGTATTTTATCTACGGGGAAACTGAGGCATGGAGAGGTAGAGTGACTAGCAGATTCCAAAGCTAGGAAGTAGCTTTGCAGGAAGTCAGACTGGGTCCATCTGACTTCAGAGCCCAGGCTCTTCATTGTCTTACCTCTTCCACCCCAGAAATAGTCTCTCACACCTCAGAGAAAGTCTTAGTAATAAGTAAGTATTGAACTCCAGCTTTGTTAAGCCCCTGCGAACTCTTCCACCTCACAGGAAGGTAAATTGAGCCACTCCGAAAGAAAGGATAATTTTAAAAATGTGTAGTGCCCCTGCAGGATGACCAAGGTGCCCATGGAGCAGAAGGCACCTAACCCAGACTTTCATTCTCATTCATAGGATGGAAGAGATGTCCCCACCTCTATGGTGGCCGGGAGTTAACAGGGACTCATACAGGTTTGGAAAGCACTTCCAGGTGGGATTAAGTTCAACCTCCTGTCCATGGACCAGCCTACACGGCCACTCACCCAACCACACAGATCTCTATATTTAGAGAGCTTCATTCTGACACTGTGCTGTGCTGTGCTGTGCTTAGTAGCTCAGTCATGCCTGACTCTTTGCAACCCCATGGACTGTAGACCGCCAGGCTCCTCTGTCCATGGGGATTCTCCAGGCAAGAATATTGGAGGGGGTTGCTCGAGTCAAATCTATTTGCAGGGTGTGTGTGTGTGTGTGTGTGTGTGTGTGTGTGCGCGCGCGCGCACACGCGCGTGCGTGTCTGTCTGTCTCCCAGTCTCCCAGGTTTGCACTGATCATCATCGTCCTCAACCTGTCAGGATGGGGTTGGGGTCGGGAGAGGGCTAATCTGATGCTGGGTTTGCGCCATGTGTACTCATTTAATTAATGCTATAAGTTTCATTGAACATTTACTGCAGCCCGGGTCTCTAAGACAGCACGGTTGCCAAGTGAATATGGCAGTGTCAGAAATGATCCCCTCACGGATTCTGTACACCATTCACCAAATTTCACCTTTCAGAAGGAGAAAGGCTTGACCCAAACAGTAACACTCCCTTTGCAGAGAAAACGTTCATTCATTGCTGGACAAGCATTTTCCCTGACCTTTGTCTATTGGCTCTTAACCACAGGAAATCGCCTCCCATCAGCCCCTTACTCTGCTCCCAAAGACAAGAGTCAGCACAAATGTGCTAACTGATCTCTTGGCATGAAGGGGAGTCTTGAATTAAATGATTCAAAGGCATTTTCCCTGCCTAACAATTTGGCTGTCTTTCCCTTTATGCAGTAAAATCTCTGATAGTTTGGAATTTATGATCCTTTAGACAGGAATTGGGCTGAAGTCTGCTTCTGGACTATTCTGTATGGAAAGGATTTTTGAAGAAAATAGCTTGCCAAAAAAAATAGGAAAGGGAATGCTTACTTTATTTAAGGGGGGGCGGTCACCTCTCTAGCCCTTTACAAACACTCCTGTATCTATGCACAATTGATATGCTAATTACAGACAACAGTTACATATTTATTGTCTTTAACTACTCTTCATTGATACGATTATTATTACAGTTTGAGTTGGCCTGCAACACTAGATTTCCCACTCTGAGCCTAAACTTCTTGGATACAAACTTTCCTGGGCTAAGGAATTTAAAAAGAGAATTAATTAGTGCCAGGAAAATTACTATACTTCTTTGGTAGGGTCAAAAGAGGCAGTCTCAGACATCCCAAGTACCTTGTTGATTCATGCTGGTTCTCTTCCACCTGGTAGGTGGTGAGGTTTGCCTGGGATAGCCCCCATTAGAGCTTCCATCCTGGAATAACCACTCATAGATGACCCTTTTTACCTTTGATATGAACTACAAATTATATAGTCACTCTAGATTTGATGGATTAGGGGATTAAAACTATGGTTTTCAAGGAGTTAGAACCTTGGCTAGACTGCCAGTGCTTGGTCATCCCTATACAATCTGAAAGGATAATCCATAAGGATATTGTACCAATCAAATCTGAATTCAGACCGTTCTTTACCAGCCCTCCAACCGCCCTCAACTGAAAGTGCTGGATCAGAAAGCAGCTAAACTTCCCCTGAGTGCAAAGTCGCTTCAGTCGTATCTGACTCTTTGCAACACTGTGGACTGTAGCCCACCAGGCTTCTCTGTCCATGGGATTCTCCAGGCAAGAGCATTGGAGGGGGTTGACCCAGGGATCGCACCCGCAGCTCTTACATCTCCTGCCTTGGCCGGCTGATTCTTTACCTCTAGCGCCACCTGGGAAGATCAACCTTCCCCCAGGGAAGGAAATACGGGAATTTAGGGAGGAAAATATTGGACTGCTCTCATCCTACCCACTCCATCTCAATGCA
Source organism: Oryx dammah (assembly GCF_014754425.2). Lineage (NCBI taxonomy): Eukaryota > Metazoa > Chordata > Mammalia > Artiodactyla > Bovidae > Oryx > Oryx dammah. The sequence continues at coordinate 55,677,975 of NW_024070196.1, forward strand.
GTTGCCTGTTAGGAGTTGAAAGCTCACAATTTTTATGGTCATCATTATTAGGGGGAGAAATGGATAGACAGGAAAAACACGATCAATGTGTATTAAACAATCACTATGGCCCTCACACTGTGGGAAGTGCTTCACCTGACTCAGTTCTCCTAACTCACTGCCTGAGATGGCTACTATTGTTATTTCTATTTTCAAGCTGACAAAATAGGCTCAACTACGTACAGCCACTTGCCTAAGGCACTTGGCTAAATGGTAGAACCTGGGAATCCAGGTTCCTGTGAAGCTCAGTTCTGAGCTCTTAACCACTGTGATATACTGCCTCCCACTCTGCTATGCTGTTCTGACATTTGAGTCAGACATCTGCTTGCAACTTGATACATTATAAAGATATTGCCTCATCAAGTATACCTCACAGAAGGGGAGAGGGAGACGGACCAGGGGGTGCTTTGCTTGGAGAAAGGTTGTATGGTGTATGCATATTAGTATGAAATCAACTAATTGCATGTAAGCTTCTATCCTGGTACTTCAGAAATAGATTTAAAATATCCTGGGGAAGTTCATTCAGGGGGTATTCCTCATCCACAAACAACTATTAAGTGTGTAACAAACAGGACTGGCTGGAGGTTCATCCTCTCCCTTCCCCAGCTCTTTTGTCAGATCTGCTGTCTGTGAGCTGGGCCTCATTCATGAAAGGAGACGACATTTCTGATGAGACAAAGTCCCCAGACTGCCTGGGGAGGAAGCTGCTGGGCCCAGATGATGCTATGCCCGTGCCTCTGTTTCTTTCCTTCCTAAGAACTCTGCTTTAGAAACAAGGTACTTTTATCGTTAAGTAAGCACAGAACATTACAAAGGAGATAGAAACTGACCATCACTGGATGTGGATGGTGTGGGTGAAAATGGGCATGTTTCAGGTTGTGTAGCCAGTCTGTTAAGAGACAACTCCAACCCAGCCCTTCTTGAAGACTTGAGTACAAATGTTCCCTGCTCACTCTCTACCTCAAACCAGGAGTAACAGCTACAAAGCTGGAATCTATTCTACAGAAAGGCCACGCCTGTTACAGAAGTAATAAGACAATCCTTTCAGCATGATATAATTCAGGGGCTAAATGTTCAGACTTTCACCTTGGGAATGGGTTTTCCGGGGGCAGGAAACTAGGGACATTAAAGGACACCAGGAGTGAAATGATACCTGGGTGGGGAGGGTTGGCCATTGTAAGAGTTTCATATGAATTAAATTAGGATTTGCACAAAGCCTCAGAAAGCATGACGGTTGGGAAACCTTGTGAGCAATTAATATGACTGAGAGTATGACTAGGAGAAAAAGGCATGATAGTAACAGACTGACAGACAAAAGGTGAAGATACCAAGCAAGGTGGACATAAGGTATGTTTGTCTGAATTAAAATACCACCAGGAATCTGCTGTCCTCTTCCTGCACCTCTGAAATATGGAAGACTCTGGACCAACTGCCACACTTCTAGTTTCTAGTGAAATTTCCTTTAGTCCCTTTTACAAGGGCATATTCTGTGGCCAACGCAGCACTGATTTGCTAACAGTAGGTGCACTCCGAAGGTGGAATGGATGGCAGAAACCCAGGAAGATAAAACCACTGACGTCAAAGCTCTCTACAAAGGACCTCCTTCTAAGCAGAGTAACATCAGCTTTTGGTGGTACTTGGTGTTATTGTTCCTCTTCTCCAGCCTGTGTCAGAGGATATCTCCTTATCCCAGACACAAATACTGGCTGCTGCTGCTGCCACTTACAGCCTGCTACATCCTGCTGGCCTGTCATGTTTCTAGTCCACCCTTCCCGAACATGGGACACCCATTTTTCTAAAGACCTGTATGAGCCAGGTTCCTATCAGACTATGAAAAGTTCTCCAGTCTGAGTTTGATTCTTAAGGTATGACTCCCCATCGGTCCTCCACCGTACACCCACTGGAAAGTTCAGATGCAACTGTGCCAGATCAGACATTCTGTCTGAAGCCCTTTCCCAGACATGTTTTCAATCTACTCCCAAATGAAGCCTGCCAGGATTAATAAATCCTCTAAGTGGTCTTCCCTGGACCACTTCTTTCTTTTTCTCCCACCCAACCACTCATCCAACACCAGCAAAAGATGAGTTTTCATACAGCCTTGAGTTTTCCTGAGAGAGGGCACAGCCTTCTTCCTTTCATTCCCAAACTCCTCTAAACTGAATGATTTATGAAAAGAATTGGGTTTTCTCTGTCTCGGAATGCTTCTGTTGCATGCAACCTCCTCTCTGTTTCACCCCACATCTTCACACTCTTTCTGCTCTTCTTTCATTTCTTCCCTCATCCTCCCTCCATCACACTACTCTACCTCCACATAAGGACTGGCTCATTTGCCTGAGTTCAAAGCAATCACATTCTTTTTGAAAAAACAGATTAAACTCTTCTGAGATCATCTTCATGATCTTGGGAGCTCCTCCCTGACTCCTGAGCCCAGAGTCCTGGTTTTGGATGCTGGAGACTAGATAATTCAGCAGCAGCAATAGCCAGAAAGGCAAAGAGGAGGGTGCTGTTTAGGGTGTATCTGAGGGAACAGCATATGGGCTTTTGTCAAAACATTCAGAGCTCCCTAGTTTCTGAGCTGAGTATAGAAATGTGCCGCTGTATCTGAACAAGGCTTGAGCTAGTTCAATCTTCATCTTTTCTTGTACAGCACCCCCGACTGCCTCAATTCCACCGTTTGTTCACCCCCTGTCCTCGGAGCTCTGTGATACCAAGAAAAGTTTCTCAGTCAAGTCATCTCCCACTGCCACCACCCACCCAAAGACAGCAAAACCTCTCAAACAGCAGCTGCCAGGTCAGCCGGTTGAGCATTGCTCCCCCTAAAGACTCTCTGTCCCTTCTCAACAGCTTCCACCTCACACAAGCAATTAGTTCCCATGTTCCAGCGGGAGATACAGAGTAGTGATGGGAAAAGACAGGCGCCCTGGCCCAGCTGCCTGCATCCACCCCTCAGGGCTTGGGGCACAGGCCAGAAAAGGGGGACTGCCAGGGTCTCCCCTCTTAAGCAGGAGGTCATTACCTTGGCAGCGGCTTGCGGGCTGTGATACTGGCGACAATGATGCTCTCTGGACGCGGGGTAGCCACGGCTTTAAAGGTTCCTCGCCAGAACTTCTCAAAAAGCTGTTTCTCTCCTTGCTGAACGCTCGCCATAGCCAACCCAAAGGGCCCGGGGCTCCCGGGCGCTGTCCGAAGTGCTGAAACGTGGATTCCAAAAGGGGGCACACCGGGCTCGGTCCCTGTCCGTCTGAAACCGAGAAGGGTGGGGTGCGAAAGACAGGGGTTCAGGGCGGGGGATGGGGCGCCTCAGCCCGGGCCAGCTGGGGCGAAAGAAGGCTTGTCCACCCGTTCTCTTCGTTTTCTGGGTCAGCTCTGGGCTGCGCTCTGACTGGCGGAGCCTCCGCACCCCAGGAAAGGAAGGGAGGACTGGCTTTCTCGGCAGCGCCGGAGAGAAGAGGCGCCGGGGTCGTCTGTGTGTGCGTGCGCGTGTGAGCTCCGGCGCGCCCGGGTTTTGTCTCTCTCACAATGTGACGTTGGAAGAGGAGGCTGGTCGCGCGAGCTGCACTTTCCTCCCCCCTCTCCTCCTCTCCTCCTCCCCACCCACTCCCTCCTCCTCTGTCTCAGCCTCCTGCCGCCATCTGCATAACAAAAGCCCGCAGGTCTAGGGAGGAGAAAGGGCGGGGCGTGCGCCTGTCACCAGGGCCCCGCGGCTACGGAGTTGCAGCGCTGACCCCTGAGAAAAGCAATCCCGGCACCCGAACTGAACCAGGCGTGAGATCTTGCTTTCCAGCTCCCTCGCCTCCCCCTCCGTTGCGGACTTTCCCCCAACCCTTTCTTGCGTGTCCTCTGGGCCGGGCCACCTCCCTATCCAACCCCTTCGCAAGTCCTGTAGAAGATCCTCTGTTGTGGGAGGTAGAAAACTTAATCAACCCACCTTAGTCAACCTGCCCCCCCCCCACCCCCGCACCCCGCCTCACTTCTGAGAGGGACTGTCTACAGCAGCAAAGGGGTAGGGGTGGAGTCTTCTGAATTCCTCTTTGAGCCTGGGTGCCAAGCGAGATCCTCACCACCCAGAAAGTGCCATTTGATGGACAATCCGTCACCAATTCGGCCTCTCGCCATCTGCCGAGCCGGCCCCGCCCGCAGAGGGGTGCAGCCTTACATCTGTGCATGCGGCTGTAAGGGATGTCTCTTTGTGCCTCACAGCCAGCCAGCCAGCCCGACGTCCCGCTGCCAAACTCATCCAAAGGAAAGAGTGCCCCCACCCCGCCCCATCCCATCCAGTCCTGGGGAACTCTGCTGCAGCCACTTTTTCTTAATACTGCATGTCTCAGGAGAGGAGTCCCATTTGGAGAAGAAAGGTCTTGGGGGAGGGATCTGAGGGGAAAATCAGAGGATTATAGGGGGATAGTTACTTTTCTGTCTCTCTCCATCTTCTACCCCCTCCCAGTCCAACCCTAGTCCCAGAAAGTGGAATTTAGAATCACAGTAAGACCTAGAGGCAGAGATCTGGGCAGAATTTCTGTCCTTCACCGCCAGGGTTTTCAATAAGAAAGACATGCGGAACCCCCCTTAGCCCATCTCTCCCTTGGAGTCCTTTTATCTCAGCAGAGTTGTTACTCCCACTCCCCAGACCTCACATTCCTGGAAGGAGGCTTTGCCAAGTCTTAAAGGCCTCCCAGCTCCTGCCAGTGCGTCTTGGACATGGGAATAAACTTCTTGCTGATGGTGATAGCCATAGGGACCCAAGGGACCAGGGCACCATTGTGAACTTCTGAAATTCTTTAAAAGAGAATAGGAGGAGAATATGAGAGAAAGGGTAGGCAGAAGGCAGTGCGAACTCTGAAGTGACCGAGTATCCTTCCAGAAATGTATCTGCATTTGGATTTGGATTTGGATATTTGCCTGCCTGCTGGTGACAGTGCCTGAGAGCACTGCTCACTCTGCAGTGACCCCTTCTGGTCAACAACTAGAGATGCATTTGCTGCCTTCTTAAACTGGGTTGCCCTGCCAGCAGGTGGAGGTAGGGGCTGGGGAGCTTGGAGATGAAGGAAAGGGAAGGCTGGGCTCACATATGTTCCCTTCCCTCCCTCCTGCCTCAGATTCCCACTCACTGATCACTCTCAGGTATTATTTCCCACTCTAAAGTTGATGTCATTTGAAATGCCGTTGAGAACTGGCTCCTTAAGTAGTCTGAGATATTTGAGACCATCCTTAGTCATGACATTGGGGCTCTGAATTGAATCACTCGCAGGGGAGAGGTAGATGAGATCCTAGCCCCCACAAGAAAAATCAACATTTCCCAGCCTGTTCCTGTTCTAATTCTTTAGAATATTGATAAAGTTCCAATTTTGTACAATATTGTCTCTTTTGAACATGAATAGCAGCCAGGTAATGTGGGAGGGGAAGCTGTTATTATTGCATTTTAAAGGTGATGAAGCTGAGATGTAGGATGGTCAAGTGACTTGCCCCAGGTGATTTGATATGAGCAAAGGGAGTCTGTACAAAATACAGTGGCATCGCTGACTCAATGAACATGCTGCTGCTGCTGCTAAGTCACTTCAGTCGTGTCCGACTCTGTGTGATCCCATAGATGGCAGCCCACCAGGCTCCCCTGTCCCTGGGATTCTCCAGGCAAGAACACTGGAGTGGGTTGCCATTTCCTTCTCCAATGCATGAAAGTGAAAAGTGAAAGTGAAGTCACTGAGTCGTGTCCGACCCTCATCGACCCCCTGGACTGCAGCTTTCCAGGCTCCTCTGTCCATGGGATTTTCCAGGCAGGAGGACTAGAGTGGGGTGCCATCGCCTTCTCTGTTGAGCAAGCTCTGGAAGATAGTGAAGGACAGGGAAGCCTGGCATGCTGCAGTTTGTGGGTTCGCAAAGGGTTGGACAAAACTTAGCGACTGAAAAACAGAATACAGACTCTGGTTTTGCTTGGGGGCGAGGAGAATCTTGGGATACCAGGTACCCCAAGGTGACACAGTATGAAAACTGTCAGATACCAAAGGAGTCACATACTTAGAAGCACATGGTGTTGAGTTTTCTAAGTTGGGAGTGATGGATGATAAGTTCTCGAGCCTCGCAGCCAAATTCCTGGGTTCAAATCCCACCACTAATTGGTTAGAGTCGGGACTCCAATTAAAATCAATTTGCTAGCCATTTCTAGAGAGTGCTTCTTTACCTGAATGGTATAGCTCTTTCATTAGAAAAATGGGAAATCAGGGAGAAATGATTCTAGGATTTGCAAACTCAGGCACTCTAGAGCAAGAACTACAGAGATTCTTACACATTCTTTTCTCTGATGATCCAAAAAGGCAGCATCACTAGGTCAGAGAAATAGCTATGCTCCTAAAGCAGTTCAAACTCTACCTAACTGACACTACTGTGTTATTGCAGTAAACCCCTTACTTTCTCTGTCCATAAATTTTCTGAGTATAATACGGCTAATCATTACCCACCATCATCAAGAGACATCAGGGTACCTGACAGTCTATAACCATTTCCAAAAGTCCAGTGAACAGTGAATGATTCAAATAATTACTTAGATAATGGGAAATATGATAATGAGCCCAATTCATCTGTCTTTGTGCCCTTATAAAGGATCATACCAAACTATTCAAATTATATGATACTGTATTTCTTCATATAGACTTTTGGGGAGAAAAAAATGATTTTACTACTCTGGGCTTACTAATCCTCACTTCTTGGAAGCTTTATCTTATGTCTAATTTGAATACAGCATTTGCTGTTTTTTATCCATTTCTCTTCTAGACTATGGAAAGACACTGCTCCAAATGCTCCTGGACTAACAGAATAAACCAGGAATCCTCCTCCCCTGACTGCATAGTTCCTCAAGAGACAATAGACTGTCTTAGATAATAATAACTGCGTGTATTGCATAAGTGTTACTATGTTTTATGTTCTAGTCACCATTTGTGCTAAACCTTTCATAAATGTTATCTCATTTAGAGTAGAGACTTAGACAGACATTTCTCCAAAGAAGACATCCAGATGGCCAACAGGCACATAAAAAAGATGCTCAACTTCACTATTAGACAAATGCAAATCAAAACTACAATGAGGTATCACTTCACACCAGTCAGAATTATTGTTGTTGTTTGGTTGCTAATTCATATTTGACTCTTTTGAAACCCCCACAGAATAGCCCACCAGGTTCCTTCTGCTCATGGGATTTCCCAGGCAAGAATACTGGGGTGGATTACCATTTCCTTCTCCAGAGGATCTTCCTGACCCAGGGACTGAACCTATGTCTCCTGCATTGGCGGGTGGGTTCTTTACCACTGAGCCAACAGGGAAATGATCATCACAAAAAGTCTACAAACAACAAATGCTGGAGAGGGTGTGGAGAAAAGGGAATTCTCCCACATTCTTGGTAGGAATCTCAATTGGTACTGCCACTATGGAAAACATCATGGGGAGTCCTCAAAAAATTAAAAGCCGAGTTGTTATATGATCTGGCAATATTACTCCTGGGCATAGATCAGGAAAAGACTCTAATTTGAAAAGTTACAGGCATCCCAAGTTCAGAGCAGCACTATTTACAACAGCCTGGTGGCTTAGACAGTAAAGCATCTGTCTACAATGCAGGAGACCTGGGTTCTATCCCTGGGTCGGGAAGATCCCCTGGAGAAGGAAATGGCAATCCACTCCAGTACTATTGCTTGGAAAATCCCATGGACAGGGGAGCCTGGTAGGCTACAGTCCATGGGATCGCAAAGAGCTGGACATGACTTCACACTAATGTTTTTGACAGATGAATGGATAAAGAAGATGTGGTGTATAAATACATATGTATGTATATATCCATTGTGTATATACACACACACACATAATGTAATACTACTCAGCCATAAAAAGGATGAAATAATGCCATTTTCAGCAACATGGATGGACTGAGATATTATCACACTAAGTAAAAGTAAATCAGAAAGAGAAAGACAAGTAACACACAATATCACTCATACATAGAACCTAAAATATGATATAAATGAACTTATTTACAAAACAGAAACAGACTAACAGATATAAAAAACAAATTTATTGTTAGCAAAGGGGAAAGAGGAGGAGGGATACATTAGGAGTTTGGGGTATAGCAAATACAAACTACTATATATAAAATAGATAAATAACAAGGTCCTACTGCATAGCCCAGGGAACTATATTTAATACCTTGTAATAACCAAATGAAAGAGAATGAAAAAGAGAATATAAATATCTGAATCACTATGCTGTACACTAGAACTAACACACTGTAAATCAACTATATACTTCAATTAAAAAGAAGCTTCTCATTTAATCCTTGTCAACAACTCTATAAGAAAGGAACTATCATGTCTGAATTTTGATTTGGAAACTGACTTTCAGAATGGGAAGAGGGTTCAGTGTGTGGAAAGACCACATATTGGTACACACAAAGAAGAGGCTGAAGAGAACACAGTGATGGAAGAATGGAAGGAAAAAATGGAAGTTAATGATGGAGGAATACACTCAGTGCAATGAAATGAGAGAACTGCCGTTATTCTGCCCAGTTTTAAAAGCCAATGATATTGTATTTATCAAAGTGGGATTCCTTGGAACCCTGGTGGCACCACCCCTCAGAAGGTTGTAGGTGATACCCAGGCAGATGGAGTACTAAATAACATCAGAGCACATGGTTATATATGGTCAGAAAGTATTCCTTTTATCACTTGTCTTCCTAGTCATTAGGTTACCTCCAGAAGGAAATCTCCATAGTCTGATTTTCTGAAAATGTCTTAAACACATCTCTTAGGACTTAATTTCAACAGTGAAAAAATGACTTCAGATTCAGAAGCATGGGCAATTAGCATGTGATAGTACTGCTCTGTTTTCACTGAATTTATTTTTGTAGTTATCTTCCATTATTGACATGCGACACTAGTTTTTCATTTCTAAAATGTCTGCTTAAGGACATTTATTAGGTAAAGAGGTGACTCACTTTTAACCAGCTTCTTACTATAGAAACTTCAAACATATTCAAAAATAAAGAGACTAGCATAAAGAGCTCCTGTGTACCCATTTCTAAGTTCAACAATTATCAACACATAGTTGCTTTTTTAAATTCTATTCTGGCCCTCTTTCCACACTCCTAAATTATTTTGAAGTATATACAAGAGATTGTATTATTCTAGCCAGTTGTAAATATTGCAGGATGTCTCTCAAAAAGATAAGAATTATCTTTTTTTTTACGCATAATGGCCATATCATTATCACCCTAGACAAAATTAACAATAATTCCTTAATATCATCAAATATCCAGTCAATGTCTACTTTTCCCCAACTGCCTGTTAAGTGTTTTTTGTTTGTTTGTTTGTTTGAATTGGGTTTCAAATAACGCTCATTCATTATGGTTGACTGATGCTATTCCTTAAGCATGCTATTCTCTATAAGTTCCCCCACCACACAGACACACATATACATACATGTAATTCCTTTTTTCTTCTGTATTTAAAATTTTATTTTATTTTTAATTAGAGGAAGAATATGGAACACTTCATGAATTTGCATGTCATCCTTGTGCAGGGGCCATGCTAATCTTCTCTGTATCATTCCAATTTTAGTACATGCTGCTAAAGTGAGCACATCTTTGTTTTTTATAAGAAACCTGGTTGTTTGTCTAACAGAATTTCCCATAATCTGTATTTTCCTGATTGCATACCTGTGGCATAGATGACACGTTTCTCTGCATCCTCTATTTTCTGTTAAGTGATGGTTAGATCTAGAAGTTTAATAAGATTTAAGTTCAAAAGAAATTCCACCAGAAGGTTAATAATGTATGATTTTTTCTTTTCTTGTGATGCTAGCTGACACTGAAGATCTTTGCCTAATTTATTAATTTATTAGAGGTTGCAAAAAATGGTGGTGTTCTAATCCATCATTTATTCTTATGTCTGAATACACTTGTGGAAGTTTTGACTTTAGTAAAATATTTTACATAATTAAAAAATAAAGTTATATTAAAAAGTAATCCCTAAAAATCAAGCATAGAAGTATATAAACTTCAATGTGATTTTATTTCAGTGGACTTTAAAACACAGTAGTTTGAATACACACCCAAGTGAGATGTTAAAAGAAAATCTGAAACGGATTTCAGTAGTAATTATATTATAGGTGGTGGTGTAAATATGCTTGTTCTGAAACATGTATATAGTGGGATAGAGAAAATGAGTAATTATGTTGGTGTCATTAAACTTGGATTTTTGGCATATCAGCAAGGAGATACAAATGTGATATCTATGATTTATGAGAAAAACCTGCAGCCCTTATTTGCGCTAGAGATACCAGTAGAAACTTATTATATACTTTTTGTCTTAAAATATAATTTCCGTCTCTAGTACCTTCTGCTTTTAAAGACAGAAGGCAACTTCTGAATGTGCCTCGCTTTGTCTTGTCTGTTACTTCTTTTGTCTTGAAAGGAGTACAGGAGTCTCTCCTGGAATGCTCAGAAGCAGAAGACAAAGGCAACTGACCTTGGTTCGGAGAAAAAAATAAAAGGACAAGAAAAAGAAAACCGAGGCTGTTCTTATTAATAGGTCCCTGTAAACTGCAGATCTGGAGTCAAAGCTGAAGCCAGGCATCTTCTGCACCCAAGTGCTTTGGGGTTAGCTCTCAGCAGCAGGACCCTCCCTATTGTCTTGCCCCTGGACTGGACGTAGCAGAAATAATACCAAGCAAATCGATAGTCAGGGTTGTGATGTGACCACAGTTGTTAATGCATCATTTTCCTCCTGGAAATTTAGTTTACCTTACAGGCTGGCCAGATTCTAAGCAAGCTCCTGCCAACTCAAAGCCCAGAGTAACTTCCAACGCATTTAATCTTTCCTCTCTGTGCAAGAACTTTACGAACATGTTTATGTTTATTCCCCATGGTGGCCCTCTGAAGCAGGTTCTGTTTAAATAAATGAAGGGATTGTCTGACAGTATACAGCCAGAATGTCTAGCGAGCATTCTCTTTTACTTTTCTCTGGGGGTCATGATTAAAATAAATAAAATAAATTTTGTTTTTAGAAAAATGATAAATGCCATTTAAAAAAAAATCCTTCTCAACTAGACTTTATGGAAGATTCCCTAGATCTATGATTCAGGAATTTAAGCAACAAGCTTAAGACTCTCAGCCCCTTCTCCTTCAGGGGATCTTTATATGAGGCTGGGCAGTACATAGAGGCCTTGAAGGACTGGGATTCCTGTCCTCATTAAACTTGGGCAACTCAGGACCTCCCTGGTGGTGTAGTGGTTAAGAATCTGCCTTCCAATGCAGGGACGCGACTTTGATCCCTGGTAGGGGAACTAAGATCCCACATGCTGAGGGGCAACTGAGCCTGTGCACCACAACTATTGAGCCCGCATGCCACGACTAGAGAAGCCTGTGTGCCCAGTGTAGCCAAAAAGAATAAAAATAAACTTGGGCAACTCATTCTTAATTCTGGCCTAAGTTTTTCCACCTGAAAGCATATGGTTGGGTTCTCAGAGGCCTCCAACTGGCAGCCCACAGGATGAATTTCTGGCCAACAGACGTGTTCTATTTGAAGCCCACAGAGTATTTCAAAACAGAGAATTTCAGTGACTACAAGTCACAGGCAAATGCTTTTCTTTTCAGCACATACCCCACTATTCCTAACTACATCTCATCCAGCCTTCCTCAGGCATAAACATTTTCCCTCTCAACCCAGTGGCAACTCCCAGACTTGGGCATCTCTAAGGGCCCTCCCAGGGGTGACATTCTACAATTTCTTCATGACTTTGTTTGCTTGGAATAGTCATAATAGTCATTTTAAACACAGCACAAATTTAGTATTTGTTGAGTGATTGCTATCTATCTTTGCTTTGGATTAAGCATGAATCATCTGTTCCCTCCTCAACAATCCAAGGATGAAGCTATTATTGTGATCCACCCTTTGCACATGTGGAAGCTGAGGCTTTGAGGTCACACAGGTGATGGCAGTTGGAACAGCTACCTAGGCTGCAACTAAACAACAATAAAAAAAAGATCCTGAACGCTACAATGAAGATGGAAGATCCCACATGCTGCAACAAAGACCCAGCATGGCCAAATAAATACTTTTTTTATTTAATAAAATAAGCAAAGATTCTGATTCAGTTGGTCTGAGGTGGTACCTGGTATTTCTTTTAAGCTCCCTGGGTGATTCTAATGTGCAACCAAAATTGAAAAACTGTGTGTTCCAGTGCTTTTCAAGAATCACTTTGGGATCTTGTTAAAATTTAGATTCCAATTCATTAGGTCAAAGGTAGAACCAGAGATTCTGCATTTCTAAACAGCTCCCAGGTAATGCCATGGATACTAGTCCCCAGACCTCCTGTGGAATAGCAAGTTTTTTAAAAAGCCAACTCTGGGCCTGGCATGACCCAGATTACATGCTTGCTAAATGTTGGCTCAGAAGTAATAAGGACATTTAGTGGGTTGTGGAGTAAGGGGACTTGATCCAGTGCTTGGAGGAAATTCACAAACATCCTAGAAAAAGCAAGGGGCTTGAGGTGAATAACTCTTTAGTGGTTCACAGAGATGGAAATTTGGAAGGTCTGAGTATAATGATAATTGTGAGCTGGAGTCCCATGGCTGGAAGTCAGCTAGAGTCTGGGTTCATGCATGCAGGTTTGAGTTACACAGGAATCAAAGCTATAGGGCTAGGGAGTGAACTTTTGGGGACAAGGCTGGGGCACTCCACTAATTTATTTAGGAAGTACTGACTGAATGTCTTGTAGAGCATAGGGGTCCTAGGCATTGTGGTCTAATGAAAATCATAGCCTCTGCTTTCAAGGGACTTTTAATCCAGTAGTAGGGGGACAAAGCATTAAAAAGACAAAATTCAGAATTCAGAGCCACCGGCATGCTAACGGGGAGAGCTTTTGGAAAGGGTCCTTGGCCCAGCCCAAGGGAGTTACGGGAAGATTTTTAAGGGAACTAACTCAGCTGAGCTGAGTTGTGAAACAAAAATAAGAGTCATCCAGGAGAGGTGGTAGGAGCAGATAGTGTCCCAGGCAGAGGGGGAGAACATAGGCTATAGCATGGAAAGAGAACAGAGTCTCTTCCCAGAAATAGCTCCGTTTACAGGCCCTGGGGCTGGAGATACAGCCAGAGAAGAAGCTGGAGCTATCGGAAGGGCATGAATGTCAAAATAGGGGCATCGGTGCTTTCTTTTTCTTTCTTTTTAAAAAAAATTATTCATTTTTTAATTGAAAAATAATTGCTTTACAGAATTTTGTTGTTTTCTGTCAAACACCAACATGAATCAGCCATAGGTATACATATGCCCCCTCCCTCTTAAACCTCCCTCCTATCTCCCTCCCCATCCCATTCCTTTAGGATACAGAGCCCCTGTTTGAGTTCCCTGAGTTGTACTTTTTTGAAGCCAGAGCCCTATGGGATCAATGAAACCTATGAAGTTCTCAAAAAAGTTCTTGCATACCTGTCTATGTGCATTATCCTGGGATAAAACTTGAATAAGACTGTCCAAGAGATTACAGATACCTGGCTAGGTAAGAATCCCTGGGAGCTATAGACAGGGTCTCACTGTACAGGCAAGGGAATGTCACAAACACAAGAGTGGGAGGCTCAGGGATAGAGGAAGAAACTATTATTCTGTTCTTTTCTTCCCCCTGAATCTCTGCACATCAGTTCTCTCTGCTTAGGATGCTTTCTCTTCCCACTGCCACCCACATCTCACCTATTTTAAGTCTTATTCATCCTTCAGATCTCAACTCAGAATCTTCCCTCCTTGGAGAAGACCAGCTTCCTCCCATGATACACACGTGTAGCTCATTTGAAACAACTGCCACACATTGTGATTATATAATAATAAAACTCATCACCAAAACTATCTGCTCCCCTCCCAACTACTAAAATAAACAGTCTTTGTTGAATGGTATCATCCATCGTGTTCATAGCTATAATCTCCACACTGTGAATGGGTCCTGGCACATAGTGGAGACTCAATAAACATTACTGAGTGATTACATACATATTTGCATGAATGAATGAGTGCATTCACAGAGTGGATCACTACCACCTGAATTCTTTCCCCTCTCAATCCTAGCCCTAACCCCCACCTAACTCTTCATTTTGTATTTAAAGCCCTTCCCCTTGCAGTCCAGTAGGTATGGTGGGAAAGAGCTGCAGTAGGGAATCAAGTGGACCAGGTAGGTTGCTTAAACCTGCCCCAGTTGGTTTCATATGGATGTTTTTAATCACTTACTGAGCAGATGAAGTCTATGAGTGAAAATCCAAGGAACTTTCCAAAGTGTCCAGCAAATTCCATCTGACTAGCAGCAGCATGGCATTCATGCCCGTAGTTTGAAAATCCTGGTATCTATTTTCCTTATTTGCCTTATTTGGCTTATTCCATTCAAACTGTCAGGAAGTTGGGAAGACTTTGATTTGTTCTACGTCACCCCATGTGGTGAGAAGAAAAGTACCCACATTACAATAGCAGTTTGGGATTTAACATTATTAGAGTAAGGATGAATTTGGAAGGCAAAGACTACAACTAAGGTGAGTCAAGAAAGTCTTTCAGGGGGTATCAAATTAGCAACCTCAGCCCCTCTGTTCTAACACCTCCACAAAGCCTTCACCTGACTTCATCTACCCTGGAAACTCCTTGAGTCTCAGTTTCATAATCTGTAAAGTGTGGAGAACAGCACTTTACCTGACGAGATTCTTGGGAGGATTACAGGAAATAATGTATGCCGAGTGTCTGCTTCCATATTTCCTTCTCCCCATACACTGGCCCAAATGTTTAAACACTGACATAACTCTTGGATCCCAAATTCTAAGCAGCCCCAGCAATACAGAGGGCAAAAATGTGAAGCTTTGGGTCAGAGGGTTTGCAGAACAATGGTCAAGCAAAAAAGAGAGAACTATGCAGACAAGCATTAGGTTTCATTAGCCCAAAAGGTTAGATTATGTATCTTTAACAGGGAGATTTCTATGTATTTTCCATACTGTAAGGATTTTCCCTTCAAACTGTCACTTAAAAAAAAAAAAAAAAAAGCTGATGGAACAGGAAAGAAGAAGGGAAAGAAGCCACTCTCTTTTGTTTCTTCAAAGGCAACCCAAATTTTATCCTTTTGGCGAATGGCTCAAGATAAAAACTCCACTTCAGTCTGCTTTCTGTGATTAAACAATCTTCTTGTTTGTCAAATAGCAGGGAGAAGAGAAGAAAGGGAAGCTCTTGTGGCTGCTAAGTGCTCTGAAATTGTACTCCCTCCCAGCTCCCTCCCGTTAGGTGCACTGAGGCCTACAAAGGGATGGATTCTCCAGATGAGAGTCAAAGCTGAGGTTCAGCTGTCCAGAATAGAAGAGAAATGGGGATGGGGTGGGAGACACTAAGAAGCTCCCAGAGGATTGGAGAATCCCCAAATTGGGATGATCTAGGATGCTTATCCCCGACTCCCACCCTCAACCCCCCGCCTTCATTTTAGGGACATTGCAACATTCAAAACTACTCTTCTGCTCCATGACATTCTCTACATAAGAAATCACAATATTGAGTAAAACTAATAGACTGCTCTTTCTTTTTTAAGGGGTTAGAGGGGGCTAGCTTAAATCCATCTTGCTTCACTGAAACCTAATTTAAGCTTGACAATACAAGAACTTGAGTTTCCACGGGAAGAAAGAACTTTTACTCAAAGCTCTTCCAAGTTCTGTAAGTTCATGCAGTTGTAAACATGTTCTTTTGAAAAGGTGGACAGATGTAGTCAATAAAAATACAGAACACCAATAAAGGCCACCTAGTTAAATTTGAATTTCAGATGAACAATGTGTGTTTTTTAAGTATGTCCCATGTAATATTTGGGATACACTTAAACTAAATGAGTTTCATCATTTATCTGAAAATCAAATTTGACTGGGCACCTTTTATTTTATCTGGCAACCTTAGGTACTGACAAGCTAACCCCAGGCTGCGTTTTCTTCTCATCTCCTTGTGAGCGGAATTGAGAGTATGGATAACAGTCAGAGGGCCACTGAGGGCTTTCTAAGGAAGGTTTTGGGGTGGTCAAACCCATGGGTTTTGATGTCAGGCAGGACTAGATTCAAACCCCATGTCTGCCTCTCACTTTGTGACCTCCAGCATGTGACTTTCCCTAATGAACTTTCCTTTATGGTAAAATGAGAATTGTAATATCTGCCTTCCAGAATTATGATTAAAATTGGGTGACATCAAAGCACTGAGTGACCTATAGCTCCCAGATAAATGGCAGCCCTTAGAAACACAGCTCTCTATCTTTCCAGCAGGCAGTTCTTTTCTTGAATTCCTCTTCCCCTACGAAATTTTCTCCATCCTGCTCTTCAGCCCAGGTACCTTTTGGTCTAAACTGCTACAGCACAGTGCCACATGCTCTGAGGCACTGAATTGGAATCAGCATGAAAGCAAAAGCGGCTCAGTAGTTTCCAACTCTTTGCGACTCCACGGACTATATAGTGCATGGAATTCTCCAGGCCAGAATGCTGGACTGGGTGGCCTTTCCCTTCTCCAGGGGATCTTCCCAACCCAGGGATCGAACCCAGGTATCTCACATTGCAGGCAGATTCTTTACCAGCTGAGCCACCAGGAGAGTCCAAGAATACTGCAGTGGGTAGCCTATTCCTTCTCTAGCGGATCTTCCCGACCCAGGAATTGAAACAGGGTCTCCTGCATTGCAGGCAGATTCTTTACCAACTGAACTATCAGGGAAGCCCTGGAATCAGCATCATTGTTCACAAATGTTTCCCAATCAAGACTGAATTTTTATTGACATCAGATACCAAGTTTCCTTCATCTCCACATGTCCAGCATATAACATAAGGGTTGACACATAGGAGACACTTGATATTTCCAAAATGAACATGTTATGAAACCATTAACACCTTAGCATAAATTACCCCTGACCGCAGTACAATCACAAAAAAATAAAGTCAGTGTAGGGAAAGTTTCTCAAAAAGCTGAAATTGTTCCATTCAATGGATTGCCCTTACTTGAGACTATTCTTTCTTCTTTGGGGTTGAAAAAAAATGTCATGTATAGATTAAGTTTGTTTAAGATATTTATTTGACAAAAACAGAGAGTTAACAAACCTCCATGTTGAGGTATTAATAAATCTATATCTCTATCCCAACAAGGAAGTTTCAACATTGAAAATTCACTAGTACTTGAAATTTGAAAGTCTGAGTATCAACACTTTATGAGATAATAAAGTGGGAAGAAGGAATGTTAGCTGGACCACTGAGGGAATACAACCCCGGACTGGTAAGCGTTGATGGGAAGAAGTGGAGAGGAGGAACTATTACATTAATACAGCATGAGACTTAACCCTGGAGGGTACATTTTATCTCAGTAAAAAGGCCAAAAGGAGTTTGAAGGAGCAAAACAGTAGATGAAAAAAGCAAACAAACTTCCTCTACTTCCTCACTTACGTAGGTTAACCCCACCACCCCAGAGATCAGGATCGTCATTCACTCAAGTCTGAGGTCCTTCCCAATGGTCCCTCCCACAGCTGCTCAGGTCAACAACCTCCTTCAAAGAATAACAACAATACAATACAAGGAGGGAAGTCCATTCCACTGACCTCCAAGGACGCTCCTGCCATTGGAATCCAAGTCAGGCCTCGGCCTCTGAATGAGAACAGCTGTACCAGTGCCCCCATGCAAATTCTGGGAACTTGCCCTTGACTTGGCCTCAGAGTTACATTTCTGTAAAGACAGTTCCTTAAACCCTTGTGGCTCCATTGACCATGATTCCAGGCATTGTTTGGTCATTCCTTTGTATCCTTCCCCTCTTTGTCCTGTCCTAGTTGGACACATCTGTCACTTTTTAGGTTCTCCTTGCTCATCTGTCAGGGTCCACAGCCGGGAAGAGACAAGGGAAAAGGCCAGATGAACGTTTCGCCAATAAGAGGAAGACTTGGATGTTTTAAATTTCTCCATCTCTTAGGGTAATCACGTCCCCCACCCCCAACTCAGAAATAATAATAGCAACTATTTAACTACTCAAGATGGGCTCACTATATGACAGGCATTACATTAGCACTTTATAGCATTATTTTATTTAATCTTCACAACAAGCTCATGAAGAAGATGTTATCATGTTACAGATGAAGAAACTGAGGCTCATGAATGTAAACCACTTGCCCCAGGAGCTTCTCACAGCTGTAAGCGACAGAGCTAAGGCCTGGAAAGCCAGCGTTTCTAATTCCAGACTTCTGTGTTTAATCTCACGTACACAGCCTCCTACCAGCCACCTTCAAAGACTCCCACCTGTTCACCCAATGGAACTCAAAACTCTCAGGAACCTTCAAGATCTGGTCTCCATCTGCTTCCATAATCTCATCTCCCACTAATGCCCTCCTAGAATCCCCCACAGCAGGTATTTTGAGTCTTATTTATTTATTATTGAGTCCTTTTTATTTATTTATTTATGAGTCCTCATATCTGAATCTTCCCTGGTGCCTCAGAGGGTAAGGCATCTGCCCACAGTGCAGGAGAGCTGGTTTTGATCCCTGGGTCAGGAAGATCCCTGGAGAAGGAAATGGCAACCCACTCCAGTACTCTTGCCTGGAAAATCCCATGGACAGAGAAGCCTGGTAAGCTACAATCCATGCAGTCGCAAAGAGTCGGACATGAATCTGAGAAAACTCTGAGAAATAGTGAAGGATAGGGGAGCATGGCGTGCTGCAGTCCATGGGGTTGCAAAGAGTCGGACATGACTTAGCAACTGAACAATAACAAAGGGAGAGGGTTTTGGTTTCTGCCGGACAGGACGAGTCTCTCCAAGCCTATGGACCACACATTCCATTCACAGTCTGGTATGAAAACAAAGAGGCTGGGCCAGTCAGGCTTTCCACCTGTCCTGGGGCAGTAATAGAGAGCAGTAGGTAAGGGCGCAGGCCTGGGTTCAAATCCCGGCTCCTCCATTTACCAGCTGAGTGAACTTAGACAAAGCATTTAACACCTCTGAGCCTCAGTTTTCCTATCAGTAAATTGGAGAGATAATAACAGAAGCCAACTCATAAAGTCAATGTGATAATCCATAGAAAGCAGAAGCAGAGAGGGTGAGAAGATGGCATGAAATTGAAGGGCCTCAATAAATCTGTCCATGTACAAATCTAGTGTCAGGAACCTGAAAGAGAAAGAGAGACCATACATTTTCCTCAGATTCTAATGACTTTGCAATTCTGATTCCCTCATATCCTTAAAACCAATGTGCCATTTTCTTGAGACCAGTTGGTACTGTTGGAGGGGAAGAAGGAAGTGTTAGAGGGGAAGAGGGAAATATGGGAGGGAGAATACTTAGTCACTAGCCTCACGTTTCCCTATCAGGGGATTTCCAGTAGAGCGACACTCCTGGCTTCTTGTCCCACCTGATTGGTGCATCTGGAAGAAGGAACTGAACATGCTCAGCAAGTCTCTCTTAGGAGAGCTGCTTGCCTGCAGAGAAAGTACATTCTGGGCTTAAGCAGAGCAGGCTCTGCCCATCAGTTTTGCCTGATGTTGGGGTTGGGGGTAAGTTCAATTTAGAAGAGTATTAGCAAGTGGTGTCCTCCAAAAGAGCTTCTTATCGGCAATAAAGCTGACACTTTGATCTCCATCTGACTGGCTCTTTCGTGTCTCTTGCAATTAGTTTTGAACCACCTTGAAAAGGTTCACTCCTCTCTTTTTATGTTGCTTGTTCCAATCCTCCATTAAGTCTCCTTGTCACAATTCCAGATGGCTGTCCTAAGCAAACTTTCTGCAAAGATAGCTCTTCCTTTGGCTTTCCTCTCCCCTGACATCCTGGCTTCCCACCCACCCAGGTCCTGAATCATAGAGCAATTTGGCAGATCCACTTTATACCCATCCCTTACCCTCTGCCAACCCTGCAGACGCCTCGACTCATCCAAGTCTTTTCTAATTACATCTTGGCTGATAACTATTCTAGCAATTTCTTCATCTTGGGTAAATGTTCCAACTTTTCCACTTTCTTACTGAATCTTTAAAAAAAAGGAATTTGGTAACTCTGGCATTTTTGAATCATCATAAATTTCAAGCTTGTCTTATTTTATTAGCTGTCCTACATTCCCTCTGAGATCTCTTTCCTCCTTTATGCATCTGAACCCTCCACGTATTTTCTTCCCCATCACTGAGCTAGGACTAGCTTGGACTGACTTACTCTAATGACCTTGCAAAGCAGCAGGAGAGATAGCACCAGGATAGAGCTCCCAGGTGTAGGCTGCCGGCACCCCCTCAAAGCATCTCCTGCAAGGTCTTGCTGCCCCTCTCTCTGTTCCAAAATACCTTCCAAGAATTAGTTTTTGCTGAACTAATCAGAGGCAGGCAAAAGTCTCCAAAAGGGCACTATGATGTACATTTCACTAAGAGAAAGGTGAGCTCAACTCAGCTTCCCCCATTAACACATGTGAAATGATTTTCTTTTCTCCCTTCAGATAAACTCTCTTTGCACTGGCTGAGATTACCCTAGGGGGTTAGGCAACAGAGAGGTGTGTTATGGGGAGAGGAGGACAGAGAAAAGGGTCATGTCCAGAATCAGATTCTCAATAGCACTGTCCAGAAGAAGGTTCCATGATGATGGAAATGGTCTATATCTGGGCTGCTGCTGATATAGAAGTTATACAAACAACTACCACATGAAATGTGGCTAGTGTGACTAAAGAATTGAATTTTACATTTTATTTAATTAATTTACATATAAATAACCACATGTGACTAACCATTACTACACCCAAGGGTGCAGCTCTACAAAATATTATTTTTTGGTTTATCTGAACCTTCCTTCTTTGTAGCCATAGTTCTTTGTGAATCCTGGGATAACACACAAGAAGACAATGGTCTATATGACTCCCAGAATCTGGGGTCAGTGGATGCGTGTCATGATGCTCCAGGCCCATGGGAGCCACCCTCTAGTGGATGGTAGAAGTCACAGATTGGTGTCCACAGGCAAAATTAAACCTCTTGGTTTGCTTTCCTTATACAATAAAAAAAGATAACTTAGTGTCTTGCATTTAAAAACCAAGAGATTTCACATAAATATTTGCATTTATAGCCTTTCTTGAAAAAGTCAGAAGACCCCACTTGGCCATTCAGAGGGAGATGAGTAGCAGCAGCCTCCTTTACAAAGGATAAGTTTGCCAGGGTTCCCACCACTCCCTAGAGTCTAAACATCCCAAGTAGGCATTTGGGTTTGTTCTTGTGCCAGAGTGTCATAAGGATCCCAGAG
Source organism: Oryx dammah (assembly GCF_014754425.2). Lineage (NCBI taxonomy): Eukaryota > Metazoa > Chordata > Mammalia > Artiodactyla > Bovidae > Oryx > Oryx dammah. The sequence continues at coordinate 55,699,250 of NW_024070196.1, forward strand.
AACAGTAGTTGTAAAACTCTTGATATAGAGCCAGACTCACGAACATGCTCCGAAAACTATATGGTAGGTGTTGGATGGAGAAGAGAGATGATGAGAATATGGAGGAAGAGGAGACATAAGAAAAAATAGAGAAGAAGAAGAGGAGAAAGAGGGGATGAAGGAAGAGTCAGAGGGAAATAAGAGCTTCTAGTCAGTTCCCAAACACAAGGCCAACAAAGAAGTAAGAAAAAAAATTCTTTCCCCAGTGAAATACTCACCAATTCCCAACAGCTTTAGCATCCTTCCAACATAATACCACAACCACCCACGTTGTAAGCTCATGGACAGAGGGTGAGAGTTGAGAGGTTAAGAAAGAAGGTAATAAACCAAGGGAATAAATCAGTTGGCCCTTAGGACCTTTGCCCTTGGATCTGCAACCTTTGTCCTGAGAACTAGTTCTCCTGGCTACTTCTTAGAGGCATTTGGGACCTTGTAACAGAAATACCAAGGGGTCTGGGATTCATAAAACCTCTTGTGGCTCAAGTCCCTCCCCACCATCCAGCATACATAATCAGAAAAGATAGTTCATGCATGTCTATCAGAGTAAAAGTATATCCTCTAAGATGAATGCAGGGAAAGTTACCAGCTATCTATTAGCAGAAAAATAGAGAAATGTAGAAGTTTGGCTAAATTCTCAAGGAGTTAAGATCTCAGGTTCCCAGTATTTAACTTTGCAGTTTCTCAAGGCCTGGACTATGTAATTCAGAATATGCTGGGAGAAGCATATCAAAATGCTGATTCCAATGCCTTGCACCAGACCTGTGGATTCATTCTACTTGGGTGTGGTGCTAGGGAATCTGAATTTTGTAGATATACAAGCTGTTCTACTTATATGACTCAATGAATCAAGGCATATTAATGCTGAAGAGGCTAGCCCAACCCACTCCCACCTCTGACTAGCAAGATTGCTACAAATTTGAGTGGTCAGGGAAGGCTTCTCAGAAAAAGAGCAGCCTTTTGCTGGGTCTTGAAGTATCCAGATGGGGGTCACAGGAGAAGATTAATTCACTCACTTATTCATTCACCAGATTCTTACTGAATACCTGCCAGGTGCCAGCTTTGTTCCAGTAAGCAAGACAGAGAAAACCCTCTGTCCTCATGGATCAGAGTTGAGCAATAAACAGAATATATAAGCAAAATGTAAGACAATATTGTACAAACATGAGTCCCCAGTCTAGTGGTCAGATGTTGGCAGGAGGCTGTCCATCTCAGTGAAACATCACACACAAGATCCAGATACCCACTCATCCATCCACCAATTTATCTACCCATCATCCATCTATCCATCCGTCCATCCATATACGCACCCATCTATCCATCCCACCATTTATCCTTACATATTCTATTCTTTCCTTTTTTCTTTCATTAAAAAAAAATGAAGTATAATTGACCTACAACACCATAAAAATTATTTCCTTTCTTAATTTATCTAATCCACTTAGGAAACTGAGTGCTAGACCCCCTGCGAAGTTCTAAGGATCCAAAAATAAGACAGATACTGCTATGGAATGAAGTGTATCTTCTTTCGAATTTCTATGTTGAAGCTCTAACCTCAGAATGTGACTGTACTTAGAAATAGGGCCTTCAAAGAGATAATTAGGTTAAAACAGGGTCATTAGGTTGGCCCTAATCCAGTGTGCTGGTGTCCTTATAAAAGGACGAAGTCAAGACATGGACCAAGAGAGACAGTGGACGTGTGAATGCAGAGAGATCATCCTGTGGACACATGGTGAGAAGGTGGCCATCTGCAAGCCAAGGAGAGAGGACTCAGAAGAAACCAAAACCGTTCTGACCTTGGTCCCGGACTTCCAGCCTCCAGGACGGTGAGAAAATAATTTCCTGTTGTTTGAGCTGCCCAGTCTAAGGGATGCTCTTATGGTAGTTTGGGCCACCTAAGAGAGACAGCATCACAGCGTTCACAATCCAGAGAGAGAGAAGGAAAATCAAACAGACAATTATAAAATGTTGTTCCCTTGCCTGAAAGCCCACCTACAGAGGCACATCCATTTGAATTCATCATGGCTCTTTCATTAATTGAACAAATATTTGTTGAGCACCTACTGTATTTCTGGTTCTGCAGTAGAGAGTGGGCATAAAATAAAATAAAAGGTGGATATATCAATTGCTTTTAGAAGTTCACAAACTCCTCTACTTCTCCCTCTAGACCAAACACTGTTCTCCACTCATTCTCAAATAAGGTGGGGCAGTGTAGTGTGATTGATATGGTCACAGACTGTGGAATCAGGCACCCTACCACTAATGCGGTGTCTCTGGTGGCTCTGTCAGTAAAGAATCTGCCTGCAATGCAGGACACCTGGGTTTGATCCCTAGGTTGGGAAGATCCCCTAGAGAAGGAAATGGCAACCTACTCCAGTATTCCTGCCTGGAAAATCCCATGGACAGAGGAGCCTGGTGGGCTATAGTCCAGGGGTCACAAGAGTCAGATATGACTTGGTGACTAAACTACCACCTACCATTAACAGGTTGTGTGACCTGGAGCAGTCTATTTAACTGGCTTGGGCCTCAGTTTATCTCTAAAAGGCAATAACAATACCCAGGTATGATTGCTGTGAGAATTAAATAAGATCAGGGACATAAATCAGAATAAGTACTCCATAGATGTTTGATATGGTTCTCATTGCAGCCTCCGAAGCAGAGCCAATCAGATGATGATAAATATTATCACTAATATGGAGTGCTTTCTCAATACCCAAGAACTCTAAGTAATTTGCATATTTTATCATTTTATACTCATGAAGCATCTTCCTTACAACTCCAGCCTTTCCTAGTTTAATTTTCTGGTTTCTCTTTTGTCTTTTCAGTGTTTTATCACTCCCAGGAAAGCACTTAAAACCCAAGATAGTCTGAGGGAGAGGCTATAAGCCTGTCTGGAAAGAACTTGCGTCTTTCTTCCCAACCATGGTTCCCCTGACGCTCCAGTTTGCACACTGGCTGAGGCAAGCTGGAGGAGGGAGGTGGAGGGAACGGCAGCACACGGCTCTCCCTGAGAGCTGCAGTCGCCAATGACGTGCTGGATTACAGGTCCCCAGGGAAGCAGTGCAGTTGTCTCTGTACATGTCATTCCTAGCAGGGTTTTGTAGTTAAATTTCCTCCAGCACCATTGGAAGGTACGATCCGCTTTCCTTTGAGGAACTGGAGATGGGAGCCAGCAAGGACTTGTTATCATGGAAACCATGTCTCCCCCTGGGCCCCAAGGGGCACTTCTGGAAATGGTTTGGAATTTGATCACAGTCTTCAAGCATAAGAACCATAGTTAAAAGCTGTTATTTCCTCACTCCTGATAAACGGTTGTTGAGAAGCTGCCAGTTCTGGTTTTGCTGGGGAAGACAGGACTGGGGGAGGATGTGGGTCGGGAAGATGGGAAGAGATGATAGGACGGGATCCCAGAGCCTCAGAGCTGCACAACACCCCAAATGGAAATGACGGTTTGGCGATGGTCCTGCCTGGCTTCTTGTCAAGAGTGAGACAGTCAAAGGGACAATGAGATTAGGTAGGCCCAGTTTTAAGTGACCACCACCCTCTCAGGATGGAAAGGGGGCTCAGCTTTAGGTAAGGAACTGAAACACGTGGGTAAGAATCATCAGCTCTAAGGTTTTAAAAAAGAATTCTAGGTACAGGGTTTGCAAACTCAAATACTTATTAGGCACCAAGAGGAAAAACTCCATCAAGGCAAATTGAAATGAGCTTGGTGAGGTTTTAGGGGAGTAGGAGACTAAATCCTGTCTCAAGGAGCGGGCAGCTACCATCTCCAGCCACCTTGTAGAGACTCCAGGCGGGTCTGCAGTTTCAGTGCAGACCAATTACCCATGTTTTCAGGAAAAGCCCCAGATCTGGAACTTTAGGTGATATCTCCTGACTTAGAAATGCAAGCTATGGCTTATCGCCTCTCCTTTTAATATAATATCATATAAGAAATGAATCACCAGTCTAGGTTTGATGCAGGATACAGGATGCTTGGGGCTGGTGCACTGGGATGACCCAGAGAGATGGTATTGGGAGGGAGGTGGGAGGGGGTTCAGGATTGGGAACATGTGTACACCTGTGGTGGATTCATGTTGATGTATGGCAAAACCAATACAGTATCGTAAAGTAAAATAAAGTAAAAGAAAAAAAAATAAAAAAAAAAAGTATAGTTGACTTATAAAAAAAAAAAGAAACGTAAGGTATGGATTCAAACATTTAAAAATCACATCACAGGCCAAATAAAACATGCCTAAAGGTCAAATCCAGCTCATTCGTTCAAGTTTGCAGACTGTGCTATGAGTGATGAAAAGAAACTCCAAATTCCAGAGACCAAAGGGAATTTTAATATATCAGTTACAACTGCAACAAAAAACACAGTAGAAGGAGTAGTTATGATTTATTCGGCACTTACTCTGTGCTTAGAAATTTGTTCACATTATTCTCAGCCACAACCTCAGGGGTGTAGGGATTTTTACCCCAACTTAGGAAGAAATTGAGGATCACAGAGATTAAGTCATTTGCCCAAGTCACACTTTACTATATTGGTGTCTCTGCAGAGAGGGTGATCATTCCCTGTGTGTCTTCTGCAGCACAGAGTGCCTCAGAGATCTCCAAAGGCTTCCTCTTTCTCTAAAATTTTGCTTTGCTATATCCATCAGCCTTGTTCTAATGTAGTGGTTTTAACTGGGGGGCAATTTTGACGTTTATCAAAGTCTACACATTTTTGAGCTTCCCAGGTGGCGCAGTGGTAAAGTATCCGCCTGCCAATGAAGGAGACACAGGAGAAGTGGGTTCAATCCCTGGGTTGGGAAGATTCCCTGGAGGAGGAAATGGCAACCCACTCCACTATTCTTGCCTGGGAAATCCATGAACAGAGAAGCCTGGTGGACTATAGTCCATGGGGTCACAAAGAGATGGACACAAATGTGTGACTGAGCATGCGCAAATGGTTTTGGTTGTCACACTGGTGGAGAATCCACCACTGGTGGAGAAGGAGAATCCCACCACCACTGGTGGGGAATCACTGGTGGAGAATCCCATGGACAGAGGAGCCTGGCAGGCTACAACTTAGTGCTTTCTTTCTTTCTTTCTTTCTGGTGGAGGAAGAGAGGGGGCGCTACTAGCATATAGTTGGGAGGGGCCAGGGATGTTGCTACACACTGTCCAACGCACGAGGCAGCTCCCACCACAAAGAACTATCCAGGTCCAAATGTCAGTAGTGCCAAGGTTGATAAACCCTTATCTAAAACTATTAGGGGAGGGAGAGCTGAGGACTAGGGGTTCCCAGGTGACTCAGGGGTAAAGAATCCTCCTGCAGATGCAGGAGCTGCTGGAGTCTTGGGTTCGATCCCTGGGTGGGGAAGATCTACAGGGGAAGGAAACAGTGATCCACTCCAGTATTCTTAAGGTCTTCCCTGTAGCTCAGATTGTAAAGAATCTGCTTACAATGCAGGAGACCTGGGTTTGACCCCTAGGTCAGGAAGATCCTCTGGAGAAGGGAATGGCAACCCACTCCAGTACTCTTGCCTGGAGAATCCCATGGACAGAGGAGCCTGGCGGACTACAGTCTATGGGATCACAGAGTCGGGCACGACTGAGCGACTAACACTATCACTACTACTACCAGTATTCTTGCCTGAGAAAGCCCATGAACAGAGGACTGGGGGGTTCCTAAGGAGATGAGGAGGAGGAAGAGGAAAATACTGAGAATGATACTTGTAAAAGTAGCTCCATTGTCAGAGAAACTCCATGATTTACCGAGTGCTCTCACCACAGTTTCACTAGTATTTCATGACACCCCGTTAACACTTCTTATTGCTGTTTTACAGATGAGGAAACTGGGGCCCAGGGAGAGAGATTTTCCCTTGGGCTTCATGAATGGCATCTTGCAGATACTATTGAGTGTCTGGGATATCTTGGTTCTGGTTAAGGGATCTGCCCCTTCCACCAACGCTTATTAAATATTTTCTACCTGTCGGGCACTTCACTAAGAATTTTACATGCATCATCTTAAATCCCTCCAACAACCTAATGAAACAAGCACTTGTTTTATCTCCATTTTTACAATTTAAAAATTGAGATTCAGAGGAGTGACTTCACTTGACCAAAAACACTGGAATTTGAACTCAGGCATTTATGACTTTGAACCCTGTGCTCTTAACCATTCTACTATTTTTCATTCCATGATAAGTTCCCCATGGTTGTCCAATAAGGAAGCATTTACTGAGTTCCTTATTTTGAGGAAATTGAGAACACACAAGAGCAATTCCTAATGCATCCAGACTTCAAGGAGCTTACATTCCAATGGAAAGATCAGGTACATTCACCACTAGCTAGAACATTTCTTCATTTTATAAATGAAGTGACCAGGCCATAAAGAAGAGTCAGTATAGTGCTTACCAAATACAGTCTGCTGCCTAATTTTGTAAATAAAGTTTTATTGGTACACCAGCCCTTCTGATTTGTTTACATAATGCCCACGGCTGCTTCTGAGTTAAGTAGCTGCTACAGAGACCACCCAGCCTATAAAGTAAAATATATTTACCACATGGCCCTTTACAGAAAAAGTTTGCTGGCCCTGTTGTAGAAAAGAAATGAACAATACTGAAAATAACCCACTTTATGTGCTTCTCTCTGCATTGGTGATTGATTATAGCTCATAAATATTGGCATAAGGACTCCCAGAGATGACATTAATGACATTAACAAACTGGGTGCTGACTGTGTGCCAGGCTAATCTAATCCTCCCTAGTTCCCCCAAGAAACCTATCAGACAGGTATCATTAACCCCTTTCACACATGAGGAACATTAGGCTCAGAGAGGTCAAGAGGCAAACCCCAGGTCAAGGAGCTATCAGGGAACAGAAGCAGGGTCCAAAGGTGGACATGTACAGCTCCAAAGCTCTCAGCTTTCTACATGTGGAAAAACTCAGCATGAGCCCTGGCTCGGTTGCATCAGGAAATTCTGGTAAGTTTTCCATAAATAAAATTTTCTTCTTGTCTTCCATGATGAGGGCTCCCACCCCTGTAAACCAGTGTGATACTGTGGTTTATAATAAGAAATATGTATTTGGCCTTCGTCCCCATTCCTGGCACAGAGCTCCTAAAACCCTTGGAATTTCCTAAGTGATGAGGGTGATGAAGGAGTTTTGTTATGTCAATAAGGTGATCTTTGGAAAACTCCTAGGTAACCTAAGAATGGAGGCTGGTGGCCAGGGGGTCCAACCATGTGATTAGAAGGTTGGAACTTTCAGACCTACCCCATCTCAACCTCTGGGGGTGTGGGGGAATGGGGCTGGAAATTGAGTTCAATGACTAAAGGTCAATAATTTAATCAATCATGCCTGAGTAATGAAGCCTTCATAAAAACCTGGAGGACAGACTCTGAGTGCTTCTGGTTGGTGAACAGGTGGAGGTGCTGGGAGAGGATGCTCAGGGAGATATCCTGAGCATCCAGCTACTTCTGATGTAATTTGCCCTGTACATCTCTTCCATCTGGCTTTCCTGAATTATATCCTTTTTACAGTAAACTGGTGATCTAGTACGTAAAATGTTTTTCTGAGGTTTGTGAGCCACTCTAGCAAATTAATCAAGGAGTGGATTGTTGAAAGCTCCCATCTATAGCCAGGAGGTCAGAAATATATGTAACCGTCTGGACTTGCCATTGGTGTCTGAAGTGGAGGTGGGGGCAATCTTGTGATGCTAAACCCTTCACCTGGGGAATCTGATGTCAGTGTAGAGGGTGTCAGAACTGAGTTGCACTATAGGACATCTGAGGCTTCCCAGGTGGCTCAGATGGTAAAGAATCTGCCTGAAATGTGGGAGACCCGGGTTCAATCCCTGGTTCAGGAAGATGCCCTGAAGAAGAAAATGGCTACTCACTCCAGTATTCTTGCCTGGAGAATTCCATGGACAGAGGACGCTGGCAGGCTACAGTCCATGGGGTCGCAAAGAGCTGGATATGACTGACTGAGTAACACTTCCACTCATGCATAGGACATCTAACTGGTGTTGGGGAATTGCTTGGTGGATGAGGAAGAACCCACACTTGGGATGCAGTGTGACTGAGTGGTACCGACACTTGGTGTCAGAATTGTAACCAGTAAGAAGCTTCTGCCAGGCTCAGAAAGTCCTGGAAACTCTTTTCATAACCAACTTGTCTGTCTCAGACAGCACTCTGGTAAGTTCCACACCTTGGGAAGCTGCTGCAGCTCCCAGACTGGCCCGAGTGCCTTTCCGCCCCCAGTAGTCCAGCAGTTGATATTTACACAGACTTTACAATCTTCTCTGGTTAATCCAGCATGCTCTCGGTCACTTCTCATTAAGCCAAGTGTAGCCTCCTTTTCACTAGTTCTGAATTAAGTTGTCACTTTCCCCAGCAAGGGACTGAAGCTGGAAAGCACAAGCACAAAGCTTGGAAGACAAGTGAAAGAAAAGAGGACAGCCTCTCCCTCCCCCCTCATCTCCCACCCACTTTCCTGGAGTGACAAAGATACTACCACTCACCATATCCTCTCACCTGCAAGTTAAACAAAAATAAGTCCCAGTATGTTGGGGACTCTTTTTTTTTTTTTTTTTTTTTAAGCTGCGGGTATTTGGCCCAGTTGCTGCAGAAAAATATTTGACTACAGCAGTTGGACCTGTAAATATCTTTCTTGGTGTTCCCAAGCTGCCCAATTATCCCAGCTGTGCAGCCAAGGCCCCCTCTGGGATGTTTTCAAGAGAACTAGCTCACAGCAGACATGCTGCTCTTATTTCAGCTGTCCCTGATCAAGCAGCCAGAGCCCTAGCCCTTCCTCTCCCCAGCTTGATCTCAGACCACAAAATCCAATTGTCTCCCCAAGGCCTTCACTGACTGACAAATTGCTGCCCCAGCAATGGTGAAATGGTTACTAGGGCTCCCTTTGGCAGCAAATCCAGGAGCAAGTTGTATATTTTCGTAGAAAGAATTTGGGTTTAAATCTCCCAGCTCTGCTCCTCCCAGCTATGTGATTCTGAGCAAGTGACTTAGCATCTTGGAGTCTCTATTTCTTCTTTCATAAGGTGGGCTATCATCGGGGCTTGTCTCCACAATGTAATTAAATAACACAATGATGTATTTTTTAATTGTGATAAAATATACATAACATAAAGTTTTCCATTGTAACTATTTTAAGTGTACAGTTTAGGGGTATTAAGTATATTCATATTGTTGTACAACTATCACCACCATCCATCTCCAGAATTCTTTTCATCTTGCAAAACTGAAACTCTATACTCATTAAATACTAACTCGCCGTCCCCCTCCCCCAGAAACCATCATTTTAATTTCTGTCTCTGTGAATTTGGCTACTCTTGGCACCTCATATATGTAGAATCACACAGTGTTTTTCCTTTTGTGACAAGGTTATTTCACTTGGAATGATGTCCTCAAGGTTCATCCAGATGGAAGCATGTGTCAGAATTTTCTTCCTCTTTAAGGCTGAATTATATTCCTTGTATGTATACAACACAACACATTTGTTTATCCATTCATCCACTGATGGACCTTTGGGTTTCTTCTCCATTTTAGCTATTGTGAATATACTGCTATGAACATGGTTGTACAAATACCTCTTTAAGCCCTTGCTTTCAATTCTTTGGGATATATACCTAGGAATGGAACTGATTAATCATATAGTTCCTCTATTTTTAACTTTTGGAGGAACTCCACCCTGATTTCCTTAGTAGTTGCACAATTTTCCATTCCCATCAACAGTACACAAGGGTTCCACTTTCTCCATATCCTCATCAACATTTTGTTATTTGGGGTTTTTTTGAGAGTAGTTATCCTACTTTGGCCACCTCATGCGAAGAGTTGACTCATTGGAGAAGACCCTGATGCTGGGAGGGATTGGGGGCAGGAGGAGAAGGGGACGACAGAGGATGAGATGGCTGGATGGCATCACCGACTCAATGGACATGAGTTTGAGTGAACTCCGGGAGTTGGTGATGGACAGGGAGGCCTGGCGTGCTGTGATTCATGGGGTCGCAAAGAGTTGGACACGACTGAGTGACTGAACTGAACTGATCCTAGTGGATGTGAGGTGATATCTTCTTGTGGTTTTGACTTATGTAACAATTAGTAATGTTGAGTGTCTTTTCATGTGCTTCTTGGCCATATACAACAATATTTTTGATTAGTGTCTGGAACATGTTGGGGGCTAAGACCTGATGCCCATAGTTACAGATTCTGTGAGATACAAATCATGATTCCAGCTGAATTTTTCTTGTAGGTTGGAATGCTTGTCTGCTCCAGGGCTCAGAGCTATTTAGAGGAAGAAATATGGTGTTTCTCTAGTCTGTTCTCTTAGACTGTGAGAAATCACTTAATTTCTCTGGGCCTCACTGAGAGGTTCTGAAGACATACAAAATAAATTCAAAAAAATCTCAAGGTGGTGGAGAGATAACTGTACTAGGAGTCGTATAGACTTGGGTTTGTGTCCTGCTCTACCATTTATTAACTGTGTGATTTTGGCTGAGTCATCTATCTAAGATTTCAGCACTAAAGAAGCATTCCATGGATATTTGTTAAATAAATTAATGAATGAATGGGTGAATGATCTCTTTGTCATCAGTAAAATTATACCCATTCCTGGAATATTCTATCAACTGATAGAATATATTTACAGAGTGCTTTGTAGTTTTAAAACTATTTGGGTTGTGGTATGGCTGAGTGGCTCAGAGTGTGTATGTGCATATTTACAAACAGACAGATCTCAGTTTGAATCCCAGCTCTGCCAATACTATTCATGTGATCTTAGAAAACTTATGCAATTGACAAACCATTAGCCAGACTCATCAAGAAACAAAGGGATAAGAATAAAATCAACAAAATTAGAAATGAAAATGGAGAAATCACAACAGACAATACAGAAATACAAAGGATCATAAGAGACTACTATTCTCTCTGCTCTGCTCTGCTAAGTCACTTCAGTCGTGTCTGACTCTGCGTGACCCCAGAGACGGCAGCCCACCAGGCTCCCCCGTCCCTGGGATTCTCCAGGCAAGAACACTGGAGTGGGTTGCCATTTCCTTCTCCAAAGCATGAAAGTGAAAAGTGAAAGTGAAATCGCTCAGTCGTGTCCGACTCTTTGCAACCCCATGGACTGCAGCCTACCAGGCTCCTCTGTCCATGGGATTTTCCAGGCAAGAGTACTAGCAGCAACTATATGTCAATAAAATGGACAACTTGGAAGAAATGGAAAAATTCTTAGAAAAGTATAACTTTTCAAAACTGAACCAGGAAGAAATAGAAAATCTTAACAGACCCATCACAAGCACAGAAATTGAAACTGTAATCAGAAATCTTCCAGCAAACAAAAGCCCAGGGCCAGACAGCTTCACAGCTGAATTCTACCAAAAATTTAGAGAAGAGCTAATACCTATCCTACTCAAACTCTTCCAGAAAATTGCAGAGGAAGGTCAACTTCCAAACTCATTCTATGAGGCCACCATCACCCTAATACCAAAACCAGACAAAGATGCCACAAAAAAAGAAAACTACAGGCCAATATCACTGATGAACATAGATGCAAAAATCCTTAACAAAATTCTAGCAAACACAGAATCCAACAACATATTAAAAAGATCATACATCATGACCAAGTGGGCTTTATCCCAGGGATGCAAGGATTCTTCAATATCTGCAAATCAATCAATGTAATACACAACATTAACAAATTGAAAGATAAAAACCATATTATCATCTCATTTGATGCAGAGAAAGCCTTTAACAAATTCAACATCCATTTATGATAAAAACCTCCAGAAAGCAGGAATAGAAGGAACATACCTCAACATAATAAAAGCTATATATGACAAACCCACAGCAAACATTATCCTCAATGGTGAAAATTTTAAAGCATTTCCCTTAAAGTCAGGAACAAGACAAGGGTGCCCACTCTCACCACTACCATTCAACATAGTTTTGGAAGTTTTGGCCACAGCAATCAGAGCAGAAAAAGAAATAAAAGGCATCCAAATTGGAAAAGAAGAAGTAAAACTCTCACTGTTTGCAGATGACATGATCCTCTACATAGAAAGCCCTAAAGATTCCACCAGAAAACTACTAGAGCTAATCAATGACTATAGTAAAGTTGCAGGATATAAAATTAACACACAGAAATCCCTTGCATTCCTATACACTAACAATGAGAAAACAGAAAGAAAAATTAAGGAAACAATTCCATTCACCATTGCAATGAAAAGAATAAAATACTTAGGAATATATCTACCTAAAGAAACAAAAGACCTATATATAGAAAACTATAAAACACTGATGAAAGAACTCAAAGAGGACACAAAGAAATGGAGAAATATACCATGTTCATGGATTGGAAGAATCAATATAGTGTAAATGAGTATAATACCCAAAGCAATCTATAGATTCAATGCAATCCCTATCAAGCTACCAACAGTATTTTTCACAGAACTAAAACAAATAATTTCACAATTTGTATGGAAATACAAAAAACCTCGAATAGCCAAAGCAATCTTGAGAAAGAAGAAAGGAACTGGAGGAATCAACTTGCCTGACTTCAGGCTATACTACAAAGCTACAGTCATCAAGACAGTATGGTACTGGCACAAAGACAGACATATAGATCAATGGAACAAAATAGAAAGCCCAGCGATAAATCCACGCACCCATGGGCACCTTATCTTTGAGAAAGGAGGCAAGAATATACAATGGAGAAAAGACAATCTCTTTAACAAGTGGTGCTGGGAAAACTGGTCAACCACTTATAAAAGAATGAAACTAGAACACTTTCTAACACCATGTGAAGTCGTTCAGTCGTATCTGACTCTTTGCGACCCCATGGACAGTAGCCTGCACCAGGCTCCTCCGTCCATGGGATTTTCTAGGCAAGAGCACTGGAGTGGGTTGCCATTTCCTTCTCAAGGGAATCTTCCTGACTGAGGGATTGAACTCAGGCCTCCCTCATTGTAGACAGATGCTTTACCATCTGAGCCACTAGGGAAGTCCTTTCTAACACCATACACAGATCTAAATGTAAGACCAGAAACTATAAAACTCCTAGAGCAAACAATAGGCAAAACACTCTGCGACATAAATCAAAGCAGTATCTTCTATGACCCATCTCCCAGAGTATTGGAAATAAAAGCAAAAATAAACAAATGGGACCTAATTAAAATTAAAAGCTTTTGCACAACAAAGGAAACTATAAGCAAGGTGAAAAGATAGCCTTCAGAATGGGAGAAAATAATAGCAAATGAAGCAACTGACAAAGAATTAATCTCAAAAATATACAAGCAACTCCTGCAGTTCAATTCCAGAAAAATAAATGACCCAATCAAGAAATGGGCCAAGGAATTAAACAGACATTTCTCCAAAGAAGACATACAGATGGCTAACAAACACATGAAAAGATGCATAACATCACTCATTATCAGAGAAATGCAAATCAAAACCACAATGAGGTACCATCTCATGCCGGTCAGAATGGCTGCTATCCAAAAGTCTACAAACAATAAATGCTGGAGAGGTTGTGGAGAAAAGGAAACCCTCTTGCAAACTAGTACAGCCACTATGGAGAACAGTGTGGAGATTCCTTAAAAAACTGGAAATAGAACTGCCATATGACCCAGCAATCCAACTGCTGGGAATACACACCTAGGAAACCAGAATTGAAAGAGACACTTGTACCCCAATGTTCATCACAGCACTGTTTATAATAGCCAGGACATGGAAACAACCTAGATGTCCATCAGCAGACGAATGGATAAGAAAGCTGTGGTACGTATACACAATGGAGTATTCAGTTCAGTTCAGTTGCTCAGTCGTGTCCGACTCTTTGTGACCCCATGAATCACAGCACGCCAGGCCTCCCTGTCCATCACCAACTCCCAGAGTTCACTCAAACTCATGTCCATAAAGTCAGTGATGCCATCCAGCCATCTCATCCTCTGTCGTCCCCTTCTCCTCCTGCCCCGAATTCCTCCCAGCATCAGGGTCTTCTCCAATGAGTCAACTCTTCGCATGAGGTGGCCAAAGTACTGGCGTTTCAGCTTCAGCATCATTCCTTCCAAAGAACACCCAGGACTGATCTCCTTTAGGATAGACTGGTTGGACCTCCTTGCAGTCCAAGGGACTCTCAAGAGTCTTCTCCAACACCACAGTTCAAAGGCATCAATTCTTTGGTGCTCAGCTTCCTTCACAGTCCAACTCTCACATCCATACATGACCACAGGAAAAACCACAGCCTTAACTAGACAGACCTTTGTTGGCAAAGTAATATCTCTGTTTTTCAATATGCTATCTAGGTTGGTCATAACTTTCCTTCCAAGGAGTAAGCGTTTTTTAATTTCATGGCTGCAGTCACCATCTGCAGTGATTTTGGAGCCCCCCCAAATAAAGTCTGACACTGTTTCTACTGTTTCCCCATCTATTTCCCATGAAGTGATGGGACCAGATACCATGATCTTAGTTTTCTGAATGTTGAGCTTTAAGCCAACTTTTTCACTCTCCTCTTTCACTTTCATCAAGAGGCTTTGTAGGTCCTCTTCACTTTCTGCCATAAGGGTGGTGTCATCTGCATATCTGAGGTTATTAATATTTCTCCTGCCAATCTTGATTCCAGCTTGTGCTTCTTCCAGCCCAGCATTTTGCATGATGTACTCTGCATATAGAAGTTAAATAAGCAGGGTGACAATATACAGCCTTGATGTACTACTTTTCCTATTTGGAATCAGTCCATTGTTCCATGTCCAGTTCTAACTATTGCTTCCTGACCTGCATATAGGTTTCTCAAGAGGCAGGTCAGGTGGTCTGGTATTCCCATCTCTTTCAGAATTTTCCACAGTTTATTGTGATCCACACAGTCAAAGGCTTACTCAGCAATTAAAAAGAATACATTTGAATCAGTTCTAATGAGGTGGATGAAACTGGAGCCTATTATACAGAGTGAAGTAAGCCAGAAATAAAAACACCAATACAGTATACTAACACATATATATGGAATTTAGAAAAATGGTAATGATAACCCTACATGCGAGACAGCAAAAGAGACACAGATATATAGAACAGTCTTTTGGACTCTGTGGGAGAAGGTGAGGGAGGGATGATTTGAGAGAATAGCACTGAAACATATATATTATCAAGTGTGAAAGAGATTGCCAGTCCAGGTTCAATGCATGATACAGGGTGCTCAGGACTGGTGCACTGGGATGACCCGAGGGATGGGATGGGGAGGGAGGTGGGAGCAGGGTTCAGGATGGGGAACACATGTACACCCATGGCTGATTCATGTCAATGTATGACAAAACCACTACAATACTGTAAAGTAATTAGCCTCCAATTAAAATAAATTTTTAAAAAAAGAAAAAAAAAAAAAACTTATGCAATCATTCCAAACCATAGTTGCTGTTTTTAATATGGGAATGATTGGAATTCTCACTGCACTAGTCAGATGCTGATTCTTGTTCCTGACATTCAAGTTCTTATGTAGTTCCTATTGAAAATGAATAGGGCTGAAATACACAACCAATAAGATACTGCTAAAATGATGGAGTGTGACTCTTGAGTCTGCTATAAAAGATATTGCAGCCTCTGCCTTGGAGGTTTGCTCCCTCTTGGATCAGTCAGTCTAAAGGAAGCCAGCCATCATGTCAGGAGGATGCTCAAACAGGCAGCAATGAACTGAGGCTTTCTGCCAGCAGCCAGTACCAACACACTAGCTTGTGAGTGAATCACCTTGGAAAATGATCCTCCAGCTCCAATCAAACCTTCAGATGAGGCTGCAACTGAAAGAGACAGTCTGAACTAAAACAACTTGGCTAAATCATTCTCACATTCCTGGCCAACAGAAACTATGTATGGGGATCAAAAAATAATAAATAAAAAAGAAACTATGTGTGAGGTAGTAAATGTTTATTTATGTTTTAAGATGCTAAGTTTCAGAGCAATTTGTTATATAGCAACAGATACCTAGTACACTCACCTCACAGAGACACTCTGAATATTAACTGCATGTAAAGGATTTTCCCTGCACAGTGCTTGGCCCACAATAACAGCTCAGAAAATATAACTCATTATTGTTATTTTTGGCCATAAAAATAAATTATTTGCTCTTTGCTCTGATTCAAGGATTTTGAAGGCTTGTGTCTGTAAAAACATGCACTTGAGGCATCAATAAATTAATTAAAGCACAGATGGTGTGGTGCCAAGAATATAACCTTTTTGTTATAGAAGCTAAAAAGAAGGAAGACGGGCAAACAAAAGCCTAAAAGGCTGAAGATTCTTTCCAGCATTGTAAAGATTTAAGTAAGTCAGTGGCAGAGACCCAATTTAAATACAAATTATGAAGACTGGAATACTCAGGGCACTGAATAAGTAGACATGGTATTATGGTTTCCTGTACTTAATAAAGTTTACAAAGTACTTATGAGAATATCTCTTTTAATCCTTACAATAAGTAGGATGGTTATGCTTGTGTCCATTTCATGGATGTGTCAACTGAGTCTTGGAGGCCTGAGGTAAACTTCTCAGGAACATATAGACATCAGATGCTAGTGATGGGTTTCAGACCCAAGCTTCCAGTCCTCTTGACTCAGACTGAGCCCAGAGATTGTTCTACCATGCCAGGTTTCAGTCTCTTCCTCTCTATAAGCCTTAATTTCATGAAAAGTAGGTTTGGAAGAAACCAAGGATCACATGTTCAGAAGCTTAATGCACAAAGTGGTTTATTTAAGTGCAAAAAGCTGGTAGATAAGAGATTGCTTGCTCTACTATAAGAAAAACAGGAGCAAACATTGATCAATACATAGCAAATGACACTAGACCTCAGGCTAGGGAGGCAATAGGGTCTGGCAAGGACTTTGGCAAATTGAAGAGCATACATCCTTTCTTGAGAGGATGTTCTCCTTGCTCTATCCAGGTGTTGCCATGCAGGAATATAAGCCTAGGGCTTCTAGATCACCTGCTTCTGAAGGCTGAAACTGTACTTTATGTGAATTCATCCCAAGTCAATATTGTAAAGTAATTAACCTCCAATTAAAATAAATACATTTATATTAAAAAAATAAAAGTTGATGCACAGAAAATAAAAATTAAACAAAACACTCTGAGTTACACACATCTACAAGCTAATTTAGCTCACAAGGCACCATTTGGGACTAGACCATTTGCAAGCTCCCCTCCTGCTCCAGGACACGCTGTCTCCAACAGTATTCAGAATGCACTGTTTGTTTACATGGACTACTAGGCAGCCTCATAAATATTCCAAACTGGTTTTCATGTACAGACATGAGCTGTGTCCTCAAATAAATTCTAGACTCTCCGAGGGCAGGGACTAAGTCTCTGGTTTCCTGTGGGTCTTTGTTTCTGGCCCTCTTAGTATAAGGTACAGCAGCTAGAGCAAGGGCTCATGCAGCTGGGACAGAGGGTCAGGCAGAATGGTTTTCCCCAGGCAATGGTTCTGGAGAGCTGTGAGTCTCACATCACTGGAGGGGTGGAGCTCTGGATCTTGGGAGGGTAGCTCCCATCACTGCCTATGTTCTTAGGAAGTGAGGCCAGGAAATCAACATTAATGACTTTCATATATAACATGTCTGCCAGATTTATAAACGAGGCTTCTGTCTCCTTTGAGAATCTTGCCTGCTGCTGGGCAGATGTGGCTGCTTTTGCGGGGGAACTGACATCCTCCAGCTCATCCCAAATGAACAGGCAGGTTCCTCTGGGTGTTCTCTCCTTGGAGTCCCTGAATCATCTCACAGTATCTAATAGTGTGGGTTCCGGAGGCACCCTTCTTAGATTTGAATTCCAGTTCCTTCACTTACAAATTAACAGAACTGAAAGTGCTTCTTGATCATCTCCGTGACCATAAAGGTGAAGAATCTGTGTTTAAAAATATAACTTATGTCTTCTGCTTTCCAGGAGCTTATAATTTAATTGAGGAGATAGGACCAAAAAAGTTACAGAGGTTTAATATAGATATGAGAAATTATGGTCCATGGCAATAAATGATCATTAGCAATTGAGTTGTGTGAAAAGTACCATAAGAGCAGAAAAGAGAAGAACATAGTGAGACCCCAGCAGAAGGGTTAAGGTTTTAAAAACTGTTGAAGCAGGTAGATGAGTGGGGAGCAGAGGATCATTGATAAAACACGCTCTGTTGGCCTTCACTGAAGAAAACAAGATTGAACAGTGGTTAGAAGTATAAACTTTGGAAACAGACCTTGGTTTAAATCCTGAGTTTACCACAGGATTCTTTTTGTTGAAGGTGACAGACTCAGCTTCAGCTGGCTTAAGAAAAATTAGCTTTTTATTGGCCCACAGAAGAGGGGGTAGCTCCAGGAATAAACTGAGGTAATTAGGGTAGTTCTGAGGCTTGAGAGACTGGAGGCCACCAGGATTGTCTGACTCCGCCTATCTCATTTCAGCTTTTTTTCCTACTCAATGTCACACTCTCTTGCAGCAAGTGGACCTTCTCTATTTGGCAGTACATATGGCACCCGGAAACTCTGGAAGGGCCTTTGAGTTCCATGACCATAGACAATAGGCTATATTTTTTCCAGCTCCAAGTAGAAAGTCTCAGGGAAGAGCTCTGATTGGCTTGACTAGGTCACATGACATTTATAGGCCCTTCTCAGTGACCACAGAGGAGTGTGGTCCTCTGATTGGACATGTTTGGGTCTTGGATGAAATCTTGCCCTTGGTACCTCCACCAAAACCACAGTAGTAAGGAGGTTGTGCAGACAGGCTTCCACTATTCCAAGAAGGACAAGATATTTATTAATACTTCATTTTGGTAGAAGGTCTTAGAAATAATCTAGTCCAGTGTTTCTTGCTCCTGGATAAATTTATTAACATTCAGATTCCCAGGCATCATTCAATACCCTAAACCTTTCTCTGGGGACTGGAGCCCAGAAAGCTGTTTTTAAGCAGCTTTCCACACGATCCCAATGATCAGCTAAATTGGGAGAACACTGGTTGATCTATCACAATCTAATAATTTTATTGGGGAAGAAACTAGGCACAGAGATGAAAGTGAGCCACCCAAAATCACAGATCCAGGAAGTGGAAGAAGAGGAATAAGACTTGAGTTCACCTACCCTGCAGTCCCCTCCTCTTTCTTCTTATAGCTAGCTGCTTTCAACATCTCCAGCGGAGGCCCCATGAGTCATCCTTTCCATGACTTTCTACAACTCAATTTCTCTACTACTGAGTTCCAAACACTGGCACTCCAAGCACACACACACACACACACACACACACACACACACACACCTAGACACTCTTCTTCTTTCTCCAACAGTTGTGTCTCCTAAAACATAACTAAAATCTGGCAGATAGGACCAAGGGTTGGGAAGGAAAAACTAGTGCACTGGAGACAATTTGATGTGATATAACAGGCTACAGGGATAGGCAGTTCAAGCAGGGGAAACTGAGGAAGGGAGGGAACCACAAAAGGATTGGGTGGGACATCCCCCAGCTATGGCTAATCCCATAGCCAGTCCCTTACTCTGTTAAGTAAGAATGGTCCTTCAGAGGTGTCTCAACTTGGGTTAAAATGGTCAGATTGTTGTACTTCCACATGGATTACTAACTTGCTGTGGGTTGCCTTGGGAAGTATGTCTTTGGACAAGGTAATTCTCTGCAGCTGAGGCTGCAGGGCTGATGGGCTGGCAGGTGAAAAACAACTACCAACAACACCCTCAGCAGCTGGATAACAGGTCCTTCCTTGAAGAAAGATTTGGGGAGTGCATTAACATGTCTACCACATATAAATGTTTATAATTCATTGCAAGTAATATTTATAATCCATTTATTATATTTTCCTATGTATTCTTATACATAATGATAAGAACCCAGTTTTCCAAAAATGCTCGACATGTATTAGACTCTAAGCTAAACACATTGCCTTGTTACTATATTTAATGGTTACAATAACCCTATGAGGTGGGTATCATTATCCCTCTTGAACAGATGAAGAAGATGAGGCTCAGAGGGTTTCAGTAAGGTTAAATAACTCATATGCAGTGGATCTAAAGACTCAAACCCAGTTCTGTCTGATGTAAAAGCACTATAGTAAAACCACTATAACAAAACTGCTGCAGGAGTTATTCAGGTAAAGTGGGGGAAGGCGGTTACCAGGAATTAGCAAAGATGAGACAGCTGCATCTGGGGGAGTCTAGAGACAGAGGAACATGCCTGACAACCTCTGAGAGATCCCTTCAGTTCTCTACAAGAGACACAAGCAATTCAGCACTATTTAGTTTGCCAGTGTCTTCTGTTTTCTGTACTTCATAGTACTTGTGTACATGGGATAAGGGAGCTGTAGTCTTTGACTAGGAGGAGAAGACAGATAAAGAAAAAAATGCCTGCCCATAGGACAGTGTTGAAGTGCTGGGGAGGGAATTCAAGATAAGGAGCTTGGGGAGATCCCATAGGGTGTCCAGATTCTGAGAAGTCAGGTTTGGGCTAAGAAGGTGTTTAGGAAAGTGAGTCAAGGGCAAATTTCACAAATTAGCCAAAAGCAGCCTTGTCTTGGGATTATATCATATCCCACAAAATCTCTAAAATTAAAAATGTGCTTGAAGATCATTCAATCCAACCTTCTCAAATTTTAGTGAGGGTGATGGAGACCTAGATAAGGCTTGTTTATGACTTGACAAAGACTTTAGAGAAAGAAGTAAAGAATAAGCGAGAACATGGGTCTCTGCGCAACAGTTGGTACTATTTATTAACATCCCTCCGGTTTTCATCCCTGTGTCGGTTAAGTTCTCTAAGGAGCAGATGCTAAGATAAAACAAATGCAAAATGTTTACTGGTGAGTAATACCCTTGAAGGAAAAAGGAAAGGAGCAGGATTGAACAGAGGCAGCTGTCAGACTGCAGCCCACCCCAGGGCAGTCCCTACTCACCCAATACAGGCTATGGAGCAAGAGTGCCCATTAGAAGCATCTACCCTGCTCTAGTCTCTGCTTCTATGAGTTTGACTCTTTTAGGTTTCTCACATAAGTGGAATTAGGCTTTCTGTGTCTGGTTTAATTTCACTCAGTATAATGGACCAGGGTTCAGTGAAGCAGGAAGTGGGGGGAATGGAATATTGTTGTTTCACTGGTATGAAGTTTGTTATGCTAAATTAATATGTTCTAGAGATATGTTGTAGATATACCTAGAGTCAACAATTTTTAAATATTGTACACTTAAAAAATTGTTAATAGACTTATTGTGGTGATCATTTCACAATATATACATACACAGAATCATTATGTTGTACACTTGAAACATGTTATATGTCAAATACTCTTCAATTTAAGATAAAGGAAGCTTTTGGAGGTGATGGATATGTCTGTCACCTTGGCTGTGGTGATGGTTTCAAGGGTGTATGCATCTGTCTAAACACATCAAATTGTATACATCAAATAAATGCAATCTTTTGTATATCAATTGTACCTCAATAAGACATTTAAATTTTTTAATTGGAAGACAATTGCTTTACAATGTTGTGTTGGTTTCTGTCTTACAACAATGTGAATCAGCCATAAGTATACCTATGCCCCCTCTTTCTCTAGCCTGCCTTTTACCCCTCATCCCATCCTAGTCTTCTAGGTCATCACAGAGCACCAGGCTGAGCTCCCATGTTATAGAGCAATTTCTCACTATCTGTTTTACGTATGGTAATATATATATTTCAATGCCGTTTTCTTTTTTTTTTTTTTTCTAAAGCACTATTCTGGGTGGAAATGGCTAGGCCCTCTTATCCCTCTCATGTTTAGCCATTGGATGGGGCCAGACTCCGGAGAAGGCAATGGCACCCCACTCCAGTACTCTTGCCTGGAAAATCCCATGGGCAGAGGAGCCTGGTAAGCTGCAGTCCATGGGGTCGCGAAGAGTCGGACACGACTGAGCGACTTCACTTTCACTTTTCACTTTCATGCATTGGAGAAGGAAATGGCAACCCACTCTTGTGTTCTTGCCTGGAGAATCCCAGGGATGGAGGAGCCTGGTGGACTGCTGTCTCTGGGGTCTCACAGAGTCAGACACGACTGAAGCGACTTAGCAGCAGCAGCAGCAGGGGCCAGACTCAAAGGATGTGACCTTGGCAGGCTGTCCACTGACCACAGTCCCTATAGCTGGGCAGTGAACCCTTTCTTGAAGGGGTACCTGAGCTATGTATTTCTGTGTTTGCTACAATTCTCAATAGAAAGAACTATTTTTCTATCTTTTTTTCTTGACTATATAAATAACCCATGTGCATCATCAAAATCTGAACTACATAGAATCCGACTCTTTGCAACCCCATGGACTATAGCCTATCAGGCTCCTCCATCCATCAGATTTTCCAGGCAAGAGTGCTGGAGTGGATTGCCATTTCCTTCTCCAGGGAGTCTTCCCGACCCAGGAATCGAACCCGGGTCTCCTGCATTGCATGCAGACACTTTACCATCTGAGCCACCTGGGAAGCCCAGAAAAAGTAAATGGCAAAATATAAAAGTCACCTAAAACTGTTAATTCATTGAAAACATTCTCTTGTATATTTTATGTATATACATGTATGTTATATGTAACTCTGCATTATATAATACAATATGTTTTTATCATTGACTTAAAAATACATATATTATTTTTAACACTTTCCACTCCTCCCTTCCCTTCCTAAAATAAACAGTAACAATAATCTAGTATGACCATCTTATGTTTTATAGGCACATAAGAATTTAAAAAGCATTTTTACATAACAGTATTTTTATACCCTGACAAGTACCTTGTCAGCGGGCATATGTAAGTTCTGCTTCCCCATTTGCAGAGAAGAAAACTAAAGCCCAGAAAGACTTGGTGATATCTAAGATAGTCACTGAATTTGTAGGTGACAGGGCCAAGGCTCAAAGTCCTGGACTTCCCATCCAGTCCTTCCCTGTAAATGTCCTTCCCTAATACTGACCAGGTCTTCCTTCTGATTGACTACATGCACCTGACTGACTCCTCTCTGTGACCGGTAATGTATCAGGGATCGAACTTCCCATCCCAGGAAATAACTAAGCTAGGTTCTGATGGCCACTCGTCAGAGTCTCAGGGAGATTCTTACACTGCAAGAGGTCCTGCTTCAGGGCCCTGGAAGGCAGTGCAGTGTTGTTAATGAGTCAGCATCTACTGATAGACCCGAAATGAACTCTAGCAGATCCTGTGTTCACACACCACCATCTCATCCTCCAACGAGCAGTGTTCAGATAGTTTTGATTTTTTTTTAGCTGGATTTGGTGTTTTTTTTTTCCCCCCCAAATTTTTATTTAGCTCTGCACCTCTGCTGCTGCTGCTGCTAAGTCGCTTCAGTCGTGTTCGACTCTGTGCAACCCCATAGACGGCAGTCCACCAGGCTCCCCCATCCCTAGGATTCTCCAGGCAAGAACACTGGAGTGGGTTGCCATTTCCTTCTGCACCTCTATAGTACTACAAACACTGGCCCATTAAAAGAGCACTGTGACAAATGACAATATAATAATAATAACCCATATTTATAATCCATATGGGCTGCTTCAGCCAGGGCATGGTGTAAAGGGTACTTGGTTAAAATGTGAGGAAGCTGGAACTTCCCTGGTGGTCCACTGGTGAAGAATACACCTTGCAATTCAGGGGACACTGGTTTGAACCCTGGTCAGGGAACTAAGATCCCACATGTCGCACCACAACTTCTGAGCCCTCATACCCTGGAGCCCATGGGCCACTGCCAGAGAGCAGGCATGATGCAACTAAGACCCAATGTAGCCAAATAAATAAATACTTTAAAAATTATTTTATTTTTTTTAATTTTAATTTTTACTTTATTTTACTTTACAATACTGTATTGGTTTTGCCATACATTGACATGAATCCACCACGGGTGTACACGCGTTCCCAAACATGACCCCCCCCACCTCCCTCCCCATAACATCTTAAATGTGGGGAGGTAATTTGACTGGATTCCTTACTGGAAACATAGATGTGCCATGTAAGTAATCATTATGAAAGATAACAAATGCATCTAGCTAGGTGATTTACTTTCAAGTTTTTAAGGATGAATGTTTAATAGCAAAGAGCATGAGTTTCAATGTCAGCCAGACCTGGGTTCAAATATTGTTTCCTCCACCTCCTGGCTTTATGACCTTGGGCAAGTCATTCAAATTCTCTGAGCTTCTTCACTGTGCCTGGTACATAGTAAGCACTTGACAGATATTATGTGTTAGAAGTAATAAGTTATTTTACCCCATTGCTAATATTATAAACTCAAGTGTGGTAAAGGTTTCTGGGACTAGAGGCTCCCCCTAACTCAGTTTATTAGCTCTCTACCCACTAAGCTGACCTAAGCCATGGACCCAATTTATATATACATCAGTTAACCTCACTTTGCACTATCAAACATATGTTATCTTAGTCTAAGATAGCATATATTTCAGCCTCATATTCCACACAGTGTAGAAAGAATAGACCTAACAATATTAATTACTGGGAAAAAAGAAACTGGTGACCAAACTAGTTTGGGATATACTTGGTTAAATGAAGTGAAACACTTGGTTAGAGACACTCAATTAAACAAAGTAGATTTTTTTCTTGCAGGACTTGTCAGAAACTTTTATATCCCAATAGAATTTGTGCCTCTCTATAAAACAGAGACATTACTTTGCCCACAAAGGTCCGTCTAGTCAAGGCTATGGTTTTTCCAGTGGTCATGTATGGATGTGAGAGTTGGACTGTGAAGAAAGCTGAGCGCCAAAGAATTGATGCTTTTGAACTGTGGTGTTCAAGACTCTCAAGACTCTTGAGAGTCCCTTGGACTGCAAGGAGGTCCAACCAGTTCATTCTAAAGGAGATCAGTCCTGGGTGTTCATTGGAAGGACTGATGCTAAAGCTGAAACTCCAATACTTTGGCCACCTCATGCGAAGAGTTGACTCATTGGAAAAGACCCTGATGCTGGGAGGGATTGGGGGCAGGAGGAGAAGGGGCCGACAGAGGATGAGATGGCTGGATGGCATCACTGACTCGATGGACATGAGTTTGAGTGAACTCCGGGAGTTGGTGATGGACAGGGAGGACCTCATGCGAAGAGTTGACTCATTGGAAAAGACCCTGATGCTGGGAGGGATTGGGGGCAAGAGGAGAAGGGGACGACAGAGGATGAGATGGGTGGATGGCATCACTGACTCGATGGACATGAGTTTGAGTGAACTCCGGGAGTTGGTGATGGACAGAGAGGCCTGGCGTGCTGCGATTCATGGGGTTGCAAAGAGTCAGAAACGACTGAGCGACTGAACTGAACTGAACTGAAGAAGCAGATATAATATTGTATTAATCTTGACATTTTCAGTTGAAATTGGCAGAAGCTCAGCTGAATTTAGGTTATGCAAAAAGAGCATTTATTGATTCATATAATTCCAGCTCCTAGGATTGTATATACCTTAGGTTAAAAGGAACCAGGGGTTCAAATCATACCATCTAATCTCTCTCTCCCTGCTTCTTCCCTCTTCTCTCCCTTCTTCTTCCTCCTCCTTTATTCTCTCCTCATCTATTTGAACATCTCTTCCCTGTTTGGCTTCATTATCAGGTTTTTGTGTTTGTTAGCAATATTGCTCCACAGAAGTCTCAAGCTTACAATCTATGAGACAGACAAAGAAAATATTTCCCCCCAATTTTTCTATCTTGCATCATGGACCCATGTCTGATTCAATCTCTGTGGCCAGGAGTATGAAGTAGTCTGATCGGGTAGGTGAACATAAACTAAGCATGGAAGGGGGAGAGAGGTGTTAACCCGAAAGAAGAGTTCCAATGATGGCCAAAAACCATGTATCCCCTCTGAACTCTGAAGCTTTAGCACTTCATCCTCCTGGGTTAGTGTTCTTTGAGAAATGCTGATTTTGTACAAACTTGGTTTCAAAGAGGAAAAGATATCACCATTTGAGCTATGACTTTTTGAGTATCTATTATATGGCTATGGAACTGGAGTACAAAGATAAATGAGATACCTCAATATCTTCCAGAAGTACACAGTCTGAGAAGTAAAGATCTGAGGCAGACCATAGGCAGCTAAGTACAAGGCAACATTCTAGGTATGATAACTGTGATATAAATCAATTGCCATTGGAACACAGAGAAGAGACAGGGTTAATCTGCCTTAGTGATGACAGAAGCACTTCATAGAGGAAGAGACACTGTGTTAGGTTTGGGAAGAGGTCAAGTTTGAGAAGGGCCAGTTATCTTGGCATAGAGAACTACCTGAGAAAGCTTCTGCTCTTTGAGAGATCACAGCTTAATTTGGAAGTGATGATAACTGTGTGATTCTAATGCAGACTATGTGGTTAGGTAAGAGAATGGAGAACACTGGAGTCAGATTGAACTCCTGACTCCCAAGTCACCCCTCCCTACCCAGTGTCCCTCCAGAAAGCTTTCTTCATAAAATAATGGACTATGAACACTGCTTTGTGTCTACCTAGAAAGCTGCCTTACTCCTATTTCTCTACTTTCTTCAGCTCCACAGAGGTTATATCATCTGAACCAGCCTGAGCCAATCATCTTTTATATTTTCTTGATCACTATGATTGGCCTCGGGTAGTCATGTGACCCAGACAGCTTATCAGCATCTTGTCTTGCTCTCTAAAGAGCTATATTTGAATAAAGTTGTTCTTTATTCCTATTGTGGTTAAGTAGCTGATGAGCGACTTCACTTTCACTCTTCACTTTCATGCATTGGAGAAGGAAATGGCCACCTGCTCCAGTGTTCTTGCCTTGAGAATCCCAGAGACGGGGGAGCCTTGTGGGCTGCTGTCTATGGGGTCTCACAGAGTCGACACGACTGAAGTGACTGAGCAGCGACAGCAGCAGCAGCAGCAGCTGAAAATATGAATCTGCGGCTCCCCAGTCTCCTTCCATGCTACATGTTTTGTAGCTTAAATTGGCCTTTGTCCTTCAAAATGGTCACTTTCTCCAACATTTCACCCGAACATTGCAAAACCTCCCTGCAGGTTTTGAGAAAGGGAAGTCTATATTATATGGAGGGCTTCTCTGATGGCTCAGTGGTAAAAACAAAAACAAACAAACAAACAAACCCTGCCTGCCAGTGTAGGAGATGTATGTTCGATCCCTAGCTTGGGAAGATCCCCTGGAGAAGGGAATAGCAACCCACTCTGGTTTTCTTGCCTGGTAAATCCCACGGATAGAGGAGCCTGGCAAACTACAGTCCAAAGGAGTTGGACACAACTCAGAGATTGAACAACAACAATATTATATGTAAGTGGTACAGACAATATGTAGTCTTTAGGGCATTGCTTCATGACGTTCTGCTGCCCATAGAGCAGGGGTCCCCAACCTCTGGGATCTAATGCCTGATGATCTGAGATGGAGCTGATGTGCATAAAATGCACAATAAATGTAATATGCTTGAATTATCCCCAAAATATCCCCTGCCAACCTGTGAAAAAATTGTCTTCCATGTGAAAAAATTGTCTTCCATGAAACTGGTTCTTGGTGTCAAAAGTTTGATGGCTCAGTGGTAAAGAATCTGCCTGCAGTGCAGCAGACACTGGAGACAAGGGTTTAATTCGTTGGTTGGGGAGATTCTTTGGAGGAAAAAATGTCAATGCACTCCAGTGCTCTTGCCTGGAGAATTCCCCAGACAGAGGAGCCCAGCGGGCTACAGTCAGTCCATGGGATCACAAAGAGTCAGACACAACTAAAGCGACTGAGCATGCATGCTTCCCTGCCTTAGAGGACTGGATGTCATAATCTATCAACCCAATTCCACCTCTTTGAGTCAAGCCTCATCCCTTTCTCCTTATGAGACCCACCTAAATTATACACCTGCCTCCAATTTTGTCTCCACTTCCAATTTACTCTTCATACTGCACAGGGAAGACCCTTCCCTGCAAAGGGAGGACCCTTTGGGAGCCCAAATGTGACCATGTCACTTGTTGCTAAAACCAGGGTGTACCACCTGGAAAAAAAAAAGGGTCCCATTCCTCAAGTTAGCCTGCAAGACCTTTCAAAGTTTGGCTTTGACCATGTTCCAGTCTCATTTCTCAATACATCTCATAATTTGCCCTCCCAACACTGAATTTTTCCATTTCTCTGCATATACCATTTTTAGAGCCTCTTCTCTCGGGAAAATCCCACTCACCCTTTAAAACTCAGCTAAGGTATCCTCATTACTTCTACAGTAGATACCCCAAGAGGACTCATATGTACCCCTATCGTCACACTTATTCTGCTCAGGTGTCTGTTACCCCATGAGAGCTAGGGCCTTTTTCAGTCTTCTTTCTCTCCTACCTCATATCCAATTCATGTGCAAATCTTGTTAGTTCTACCTTTAAAATCTATGTATGTATTCCAAATCCAACCACTTCTTGTCACCACCACATATTACCCTGCCTGAACCCCACCATTTCTCACTCATGTAAATTTATTTTATTCTTGGCTGTGCTTGGTCTTTGTTGCTGCGTGGGCTTTTCTCTGGTTGTGGTGAGCAGGGGACGCTCTCGAGTTGCGGTGTGTAGGCTTCTCTTGTTGTGGAGCTGGGCTCTAAGCGCACTGGCTTCAGCAGCTGCAGCACAAGACTCAGTAGCCGCGGCTCCTGGGCTCTAGAGCTCAGGCGCAGTAGTTGAGGCTCATGGGCTTAGCCGCTCCTTGGCACGTGGGATCTTCCTGGCTCAGGGTTTGAACCATGTCCCCTGCGCTAGCAGGCAGATTCTTTACCACTGAGCACCAGGGAAGCCCCTCTATATTGTTGCATTCACCGCCTCCCAGGTCTCCCTTAATTCCATCCTAGCCACCTTCTGGTCAGGAAGTAGCGGGGGGAAAAAGCAGTCATCATCAGGACAGTAGCCAAAATGTACCTTCAAAAACTGTCATTCAGGTTTGGTTGTTCCTCCGCTCAAAACCTGAAACTGGACTTTTCATCCGCTTAGAAGACTGCAGTTGCCCTCCGTGACTGGGCCCCTGCTCCTTCCTAACGTCATCTTCCGCCAGCGTCCTCCCATGTCCTGCGCTCCAGCCCCCGTGGCCTCCCCAGTCCCTCCTGTCCACCAGGTGTGCTCCCGCCCCACAAAAGACAAGTGTTATTCCCTCTGCGTGACTGCTTTCCCGCAAGTCTCATTTCCTCACCTCACTCAGGACTTCTCTCAAATGCCACTCTCTCAATCAGAACTTTCCTGCTACCCTGTTTTTAAAATGACAGTTCCCTTTTCAACACTCCCCATCCTTCTTTCTTATTTTCTTAATTTTGTACCATTATACCGTGTGTTTTACTTGCTTATTTATTTTATTTACTGTGTGTCTCCTGAGTTGTCCCCCACCCCCAAAAGATAAACTCCTTCATCACAAAGGATTCTGAGTGTTCTGCTCATTGATAAAGTTTCAATGCCTTAGACAGAGTGTGGTGAATAGTAAATGCCCAGTAAATATTTGTCAAATAGTGAATAAAAAAACTAATGAACAAATTATCTGAACACAAACTGCCTAGCATATAGGAGGCACTTAAAATAACTGATTGAATAAATTAATTAACTAACGAAACCTTCTATAAATCTAAATGAGTTTTCTTCTGATGTTTTCAGGGTTCTTTCTCAACCCCCTTCTCAAGTTTCTGGGTCTCCAGCATCCTAAATCAATTGTCCCTGGAGTGGTTTTGTGTTTTTTTTTTTGCCCTTCTCTGATGTGATTCTGTAAATGTCTTCTCCAGGAGCAAGAACAGAGTCAATCAATGAGTAGCTGACGATGAGAGGTCATATCCCAACTGACAAAGCCCAGTTCCATTCAGGAAAGTCTGTCATTCTTAGTGACACAAAGCCAGGCAATGTCACAATTCTTTATCAGGAGTTTCTAAAATATTGGGCTGGGCATTCATCTGTAAGCAAAATTAACCTCTTTGGATTCTAGAATTCCATAAAAGGGGCTTGATAAACTGATACTGAAATCAGCAGCATAGCCCTCAAAGCACATGGGGAATATATTTGAAGACAAATAGATTTTCAAATGGGCTTCCTTGGTGGCTCAGCGGTAAAGAATCTGCCTGCAATGCACGAGACCTGGGTTTGATCCCTGGGCTGAGAAGATCCCCTGGAGGAGGGCATGACAACCCACTCTAGTATTCTTGCCTAGAGAATCCCATGGACAGAGGCGCCTGGCAAGTTGCAGTCCATAGGGTCGCACAATGTCGGAAACGACTGAAATGACGAAACAGCAACAGCGGCAGGTTTCCAAACAGAGATATGTATAAAATATATCTCCACTCAACCTCTATGAGACCCATAGAAAACTTGGCATTAAACAGTAATAATTAGCATGTACACAATTTAACAGTATGTTATAAACTCATGTGTAGGATTCTGTTTGGGCTCCATGCCTCTCCTATGAAGAAGGGAATATTATGATTTCTTTGTAGTAGGCTCCAAATTATTTGCGCCCCTGCCTGTGAGAGGGTCAAAAGATCCTGCTTACTGTCATATCATTCCCACTGCTTCTCTGTGAGAGGGGTATAACATCCCTGCCCCCATGGTAAATGGAATGTGAGCAGAAGTGAATGTCAGGGACATCTAGCCAAAAGCTTTAGAGACAGTGCACAACTCTACCTCATTCCTTATCCCTGGGCCACAAAACTATAGCTGAGGGATGACCACAGAAAAAGTATAATATGAGTGGTGAATTAACCTCTGTTGCTGTAAGTAACCAAGATTTGGGTGACTATTTGTTACTACAGCATAACTAACTAACATCATAACTAACTAGTCAGCATAAGCTGACTAGCACATCCATTTTACAGATGAAGAACCTAAGGATTAAAGAGATTAGTGACTTTCCCAAAGGCACTCATCTCATAAGTAACGGATCCAGGATTCAAACTGAGGGTGTCTCACCACCCCCAAACCATGTTCTTTCTACCACGTCATTCTGATTAAGGACACTGTCTCCTTCTGCACATCTCCTGCAGTAATCTGGGAAACAGAGTGGTACTGGACTCCAAGCTGGTATTTTTTTCACCAACAAGAGCCCTTTCCTCTCTGAGCCCCTGCCAAGTCAGAAAAGGGCTCTGAATTTCACAGTTATTTAGGAAAACAGAGTTGGCTCAGTCTAGTTGTTTTCATAGACTGGTCTCTGGAAATCATCCCAGCCCAGTGTAAAATATGAAATTTAATCACAATGGGAATTTAGCCAGACCACACCAAGCCCCATTGACTGTTCCTCTTGTTTCCTTTTATAACTCAATTGTTTTTCAGAAGCCCTTGGATGGGTATGGAAGAGCTCTGGGGGGACAAGATCAGAACATTAGCTTTATTTAATCTGATCATGCTTTGGGACCTTCCCTGCTGTTCTTAGAGGGACATCTGGGAACCCAGGCAGTCTTGCTACAAGGGTAATTTTCCTGAACATGTACAGCCTACACACGTAAGATCTGTTCCCTAGGGGAATGGTTTAGAGCATAAACACTGAATTCCCAAGAACTAAAATCTGGGCCGTGGGTATTAAGCATACAAGGAAATGGTGCATGTCACCCAGGCAACCCGACTGTCCAGCAACATTTCCAAGAATTCTACAAAACAAATGTCCTTGGTCACTCCTGATAGAGAGTAAAAGCTGGCTGTGCCTGGAAGCTTCTCATGAGAATGCAGGAGAGAATGACTGAAGTTAGTTTGGATGTCCCACTACATTTCTATCAGAGCCCCTGGGTCATGTACAAGAAAGCATAAGAGGAAATTAGTGAAGTCTGGGCATGGATTTTAGTCCATGAGCTATGCAGGGAAATGCAAAAGAAGCCTCATCTATTTAATAAACATTATCCAGCATCTGCTATGTATGTGTGAGACATTATCCTAAGCACTATGTTAATATTCTGATTTAATGCTGGCAGTAATTCTCTGAGATATGAACTCATATTGTCCCTATTTTCCAGATGAAGAAACTGAGGCATAGAAAGAATAAGTATCTTCCAAGGTCTAAAAGCTCGAAATGGAGAAGGCAGGATTTGACCCTAGAAGTCATCTCTGGAGTCCAAACTCTTTACCTCTATGCAGTGATGCTTCTAAAGTGTCACAGGAGAATCAGACCTTGGCAAAAACTGAAACTGACTGAATGTCTCCAGCAATGGAATGGTTTCTCTTTCAGTTTGACTCCACTCAGAATGAGAGGGCTCCACCTCCCAAGGTAGAAGTTGAATACAAGACACATTTCTCATAGCTCATGTCCCTGGAAACTTCTAGGCTGTGAACTGGCAACAGGTAGGGACAGAGCCAGTCTTTGTACCACTGTTTCCATAGCACCTAATGCAGTGCCAGAATCAGAGAATTCCTATTAAGTATTTATTAGAGGGAAGGGAGGATGAGAGGGAGAGAGGGATGGAGAGAGCTAGGGGGAAAGGAGGAAGGGCTGAAGCAGGCAGTAAGGGAGGGAGGGAGAGAGTGAGCAAGGAAGAGAGGAAGAAGGGAGGAGCTCTCTAGTTGTCAGCTGTCTATCATTTCACCCCCAGTTAGGGGTTAGCCTATGAGAGCTTAATCTGTTGCTCCCTCTAAGGATGTTAGAGATTCTCTCAAAACAAAACTTCAGAAACTGCTGTGACTTTGTCTCTTCTCACTTGCCCTTCTGCAATATTTGTCCCTGGGTTTTCCAGATTTACTGCTGAATATCAACACCCACATACCCACACACCCACACACCCCTAGTGTTTGCCCAACAGTTAAGCCATGAGAACGCCTATTCTGCTGTTTGTTTTTTTTTTTTTTTTCTGCACAGAACCAGAGAAAGGACTTAAATGCAGACATCACTCTGACTTCTCTATTTTGGGCTTCAGGGATGCCCACAGCCTCTTCTCTGCCCGCGAGAACCTCAGCTACTAACAGCACTCTGCTGCAGGTGAAATGTCATGGAATCTGAGGCTGCAGCAGCCCAAGGGGACCTGTTAGATCACCTTGCCTAGGAATTCTTCATCGTAATTTTGGAGGAATCCATTACTGTTGGATTCCTCCAACAGGCCTCTAAGGCCTGACTCTTCTCATTATACTACTCTGTCTTCCCACTCTCATGTCTAGTCCCATTATTTCCTCAGAGCAAATCTTCAAACAAGGTGGTGTAGCACTTTAATTCAGAGCACTCGAATTGGAGATAGATAGAGAGACTTCAGTCTGATTCCTGGCTCAGTCAAGCTGTGAGCCAAGGGCTCACATCCTTCCCTCTCTGAGCCTCAGTTCTCCTGTAGGTAAAATGGTGATAAGAACAGATGCTACATCATAGCATTTCTGTAAGGAATCAATGAGACAATGCATCTAAACCATGTAGTGCAGAGACCAGCACACAGCAAGACTCAATAACTACTTATGATTATCCTCATTCTTCATGCTTTGTCCACACTCCAAACAACAGCAGCATGTGTGTGGCTGCACATGATTCCACTCATTTCCAGAGTCAGGAATAGCCTTCCCTTGTTAACCTTCATTTGGAAACCAATTTAACTCCCTGACATTAAAATTAAAATATAAACAGCCCAGCACCTGATTTAATGGACAATTAAAAATTAAATTAACAGTTAGTAAGTGGTGAACTAATTTTGTTATTATAACCATATTAGCCTCGTCCCTGGAGGAATACAAAAAGGGGAAAACAGATCCCTTAAAACATGCACATCTACACCTATCTACCCAGGCAAGAAAATATCTAAATTCATATATCATAACCTCAACAGAGTCACCCTTTGAAGCTATCCCCTCCAAAACTCAGTTGTCTGATATTCATGCAAAAATGTTTAGATGCCAAAGTAATGAGAACTAATGATCTGGGAGGAAAAAACAGACTAAACAAGTATCCTATTGCAAGATGTAGAGCAAACAGCTTGGTAAAGCAGCTGGTCATCCCACCTCATGCTCATTGGCAGTCTCTGGAAAGACCAAGGGTTTTCTTGCTTGTCTTCAAATACATGGATCTGCCAGACGTGCTAACTGCAAGTCTCAGGTATGAGGCTTTCAGCTGGGGATCCTTATGCTCAGCTCTGATAGGAGGGGAAGGTAAAGACAACCCAGGAAACCTGGAGAGGGCTCAGCAGAAGATGGAGCATGGAAGAATGCACTCTACCCTCTAAAGAAATCCCAGAACTTACCTTTTCTTCCCTTACCTGCTTTGCTCTGTGCCTATTCTTCCCTCTTCCTCGAGAGGTGCACTGATCTCAAAGCTCTCATCACGTTAATATTAATATTATTGCATATTAATGTATCTGTCCTTCCTACTGATCCATTCCATCCATGTTAAGCACTGCTTCTATCTTGTTTACTTTTACACGCTGGCATACAGCATAGCATCTGGCATGCAACACATAGGCGCTCAGTGTTTATGGTCTTGAATCGATTTAATGTAAATGAGTGAAAAATTTGTTCAGTCTCAGATGTTAAGACCCAAGATGCTGGCCTTTCTAGGGACATTTGCCATTTCAGTAGGGAGGCTGGAGGAGTGATGCTGAATCCAAAGAGATGGCTTATGCATGGGGTGTTTCCTGGCATTAAGAAGTGGCCAGAGGCTAGGGGGATAGTGTTGGGAGAGGAGGTTTCCAAGAACTCATCAAATCACAGCTTGTAGATGCCTATCTGCTCCAATTACATGCTGGTCTGGCTTCAGCGAACAGAAGCTGTCTTCAGAGCAAAGAACACTACTCAGTTCTCTCGATGACAAAATACGATCTGATTCTGATAAGAAGTGATCTGAATGGGGTAGCCTTCTGCCCATGGAGTCTTCCTTGCCTCTGTTTGTTTGTTTGTTTGTTTGTTTGAGACCCTTACTGTCATAGTCTCTGCTTTGTAGCAAAGAACATTTGTCGGCTTTGGGGAGCCCAGGATCCATTCCCTCCAGCTTAAGTAATAGCTCCTTAATTTCCTGTGGGAGATTCCCTCTCACTCAGTGTGTACAGTCTTAATGATGGCAACAGTTAAGGCACTTTATTTCCCACCCAAGGATGTATGATTCAGGTGTGGATCAGCCTTTCCTGCTGTGACTTTGAATCTTGAGTACAGGACCTTAAAGAGTAAAAGTGTTTGCCATCACCTCTTCCAGAGGGACATCTTTTCAAGAATGCTGTCCACTTCATACCACTCAGAAGTCAGAGTATCCCTTTCCTTTTCTGAGCTGGATCTTCCAGCCTTCTCATTGATTCTATGATCCAATATCCTTCTAATAAATTCATTTTCTGCTAAAATTGGCCTGTGTCTGTTTTAACATTTTATTACCTGAGATCTCTATCTGATACTTTGGGATTGGAAAGCAAGAGGTGAGGCAAGAGAAAGCCATCATCATGAAAAGGACAAGTCCTAGGGGTGGTAAGAAACCAATAGGAGAGGTCTGCCAAATGAAACCAATTTTTGCCTATTTTGCTTGACTTTGACCTCAAGTAAATTTAAAGGTCCTCATCAGTCTAGATTCAGGTAGGGAGGTGGATATTTTTCATGACTGTTTGAGGGTGTGCTCAGTTGCTCAGCTGTGTCTAACTCTTTTCAACTGTATGGACTGTGGCCCACCAGGTTATTCTGTCCATAGAATTACCCAGGCAAGAATACTGGAGTGCGTTGCCATTTCCTACTCCAGTATGCATGATTAGCAGGACTCAAAAGGTCTTCTTGATGTAAGCCCACCTTTAACCTAGCTTCTCGGTCTCATTTCCCAGAGGATTTGAGTGCCCAGCAATGAGGTCCCCACCTTATCGCTCTGTAATGGTCCAACCTCACAGGCTTCTTGGGGGGAAACCTCAAGGACATTGTGGGGACAGTATCTCTGAAAAAATCATGTCTTTCCAACGGTCCCTATGTTTGTAAACAAACTGGAGGTTTGTGAGGTTGGTCATCCACCTTTGACTGCCACTAGTCATATGTCACAAAGGTAATCTTAAATAATTTGACTGCACCCAATATTAGACAGAGACTATACAAGAAGAGAGGAGTGGGAATTCCCTTGCAGTCCAGTAGTTAGGACACCATGTTTCAGCTGCAGGGGGTATGAGTTCAATCCCTGGTCAGAGAACTAAGATACTCCATGCCCCATGGCATGGCTAAATAATAATAATAATAATAATATAAAATCTTAAGTAAAAAGAAAAGAAGAGGAACAAAGAGAGAGTCACATTAGGGATGCCATTCAATGCTTGCCCCAGAAACTCATTCAAGGAAAATCATCTACCCCATGGGTCTCATTGTTTCAGCAGGAAATAGCCTCCTCCTCCTGTCAGTTAACTGGGACACATGTGGGCTATGTGACCTAGGAATGATGGGTCCAAAACATGGCCAATGACTTATGACCTGTGTGACCTGGGATGAAAAGATGCATTTGATCAATCAGATGGCTCTGAGATATTGAAAACTGTAAAGCTGGGAACTGAGATGTTACAGGGGCTGAGGGTGAAAAGGCACCTTAAGATATGAAAGACAAGCCACTAATAAACCAACAGTCTACCTGAGCAGAAAAGATGAAGAGTGAGAGGAAATTAGGCAGGAGAGAGGAAGGAGAACTGAACGAATAACTGGAGAGAACAAGAGGCAAGACGAGAGAGAGAACAGAGACACTAGTGCCTAAGGCAGTCGTGGGTCCTGACAGCTTCCCAGATTGAATTACAGTTCACAGTTGCCTTAATAACACACTGCTGTTTTGGAGGCAACTGGAAGGGGTCTTGTTTTTCGCAACCAAAAGAACCCAAATGAAACAAAGGAAAACCAGGGCACAAAGTCCGAGGAGAAGACTACATGAACCAGTGCCAATTTTGTCTGGCCTAAGCTTCCAAACCAGAGACGGATCCGTCTAAAATAGCCTCTGGCGCCTGGAGCATATTCTATTTCTCACTGTGTGCACTATTATCCCATTTGAGCCTTATGACAACTCTGTGAGATAATAATGTCTGACACATTCATTCAGCAAACATTTGTTCAATTCCTGCAACACATATTACCAGCATTCTTTCAGGAGTAAATACAGGAAAGAAGAACAGCCAGAGAATCATGGCTCTTGCCCTGGAGGAGGATGCCAGCTTGTGGACAGAGGTGTCTGCATTTTACAAATGAGGAGATAGACCAAGATAGGAGCATGGGTGTATTCAAGTTCATCCAGATAGTCAGTCAAGGAGATGAGATTTAGTTCAGGTCTCCTGAATTCATCATCTTTCTAGACTTCTATTACAAAAGGACCCTGCTTCTCCCATAGCTACAACCATGTCAGGGGTTGGCAAACTTTTACTTCAGGAGCCAGACAGTAAATATTTTAGGTTATGCAGATCATTTTTAGTATCTGTCATGACTACTTAATTCTCCTGTTGTAGCACAAAAACAACTTTAGATACTATGTAAATAAAGGGGCATGGTTGTGCGCCAGTAAAGCTTTATTTACAACAAAGCAGCAGGCTGGGTTTGACCTGGGGACCATAGTTTGCCAACCTCTACTAAATGCCTGTGTGCTTAAAGGAGGCTTCCCCTCTTGTGGCTATTACCCACGAGAGTCCCAAGAGCTTTAAAGATGGCAAATCTATGGGAGTTAAGTAACGTTTAGGCACTTTCTCAGCCTTATGGTGGCTGACTGATTGGGCCATAAGAGGAGATTATACACCATCCGCATCCTTAGAAATGGATCATTTCACATAGATAATATATTTTCTTCAAGAGTCTCTCAATATCCCAGCTGCCCATCACCATAACAACCCACACTCTACACTGAAAAAGTAGAAGCAATAACAAAGGAAGAATTCAGGCACTGACTCCTTTGGATATAAGTTTTGACATTTCAAGGTTTGCTACTAACAGACCAGCCACTGGTGTCTTCAAACGTTCTGAATTTCTTGGATCTCCATAAGATAGCAAATGTGTTTGTGTTTTCCTAAAGGCCAGTAGTTGTACATCAGGAATCATAAATTATTTAGGGCATGTATACACACCAAGAAGAAAACTCAGCCTCTATCAGGCAAGGCAAAAATGTAAGATTCAGAGATGATAGATACACTCAAAAATTAACCGAGAAATGCTAATAAAGACCATTGTGTAAACACAGACAAGTCTGCTTTATGCCGATTCTTGGTAGGGCAGATAGAGAGGGAGTCAGAATATGTTTCATATTTTTCTGCCCTTGAGAAGGATGCATCCTGATTCTGTTTGAATGTTAGGCTTTGTTGTGAATAATGTTATAACTTTTCTATCATTAGAGTCCACCATGATTAGACGGATGAAAGGCACACCTCTGGAGTCAGACCCATGACCTGCCCCATTCTTCTGGGTCCCTGTGAGATAACAGAAGTATATGTATTGGTCTCTGCCCCCGGGTTCCTGGCACAAAGCTCCTGAAACTCTTGAAACTTCCTAAGTGATAAGAGCACTAGGAACATCTCTGGTTCTAATATTTGGTATCTGACTCCAGTTTTTGACACAGGGTTCCTGAAATGCCTGTAATCTCTTGGGTGGTAGGAGTGTATTTTCCTCTAATGAGGTGACTCTGTGTGGTTTCTGGATGAGGGCTCATCACTGGAAAGACCAAGCTGGAATTAGGAGTCAAGAATTTTCGGCACCCAGAACTCCATTCTCTTGAGAAGGGAGAAGGGTTGAAAATGAGGTCAGTGATTGGCTATGTCTACCTGATAAAGCCTCCATAAAGTCTCACAATGATGGGGTTCAGGGAGCTTCCAGGTTGGTGAACATATTCACAAGCTAGGAGGGTGATGCACGCCAACTTCACAGAGACAGCATTTCCTGTGCTTGGGGTGCTCCCAGACTCACCCTATGAATCTCTCCATCGGGCTGTTCATTTATATCCTTTATCCTTTAATGAGCTGGTAAGTAGAAGTGTTTCCCTGAGTTCTGTGAGGTGCTCTAGCAAATAAACTGAACTTCTGATATACGGCCAAGTTAGAATTTGTGGGTAACCTGGGGAAATACTACTTTCAATGGACACCGAAGGGGGGGGGGTGGGAAAGCCCTGTGGGACTGAGCCCTTACCCTGTTGGATCTGACACTATCCCTGGGCTGACAGTGTCAAAATGGAGTTAAACTGTGAGGCGCTCAGCTGAATGCTTTCCATGAAATTCTCAGTCATGGAGGATAACTTTTTGCTGATGGGGAAAACCCTCCACATATTTGCTGACCAGAAGTGTCATAAATGAAGTGTTCTGGATGGGGAGTAAGGAGACACATAGGTGGAAAAGACTAAGCTTTTCCAACATGAGGCTCAACTCGTAGTGCTTCCCAGGTAGCTCAGTAGTAAAGAACCCACCTGCCACTGCGGGAGACGCAGGGGATACGGGTTTGATCCCTGGGTCAGGAAGATCCCCTGGAGGAGGAAATGGCAGTTCAGTATTCTTGCCTGGAGAATCCCATGGGCAGAGGAGCCTGATAGACCACAGTCCATAGGGTCACAAAGAGTTGGACATGACTGAGCGGATGAACATGCACGCATGCCCAAGTCATGGATATCAACACAAGGTATCTTCATCCTCTACACAAACCCATGCAATTCTTCATCCTGTCCACTGGGAAGGGTTAAATGAATGAATGATGGTGGCTGTTTGCCAGGACACAGCCTCCAGAAATATCTTCTTCCCTGTGACTCCCTAAAAAAAAAATGGGGAGGGAAGCAGCTTTAAAAAGCCCAGATCTAGAGAAATGCAAATCAAGACCACAATGAGGTACCACTTCACACCAGTTAGAATGGCTGCGATCCAAAAGTCTGCAAGCAATAAATGCTGGAGAGGGTGTGGAGAAAAGGGAACCCTCTTACACTGTTGGTGGGAATGCAAACTAGTACAGCCACTATGGAGAACAGTGTGGAGATTCCTTAAAAAATTGCAAATAGAACTGCCATATGACCCAGCAATCCCACTGCTGGGCATACACACCGAGGAAACAAGAATAGAAAGAGACACATGTACCCCAATGTTCATCGCAGCACTGTTTATAATAGCCAGGACATGGAAACAACCTAGATGTCCATCAGCAGACGAATGGATAAGAAAGCTGTGGTACATATACACAATGGAGTATTACTCAGCCATTAAAAGGAATACATTTGAATCAGTTCTGATGAAATGGATGAAACTAGAGCCGATTATACAGAGTGAAGTAAGCCAGAAAGAAAAACACCAATACAGTATACTAACACATATATGTGGAATTTAGAAAGATGGTAATGATGACCCTGTATGTGAGACAGCAAAAGAGACACAGATATGTAGAGCAGACTTTTGGACTCTGTGGGAGAGGGAGAGGGTGGGATGATTTGGGAGAATGGCATTGAAACACGTATACTATCATGTAAGAAATGAGTTGCCAGTCTATGTTTGATGCAGGATACAGGATGCTTGGGGCTGGTGCACAGGGATGATCCAGAGAGATGATATGGGGTGGGACGTGGGAGGGGGGTTCATGTTTGGGAACTCATGTACACCCGTGGTGGATTCATGTCAATGTATGGCAAAACCAATACAGTATTGTAAAGTAAAATAAAGTAAAAATAAAAATTAAAAAAAAAAAAAAAGCCCAGATCTGTTCTGTTCATGATACCCTGACTTGAGGAAAACAATATCCTGGGAGTGTTGTTTAGAATTCTCAAATCCATTCCGGCCCAACTACAATGTCTGCTTAGTTTCAGACAAACGTTTCCCCCTTGCTCTCTAGGGTTTCAGTAGAGACATTGCAGAGGAAGAGGGAAAACTAGCAAGCGCATCTGCCTGTGGTTGGAGGCCACCTGGGGGCTGCCATTTCAGCCTCCCCAGCAGTGGTGGCTCGTGAATGTTTTATTAAAGACTTTCCTCGGGGTAGTTCTTAATGAAGGCAAAAAGCTGCTCTCTTGAAGACAACTGTGAGCATCTTTGCAGCCTTCATGTTTATGGGACTGATTCTTTTCCGTGCTCATGTCTTGAAGGTGTCAAGTAACAAGAAAGGTAATAATCACTAGAGCTGACATTTATTAAGCCGTTACTAGGTGTCATGTGCTCTGCTAAGCATTTTCCATTCATGGTATCCTTTAATTTGTATGAAAACTTTCAAGTAGGTATAAGAAGTGTCTCTGCATTCCAATAAGGCAGTAGAGTGTAGTGCTCAGCGCAACTCCACAATCTGACTCCTTGAGTCTAAATCCAAGTTCTCTGTGCACTAGGTGTGTAAACTTGGGCAAATGACTTAAGCTTCCTGGATGTATTAGTCATTGATTGCCGTGTAACAACCCCACAATCTAGAAGCTTAAAACACCTCTCATTTATGATCTCACAGTTTGGGGCATGGCCTAGCTGGGTCCTCTTATTCAGGGTCTCTCACAAGAGGATAGTCAAGGTGTCAGCCAGAGCTTTAGTCAAGGGGAGTATCTGCTACCACATTCATTCAAACCTCTCAGGATTCAATTCCTTGAGTGTTGTCAGTCTGTTGGCCTCAGTTCCTACATGGAAGCTTGCTTCATCACAGCCTTCAAGTTGAGAAGGCAAATAAAATGGTCTTGTAGCAAATGTAAGTCACCAACTTCCATAACCTAATCAGGGAAGTGACATCCTATCATCTTTGCCATATCCCACTGATTAAAAGCAAGTCACTGGTCCAGTCTACTCTCAAGAGAAGGAGATAACACAAAGGCATGGATTCTAGGAGTAGGGGATCATTGGAGACTATCTTAGAAGGCTGCCTTCCTTATCGGGGCCTCAGTATCCTCATGAGTAAAATGGAGATAGTAGTGCCTATCTCATAAGGTTGTTATGTATATTAGGTCAGTTACTACATGCATAAGCATTTAGATTGAGGCCTGGCCTACATAGAAGGTGTTATAAGAGTGTTTGCTAGTATTTTCATAAAATGCAACAATGAAAATTCAAGTCAATTGCCCAGTGTCATTCAGCTAGTGAGCACCAGAGTGAGGCTACAACTCAGGTTTTATTAACTGAGTCTCAACTGTGTGCTTAGAGGGACAGCAGTATCTACAGGCAGACACAGTCCCTGATAATGTGGGTCTTATAGTCTAGAGAAGAACAGACATCAGTCAGAGAATTACTCAAATAATTGAAAGTGCTACAAATAAAGGCGTACCAGGTGCCAAGAAAGCTCGTAAAATCCAGATAATAGGGTTGTCTAAGTATGTTTCCTTAAGGATAGGACATTCCAACTGGGACTAGAAGAAAGTAAATTGGTCAGGTTGAAGGGGAAGCAAATGTGCTCCAGGAACTGGTGACCAGCCTCTGGGAAGACCCTGGGGCAGAAAATGCATGAACAATGACATTTTTCTTTCAAATATTCATCTCTAGTCTTGTATACACTCCTCATACCTCAGTGACAGGTCAAACACTACCTCACCCATGCAGACATCCATGATGGTCTCTCCCCAGTATCTGGAAATATACTGGCTGTTCTCTCAAAGCATTTGTATCCAGCTTGGAAGACACTTTTCACTCTGATCTGCGTTGCCCAGTAAATTTGCCTGTGGTGCTTTTTCTGGCTTCACGATTGACCTGGAAACTCCTGGAGGACACTCCGCAGACCTCGCACCTCTTCCTCTCTGATGGATGTTCACTGTCAGACTGGGACCAGGAGACAGAGGTAGGGAAGGAAATTTTCCACTATACACTGATGCACCTTTGGATTTTGTAACATTTGCAGATATAACTTACTCCAAAAGGTAAGATTAAAATTAATAATAAAAATGGGAGGCAATGTTGCATTAGTTGAAAGAGCATGCATTTTGGGATGGGACATGTGTATCGGTGCCCAGTGATTCTGGGCAAGTGTCTTAATCTCTCTGAGCCTGTTTCTTCTTCCATAAAATGAAGATTGTCCCACCTCCCTGGAAGAGCTGTGATGTTACACCTGGTGCAACCAGCAAAGCACCCAGAACACAGTGGGAACCATGATCTTATAATGCAAGGCCAATGGTGCTATTATCTTCAGCTATCCTGCTGGAGTTTTAGATGGTTTAGCTTTTTTTTTTTTTTTTCCCTTCCCTCTACCTGCCAGTGGCATAGAGATTTTCCAGTGCTGAGATGCTGAGCATTTGTCTTAGGTGAAGGAAAAAAGCCAGGGTCTTGAAAAGTGTGCAAGATGGAACTCAGGCAGCCTCCCCAACTATGATTTTGATGGAGCTGAGCAAAAATGAAGCCATATAAGG
This sequence comes from Oryx dammah, assembly GCF_014754425.2. NCBI lineage: Eukaryota > Metazoa > Chordata > Mammalia > Artiodactyla > Bovidae > Oryx > Oryx dammah. The sequence continues at coordinate 55,742,352 of NW_024070196.1, forward strand.
AAAGTGCTTATGGCCATTAGCCAGGCTGTGTCCTCATCCTTGTGTAAGTTCTCATATTGGGAAAGGGATTTGAGCAAACTAGTGGAGTGGCTGAGACACGGGCAAAACCCAGATGAAACAGTGGATTGCCCTACAGATGAAGATATCTGAGGACATGGCTTTGTTTTTTTTATTCTTGCATTCCCAAAGCTACCATGAAGCAGACACCTTAGAAAGAATAATTAGGTCACTGATCCATTCAACTCTCCAATTTTTCATGAACCTTGGAATTCTTCAACTGATTCACCCACATTGAATTTCCCAGTTATAGACTCAACCTTGCACCCCACCCCACCCCAAACACAGGTGGGGTTATTTACAGATCTATTCTTCTGAGGGAGGCTTCTGGATGAGGAGGCAGCAGTGAATAGTGGTTAAAGGTCCAGGCACTAAAGTCAGACATCTGGATGTAAAATCATAGTTGGGCCACTTCCTAGCTCTGTGACCTTGGCCAAGTCATTCCATCTCTCCAGATCTTCATTTCTTCAAGTGTACAATGGAACAACAACAACAAAGTGCTAATATAATTGGGTGCTTCCTCTGTGCCATGCACTGAATGAGTGCTTCATATCTATGCAGTATTAATGGCACACTTCATATGGTTGCTATGCAAGCTAGGTAAATGCTCAGCACAGAGACTTGCATACAGTAAGCACTCAATAAATGTGACTTGTTGCTATTATTATTCTCCCACTGGGGCATGAAGGCTTGATTAACTTCTATTTTATGGTCCAGTACTAGCATGATACCTAAGACAACTTCCCTCTACCCAAATAGATGGTTATTTTTAGCAGAGAATAAAAGCTCAGCCAAAAATCACAGATATTGATGTTTTGCATTTGTGTGAATACTGATATCCACATTTTTAGCAACAGGTATTATTGCAATAATACTAAATACATTTGCAAAAATGCCTTTCGGTCTAATGTGAGATAAACACCAATTGTCATCCCTTTTAGCAGTGTCTGCTGTCTTTAGGGATTCACAAGATAAAACACTCACATGGAAAAGCCATACTCTTTTTCAGGAGGAACTTGCTGTCACAGTTGTTTTTGAAAGCATGATTGAATAGCATTTTCCTTTCTTTATAAAGATGCCAGCCATTGGCATATGCCAGGCAGAAAACTGGAGGCAGAAGCCCCTCTCTCCACTTTGGAGCCCCTATACCTCACACACCATCCCACCCTGATGATGAGCCCACACTCACTAAATTGCTCCTAACCCTTCTCATCTCATATTGTGCATTACCACCTCCACTACATTGCAGTATTAATTTGATTTATGGCCCAGCCGCCCCACCTGAGGCCCAAGAAGATGGCTCCCCTCCGATTGCTTCCATCAGCAGTGTAAGTGGAAGGTAATAAAAACCCATACGTGGCTTAGACTTTCAATTTCAATTGGAAATTGAAACGGTGCAATATGATTAAAGTTTAATCTGCATCATCAATAAACATGTGTGCTAAAGCAACGAGGGCTGCTTCACCTCCTGGTCGCAGGCATGGATTTGATGAAAGCATGTCTGCTGTCTCTTGTCTAAACGATGTGTTTACGAGGGTGGGGGTTGCACACACAACATATGTGCATGGGCTGTGGGAGGTGATATATTTGTACAAAGAGATGAAAATCATCGTATGGACATGTTTGGGAGGAAAAGGTTGCTCATGCTCAGATGAAACTGGATTCAATCAACAGCTCAATGAGGATTTGTTAAGGATACAATGGTTTCTCAAGGATTGCTAATTAATATTCATGTATTCATGTCTTCATTTGTAAAGTAGTCATTGAGTGCCTACTGTGTGTCTGACTCTATGCTGGGTCGTAGGGTCATAACTGTGAAGGGGAAAAACAGATACCATTTCTGCTCTCAGGGAGCTTATAGTAATGGTTGAGAGGGATGTCAGTCAAATAATTAGGCAATTAAATGTAAAACTGCTCCTGTATGAAGTGCCCACAATAAAGAGGTTTATAATGCTCTGAGTGCTGTCAAGAAGGAGATGTGGGAAAAAAAATAAAGAAGGAGATGTGACCTATTCTGTAAGATTAGGGAGAGCTTCCTGGAGATGGTAAAGATTGAGCTAAAGTCCAAACAGTAAGTTGTGTGAAGTTAACTGGAGGTGGGGGTAGGGACAGAGTTTGGGAGATGGTACAGACACAAGAGTGACCCAGCCACAGGACACTTTATATGCAAAGGCTGGGGGCAAGAGGAAGCATAGCAAATCTGAGGAAGGGTTGAAAGAAGGCAGAGTGGCTGGACTAGAGAGGAAGAGGCTCAAGATGAGTTTGGAGATTGTAGAGAGAAACCACACAGGACTTAGTAGGATGTGGCAAAGGGTCTAGATCTTTTTTCCCCCTAAGTGCAAGGGGAAGCTATCAGAGGGTTTTAAGCAGGGCAGCTATGTGGTCTACTTAAGAGGATGCTGCATAAAGAAAGTAATGGAGGAAGAAGGAATGGATGGACAGGGAATGATGTGCAGGCTATTTCTGTGGTCCAGGGGGAAGGTGAGGATAATTTGGACTCACTGATGGCAGTGAAAGTGAGAAGTAGACACATTTTCTACAAGGTGGAGTCAATGCCTTCCCTTCAAATACACAATAAATTGACTCATCTCATCTCCAGTCTCACAACCCTTACTCAAAAGATCTCTATTGCCTCCATTAATTCCCCCAGCCTCCTGTTCTCCAAGAAAACAGGCCACTCAACCTGCACTTTAGCAACTCTGGCTTCTGCTTCAAACTTACTTACGTCTTTACCCATCCTTACTTATATCTGTTCCTCCTGAGGGTAAAAGATAAACCACCTTTGCTTTGACCTCCAGATCTTCACACACATTGTTCCTTCTGCAAGAACACTTTCCATAGGCCCCTCAAGTCTCAGCTCAGAGCCTTTCTTTCAGAAGTCTTCTCTGATCCTCTCTAAAGACCTGAGTTAGAGACTATGTATCAGCATACAATAACAGCCTGCTTAGTTAGCTTGAAGCAACAGGACTGTGAAAACATTCAAAGGATGGGCTTTGTTTCTCATTATATCCTCCAGGACATTGGATAGTGGTACATGGACCAGGCTCAATAAATACATGTTTATGAAGACTGAAGAACTCTTCCTTCTCTCTAAAGTCAACTCCTACCCTATGCTATTGACACCAACTCTTCCCACTTCATTGAGACCTTGTTGCAACAATTTTCCCTTCTGTCTTATATGTTCTAATTCACTTCTCAACTAGATCTTCCCTCACAACAAGAAAGGCATGCTTCTTCTAAGAGCACTTTCATTCAATCCTGGCTTACCCCCAAGAGTAAAAGCTTCCCCTAAGCGTCTGTTCAAACTTCTAGAAAACACAAGCCATATACTCTACTTCCTCACACCTTGCTTCCTTCACCATTTAGTTTCCCATTCAAACAGTTCCACTGAAATACTCTCGAGGACCTCTCAGTGCTAGATTCAATGGTCACTTTTCAGCCTTCATTCTACTTGACCTTTCAGTAACATTCGCTGCTGTTGACCACCTGCCTTCTTCTACAGTTCGATTTTCACAGTCATATTTCCTGGCTCTTCACTTAAATCTTTTAAATTTCTCATTTATTACCCTTTAATGAACATTCTGGTTTTTTTTTTCCTTCATGCTGTTTCATAGATGAATAAACTAAAGATGCAATAAGCCATATGATGGTGAATATGTTTCTTCAAAGTCCTCATCTGATGGAAATATACCAAAGTACTTTTGCATAAAATGATATATCATATCTCATAACTTCTTGAAATACTCCAGATGTGGTCATGTATTACTCGTGTAATTAAAAATGTAAGCCTACTTTTTAAAAATAAAATAAAAGGTTACATGATCCACCACCAAGATTCCATCTTGTAAAATCAGGTCTCCTTTGAAGTCCTAAAACCAATGGTGTTTCTACCACAAAGACCAACACACTTGAGGTGATCTAAGAGAGGTCTCAGTCAGAGCAAGGGTCCATAGTGCTCTGCCTGATACACGGAAGATCAGGGACCATGTGTGTATGTTGCCATAGAGGAAACTTGGACATGTTGTCAGCTTTGGCTCTCCCAGGATCACACATGGAACACTGCAAGACATATTTATCCATGTTGAGATTAGTCTATGTATGAAAGCATACTTTAGGAAAAGAGACTTCTGAAAGAGAAATCAATTTTGGATCTCTCAAATCTTAGAAATTATAACTATCAAGAAATGTTAAATGTTTTGTGATTGATAAAGAGAGGCAGCATGGAGCCACAGTGAAGAACACAGTCTCTTGAGTAAGACATACGTGGATTTAAGCCCCTGCCCCATGACTCAGTAGCTAGGTGAACTCTTAACAAGTCACCAGGGGCCTCAAGTGTCAGTTTCCATATATGCTGAAAGGGGAGAGCAAAACACCTGGAATACAGCAGATGTCTGCAAATTCTTATTGGGGGCTGGTGGACAACTGGAAGGCAGGGAGCAACATGAGGCCCTCCTGGAGAACCTTACATTGGTCCCTCTTCCCATTTCCTGTATATCTCACTCACTCAGGATGATTTGCAGTTGGTGGCAAATTCAGTCCTGGGACCAGAGATCTGAGACTGGTGATAAAACTGTCAGCCAAGATTTGCTACATCTTTTTTTTCCCCACCCCCTAGCCTCCCATTAAAAATGATTTGTCGTTAGGACAAAACATGGGAAAACAAACGTGATTAAAATGTTCTCATATTAAATGCCTGCGTAGCAATGGCAAGCCTGAGCTGAACTCTCAGGAAAGGCTCTGATTCATCCATCTGGAAGCAGGTCGAGCAGCTGGCAGAGTCGGAGTGGAGTGAGAGTCTGGGTTTGTTCCTCTGCTGCCTCATGCACATCTCAGCATCCTCCTTCCATCTGGTTGACTTCATCACATTGACTCCATCAAACATGGCTATACAAGGATTAAAGGTGCCCAGGGCAGGGCATGGGCATCATCATAGTGCTGGGGAGATAGGACAGGATGGGGAGGGAGAAGGTGCCCATATCTTGTAGTCTGCAGTCCCAGGGGTGAAAAAAAAAAATCTCTTGTAACCTTTGGAAATGTGATAGATCTGAGGTCAGCTGACCATGAGGTTAGCTACATAGTTTATTAAAGGCACGTTCTTGCCTGGAGAATCCCAGGGATTGGGGAGCCTGGTAGGCTGCCGTCTATGGGATCACACAGAGTCGGACATGACTGAAGTGACTTAGCAGTAGCAGTGGTCACAGCTTTTACATCATTCAAAACCTTTTGTTCAGTGGTAGATAAATTGCAAAATCATCTAAATTCTTCACCTCTTCCTGTATCCATGCTTTGTGCAATGTGACTCTGCAGCTCCTCTTATCAAGAGGCAGAGAGTCTTCCCCATCCTTGATGTGGGCTGGTCTTGTGATTTGCTTTGTTTAATTGAATGCAACAGAAATGAGTGTGTCTGGTTCCAAGGTTAGGACTCAAGAGATATTAAACACTTTCACTCTCTTTATTGTAACAAGTTCGGGTTACTCTACAGGATTATGAAAGACACCAGGCTCATTCAATACCTATCACCCCACCTAGCAACCAGCTAACTTCTAGATACGTGAGTGAGGCCATCCTAGATGAACAAGCCTCCAACCAACCACAATCTGATCACAGGTTCATGAGTAAACCCAGCTGAGATCAGCCCATCTCCTTCTAAATCAGTAGAGCTGCCCAGGTGACCTACAGACCAGTAAATAATAATAAATGTTTATTGTTTGAAGCATGGATCTTTGAGGTGGTTTGTTATGCAGTGAAATTAAGTGATATACAGTCCACATGTGTGTGGCTTTCCATGATCACCTCCTCATAACATATAACTGCCCCCATCTCCTTCTAGAAATAACTTTAATCTATTATGCCCTGAAATTGAAATTGGTGGTATTGTTGGCTTTCTTCACCTCTGTAGAATCTGGTAAAAACCCTTGATTAATGTGCAAATCCCTCCCCAAGGGCTCAGTCCACAGGAATTTCCTCTTGAAGATGCCAAAATGTTCTGTCATTCAAGGACCAGTGGAGAGATAAGCCCATGCTCTACCAAACACACCAGAGCGTGAGGAACAGGGCTTCTATCATTACTCCCCAGACACAACTTACTGCACTGGCTCTTTCTCCTCACCAAGAATATGATGAATGTAATATTCTTGGTTGGTAAGAAATATGAATTAATAGGAGAAAGAACCAAACTAGAGGTATATTTGTTTAGTCATAGTCACCATACTCATGGAGATTTCCTTTCCCTCATCTGATCACCAAAGGTGGGGGAAGGTTAATGTGATTGATCTGGAGTGACCAAGCCAAGGACATGTGGTTGGGGCAATGGCTTCACTGGAGCAAACCTGCCAGAGTGACTCTCAAAGTCTCTCTTTTTCAACCTCTCTCCTTTCAATGATATTGGAGACCATGTACTATCTCCTCCCTCTTGGGCAGTGGCATCCCCCCCCCCACCACCACTTTGGAACTTAAGGGGGAACTTGGGTGAGGCCCAGAGGAAAGACTATCTCTGCTTGTCTAAGCTCAATGAAGGAAGTGAGCCACATGCTCCAGCATTTGAGAGTATAAATGCTGGTTTGAGAGCAGGATTCATATGTTCTCTTAATGGCATATATGCTCTTAATGGTACCCCTTACACATCTACTCCAACCCAAAGACTTTTCTCAGGAAGTGTCTCTCCCAGAGGACAAACACGAAGGAGGGAGTGCCTAGAAAGTTGTTGGACCCAAAAGAAACACATGTAAATGCATGACTTTAAATGCTGAAGAGGAGGAAAACAGAAATGGCATTGACAAGGTATAAGACTTCTTGTAGGTAAAACTGCATCATGTGGAAATATTAGGATGTATTGCAATAACTAGAATATCTGAAATAGGACTCTCTTTGACATGTGGTCATCAACTGACCACAAAATGGGAATTTGAACACATAGAAAAAATTCTTCAAAGTATTTCCCTAAAGCAGAAACCATTCCTCTTCAAACCCATCTCCACTCTGCAATTCTTAACATTATCAGAATTTTTATTACAAAGCCATGTTTCCCAGAGAAGGCAATGGCAACCCACTCCAGTACTCTTGCCTGGAAAATTCCATGGATGGAGGAGCCTGGTAGGCTGCAATCCATGGGGTCGCTAAGAGTCAGGCATGACTAAATGACTTCACTTTCACTTTTCACTTTCATGCACTGGAGAAGGAAATGGCAACCCACTCCAGTGTTCTTGCCTGGAGAACCCCAGGGACAGAGGAGCCTAGTGGGCTGCTGTCTATGGGGTCGCACAGAGTCGGACACGACTGAAGTGACTTAGCAGCAGCAGCAGCAGCAGCAGCCTACCCCAACTAACCCCACTTCCTTACACCCTCCTTCTTGGATTTTACCTTCTAGTCATTGACACACATTAGGAAACACTTGGTTAACTCCTCTTTCTCTCTGTTTTTACAGATACATTGTCTCAATATGGGACATTCACATCCCTTCTCTTCCTAGAGAACTCCTACCCATCTTTCAGGTCTCTGCTTTGATGTCTTGTTCTCCTACAATCTGTGTTAGGAGACGTTTGGACAGTCCTGTTTCAGCTGATGAAGAACCCCTGGGCATTTTCTATGTGCCATTGCTTCCTTCCCTTGAAGATACAGAGCTGGACAGGTTGTCACTTGGGGCTCATAGCACCATAAGGCTTGGGCCATTTCATGCCCATGAGATAATTTCTAGGAGTTACAACAAGGGAAGAAACAAAATTATGAGTCTTTAAATTCATCTTGCTTCAGATTATAAAACTTTCTTGTGTGCTTGCTAGTTATTTCTCTCATGGTATATGGAGACTGATCTCCATGCCAAATATAAATAAGAAATTGCAATTAGGTGTCATTACTGCCAATCATCCCTTTAGGGAAAGAGTACAGTAGTGACCAGGTTGTAGTCAAGGAGTTTGACCTGGACAAATTTTGTTCTGTCATATTATCCCAAGACCAAGGCAAGAGAAGGGAGCTAGAGATGCTTTCATTTCAGTTAGCCCCTTGAAATCATTTAAGGAGAGAGACTAGAGAGCAGGGAGTTAAGAAACCAAGGAGGTAATATCTGATTATTTCTTAATGGTACCTTGAGTAGAAAATAAAGGAGTTCATTGAAAACAAAACAAAACAAAACCACCTGAACTGATGGATTTCTGTTCCTTGGAGTTCTAAGCCTTTCCGCAACTGCTTTATAAAAAGAAGCAATTAACAAACGCACTACTGGCAGGAAGAGAGGTTGGATAACCTATTCTCTGAGTAAGATTACCCCAAAATTAGAACTGTTACTAATCCTTCCAAGAATAGGTTTGGGACTCCTTCTTTAGTCCTCACAGATCTTGTGGAGGACACAGACAGAAGCCCTCCCAGAGTCTGTTCCCAGCCCCTCTCCTCACTGCCAGATTATGAGCTTCTTGAGGACACAGACTATGTTTTGTTCACAGAAATGTTGCCTGGTTCTCAGAACTTACAGGAATGCTAACCTATGAGTCGGTTCAGTATTCCTTCAGCAGCCATAGAGCTAAACATCAAGAGAGGATCTGACCATCAGTTTGGTTCAGGCTGAGGTCCCTAGATCAACCAATTGCCAGCTTTGGTCTCACCAATTCAACTGACTTAAAGCAAATGACCCTTGAATCTATCAGTTTGTGATTTTTCTGGAGAGCAAATGATACAACTGACAGTTCACCTACCTTAGGTCTCCAACAACTGGGCTCCAATCCCAATCCTGTCACTTACTTGGGATAGTTACTTATCCTCTTTGTGTCTCAGCTTATCTACAACATGGGGATGGTAAGTAGTACCTCTGCTATAGAGTGGTAGTGAGGAATTAGAGAGAATATATACATACAGTCTTTGAGGCACATGGTAGACCCACATGAGTCTTTGCTTTGGTGGCAATGATAATGACCACATTGTTGATGACATCATCAATTATACTATGCCTCTTTCATTCTTGGAGTGTTAACTGGCTGGGAAACATTCCAAACAGGATGAAGAATGGATATGGACCCAATACATACCTGGTGCCTGAGACAGCCTTCAATGTAATCAGCACACTTCGGGCACATTGACAGGATGTTTCTGTGTCCTTGTTTATATTCCGACTCCCTAGTCTTTCAGTGTTTGTTTCAAATGGTGAATTGCCATGCACAAATATTTCCGATTGACAGTAAAGTCAGAGACAGTGCCATCTTACAGCTCAGATATTAGTTCAGTTGCTCTGAGTCTTGGTGGTGTGATTGATGGGAGTTTCATTGCAAATGTAAAAAATCTATATTCCTTTCTTTCTGTTTTGGCACATCAATGTTTTGGTCTTGCATAACACATCCTGTCGCATTGAAGATAATGGAGCCTTAATGTGTCTGATGGCTCTGCATCAGAGCCGCTCAATGCAGCATCCCCAGGCCAGAGACCACTGGATCAACAAGGCTCACACATCCGCTGCCTACTAAAGAGAGGAAAAGCTCCCAGAGCCAGAGACGGAGAGTATTTGCCAGTGAAATACCAATTCCACCTGAGCACCTGTAGCGGCGAGGCTTAAGCCAATACAGTGTCTATAGCATAGGTAGGCGTGAAATAAATTCTTGTTAAATGGACGAATGGATGAACAGAAGTCTGCATATTGTGAAATCACTGTGGCGTCTATAATTCTTCTTCTTTCGGAACCTGAATTTTCAAAAAAGCAATCAAATCCCAAGGAAATTAGCTAGAAGAGATGAAAATATGGCCAAACCCCAATGGTGTTAGACCAGCTGCTGCAAATGTGACAACCGCACAAACCCAGGGGAATAGATAATGGCTTGACTGCTAAAAGATGAAAATCCACAGACAGACTCAATTTCAAGAAGACAGTGTTTGACCATCAGCCGCAGGCACAAGTTGGATCACACCGATGTGATGAGAGTGGCCTCTGCTTTCGTCTATGGGCTTCAAAAACCTTGATGTCATTCTATTCAGTGGTGACTGGATTACTGTGGGAGCCGGAAGGCAAGGAGGTTTTCGTCTAGAGACGGAGAGACAAATAGATTCTAGGCTCCGTGTCTAAAAGTCCTGTCAGTCCTTTTCACTGTTGTAACCCTGGCAGATAGCACAACTCCTGGCACAGAGTGCATGCATGCTGGCATTTCAGTCGTGTCCAGCTCTTTGTTACCCTATGGACTGTAGCCCACTAGGTGCCTCTGTCCGTGGGATTCTCCAGGCAAGAACACTGGAGTGAGTTGCCATTTCCTTCTCCAGCGGATCTTCCTGACCCAGAGATCAAAGCCAGGTCTCCTGCATTGCAGGCAGATTCTTTACCATCTGAGCCACCAGGAAAGCCCACAAAATATGCTGCCTACCTCTATACTGATATAACAGCTTATCTGTGCTACCATGAAAGTAATACACAGCGCATAGTTTATATCTAGTGTATCTAGTGCACAGTGTCGGAGGAGGCACTGGCACCCCACTCCAGTACTCTTGCCTGGCAAACCCCATGGACGGAGGAGCCTGGTGGGCTGCAGTCCATGGGGTCGCTAGGAGTCAGACACGACTGAGCGACTTCACTTTCACTTTTCACTTCCATGCATTGGATAAGGAACTGGCAACCCACTCCAGTGTTCTTGCCTGGAGAATCCCAGGGACGGGGGAGCCTGGCGGGCTGCCGTCTATGGGGTCGCGCAGAGTCAGACACTACTGAAGCGACTTAGCAGCAGCAGCAGTGCATAGTTTATATCTATTTATCTCATGATTCTAGAAGATAACATTTAGTTTGTAATATCAGTCTATTAATAGAAGGTGCCATAGTGAAGGAGAGAAAAAAAATGTGTGAGCAACTAGCAGAACAAGAAATGTTGTCAAGCCTCGCGAAACTGGGAAGGGACTATGGAAGAGAAGACAGCTAAAATGGGTCTTAGAGGAAAGGCAGAATCCAGGATGCCTGGGAACTGCATAATTCATGCTGTGGAAATACTAGAAAAATTTCACCAAAATACAAATATAGGGGAATTTCTTCCAAGCATATCCTAAGGAACCATTTATACAAAACCACCCAGGAATGACTACCCCTAGCCTCTGGTTCAGAATATCTGTTAATGAGGCTCATGAATCTAAATTATAACAGCCTCCTTAAATCTTTCTTATGAGCTACATCTTGGGGAATCATTTCCTAAGAGTGCATGCTAAGTTGCTTCCATTGTGTCTGACTCTGTGTGACCCCATGGACTGTAGCCTGCCAGACTCTTCTGTCCATGGGAGTCTCCAGGCAAGAATACTGGAGTGGGTTGCCATTTCCTAATCCAGGGGATCTTCCGACCTAGGGATTGAACCTGTGTCTCTTTTACGTCTCTTGCACTGGCAGGCAGGTTCTTTACCACTAGTGCCACCTGGAAAGCCCAAAGAGTACCAGGCTCATTATTTTATTTAATCTTCTCAACTATCCAAAGAAGTAGGCATGATTATTGTCAATGTATGCCCAGGAATACTGAGGTTCAGCGAGGTGAAGTGACTTATTCAAGGTCACCCAGCTTGTAGATAAAAGAGCTGAGATTCAATACAGAAGAATATCAGACATCAAACCTCCAGTCTTAACCTGCTACTAACCACTGCCTTTCTGAATGCAGAGCTACCAGTAAAGGTATGGGAAGAGGAGCTATAGGAAGTGACTTTAAAGAGCATGTTCTGATAATAATGGTAGTAGAGATCAATAAAGACAATGATACTATTTTATATTTTTTGAAAGAAAGAAAAAATACACCACCACTCTGGCTGTGGCAGACTTTATCAGGAGGCTTTGATTAATGAGTGAAGAAGCCCTGGACTCGGCTCCCTAATAGATGCCTGCTGTATCACCAGGAGATTTCCATCTCAGCCATGCATTGTTGTGATGTGCTTGGGCTGCAGTGTTAGGTTCTGCCCTGCTTTTGATCAGGTTCATCTCTGTTTTTAAATGGAAAGGTCAATAAGTACATACATCCAGTACAGTAACTTGTGATCAGGAGACAAAGCAGCTGTTAAATAATTCTGGGGGTTCAGATCAGCAGTGAATGTGCATGGTGTGATTGGATGTTTCATTTGTGGTCAGCTAGTATTCTTGCCTGGAGAAGGCAATGGCAACCCACTCCAGTGCTCTTGCCTGGCAAATCCCATGGACGGAGGAGCCTGTTAGGCTGCAATCCATGGGGTTGCTAGGAGTCGGACACGACTGAGTGACTTCACTTTCATTTTTCACTTTCATGTATTGGAGAAAGAAATGGCAACCCACTCCAGTATTCTTGCCTGGAGGATCCCAGGGATAGGGGAGCCTGGTGGGCTGCCGTCTATGGGGTTGCATAAAGTTGGACATGACTGAAGTGACTTAGTAGCAGCAGCAGCAGCAGTATTCTTGGCTAGAGAATCCCATGGACAGAGGAGCCTGGTTGGCTGCCATCTATGGGGCCGCACAGAGACGGGCATGATTAATCCGACTTAGCAGCAGCAGCAGACATGGAAAGTTAAAACACCCAAGGTCAAATGTCCAAGGTCATGAGTCCAACGGACCAAGGGAACCAACCTTCCTTATTGTTAAAAGCCTCATTTGACTCTCAACCCTACCTGGCCATCTTAAAAGTCCATGGAGGGGAGACTGTCTGAGAAGGTCTGGTGAATCAGAGGTCTTGCTTCCTCCAGTTCTCTGCTCAAGTATCAACTTCCCAGGATTCTCTAACCACCCACAGGAATAGCATGGCCTTATGCTTTCCTTTACTTTCCTTTGCCTTTTTTCTTCATGAATCTTAGTGATACTTAGTATTAAGTTATCTACTTATTTGTTCTTTTGTTTATTGCCTTTCTCTTCCTATTAGACTATAAGCTCCCTAACGTTAGAGACCTTTGTTCTCCTCCATTTCCCCAGCATTCAGGGCTCTGCCTGTTATATGGTAAACATTGCCTAAATATTTGTTTAACTAAAGAATAATGTGTTGGCACAAAAGCATCCTGTATTCCAAGAAACAACTTTATTCTCAGCTCTGTCTTTGCTTGGTGATGTCATTTAAAAATAAAACTTTCTTTTCTAATTAAATATTTCAATAGCTCTCTTCTCATCATCTCTAGGATAACTTGGAAACTTTGTGACGTGGTTTATTAGACCCTCTGGTTCTGGCTGAGGTTTCTCCTCCAGTCCATCCCATGCCTCTTTCTGTCTTGGGTAAATCTGTGCAACATACTCTTCCAATTGGACAGTAGTACCCTGCTTCCCCCATTTCCAGGTCTTTCTACATGTACCCTCTCATTGTGACACACATTTTCTTCTTCCTTTTTCTTTACCTGGTAGGTTCTAGGCATCCTTCCATTTCCAGCTTAAACATTACTTCCCGGGGTTATCTTGCCCGAGTTCTCAGACTCAGCTAGCTCCCCTCTTAATTTCTTCACGGCATCCTGCACTTCCACCTTCTCTCACATTTGAAAATTTGAAGATGTGTTCAGCGTTCGTGGGTCCCATATACGCCACTTTGTGAACGTCACCAAAGTGGAGATGGGTCTTTCCTCCTGATGCTGAATCCCCAGCAGTCAGCACAGTGCTGGAGGAAGTCAGCGCTCAGTAAAGATTGTGTTTATGCACAAATGCATGCATGCGTGAACAGCAGAGCTGGAGAGTTTTCTCCGCTGAAATTACCTCCAATCACAGGACACATGCAGATCTTCTTCCCCTGAGATGATGCTCAAGAACACGTGGGTGATTTGGGGTCTCCCTATTGACAGCCCAGGCCCACCCTCTCAGTGAGAAAATTAAGTGAACTTCTTATCACCAGGAGCTGTGGTCATTCCCCAGTCCACACCCTAGATTTCAAAAACATTAGGGAGCTGGATCATTTGCAGATTTATTATTTAAGCCTCTAGCTAAGTAACAACACTTTTGGTTTTGGAAGTGAAAAATTTGCAACTAACTCAGCATCTAGAATGCTAGCACAATTTGAAGCAATCTAGACAATTGTGCTGAAATTGCAAAGCTGGAAGGCCAAGGGGAAGAGGCCATGCTAGCTTTATACTCACAGAGAAACCCAGAGCCAGTCTGGAGACCACAGGGGAGGGAGAGAGGGACTGAGTAGGGGAGAAAAAGACATGGAGACCTTTTATTGCTTTTGTTTAACTCTAATTACAAAAATCATGATCACATGCAAAAATCTCCCATAATTAACCACCCAGAGATAACAACTTTTAATATTTTGTTGCATGCCCTTTTGGTACTGAAAAAGATGGGCTGGAGGCTGCACTTATTATTTAATAATCAGTTTTCTTACTTAGCAATGCAGCACAATTATATTCCAATGGGAGGCAGATGGCATCAGTTAAAAACATGGACTTTGTAATCAGATAGACCTGCATTTTACTCTTGCTGAACCATGTACTATTTAGTTCTTTTGGCAAGATGTTTAAGCCTTAATTTCCTCATCTATAAACTGGGGACAAAAGTGGAATTGATCTCTCTGTGTTGAGGAGATTAAATGGAGTAAAACATATAAGTTATTAACACCAAGTCTGTTGCATAATAGATGTTTGAGTAGCTATTGTTACTACTGGTATAGCATCAGCAATTACTTCTCCCAAGCATCATTTTTAATGGTCAAAAGCATTATCATAAATGGATTTGCTTAACCAGTCCCTTACTGTTGTACAAATACATTGCTGTCATTTCTCTTTTCTGCTGAATGGGACTTTGGAATAGCCATACCAAGAGTCCCCAGGAGAAAAGAGAGCCTAAGAAGAAGGGCTGGTTCCAGCAAACGTCCTGGTGCCAACAGGTAGCAGAACCAACAACATGTGAATCTCCAAGGGGGAAGGGAGGGAGGAGGAGGGGCATGACCACTGAAATCATTCAAAGAACAACAAACAATTGTTTTTCATTCTCATACTAGCTGACCAAATTGTTTCACTGGATTGCAGTCAAGAGTGATGGAACAACCTACAGCAACCAGAGTGATATTTTAAAATCGAATTCAGACATACCTTCTTCCTTAAAACAAAACCCATATCCCTTATACTTGGAGGACCTTATCCTACAAGGTCAAGGATAAAGATCTGGCACCTATGTCCCTCTCTGATGGCAGCTCCTATCACTCTCCCCTCTGCTCACACCAATCTGAACACTCTGGCCTCCTCACTAGTCTTCACACTTGCAATGCTCATTTAAAAAAAAATTTTTTTTTTTTTTTTTTTTTTGCAGTGCCACAGGGCTGTGGGACTAGGGGCAGAACCTGGGGCCTCACCAGTGAAAGCACAGAGTCTTAACCACTGGACTGCCAGGGAATTCTTTGAATGCTCATTCCTACTACAGGACCTTTGCATTTGATCTGCCCTTTGCTTGGAACACTCTCCCTTAGATCTTTGCATAACTCACTATACATGGTGCAGGTCTTTGCATATGCTCTGAAAGGTCTTCCCTGACTACTCTATCTACAAAATAGCTGCCCTCTGTACTACTACCTCTCATCACTCTATAAATCTGCATATGTTTGGTTTTTCTTCATAAAATTTGCTTCTGTATGGCAGTACACATGCATTTGCTCATCATCACTCTTCCCTACTAAAGTATAAGCTATGTATGAAGAAGCAGTAGCTGCTTGTTCCTTAATATATTCCTGGTGCCTAGAATACTGCCTGTATCATACTGGGTGCTCATTATATACTTTCAGAATGAAGGAATGAATCTCTAAGCTGAATTAGGGTACTGGGGCCAACATCTGTCTATGGAGTAAAATAAGTTCACACATTCCTGGGCCCTTGTGATTAAAGGCAGAGATTAAAGCACTCATTGAGATGCTGACTATATTATTTCCTGGCTCTGTGATCTTGGGCAAGTTATTTGACCCCTGTAGGCCTCAATTTCTCATATAGAAAACGGGAATAACTATGGTATCTACTTTACAAGATTGTTCTGAGAAATAAACGAGATTTAAATGTAGGTAAATTGCATAGCAGAATGTCTGGTACTTGAGAAGTCCTTCAGAAACGGAGAGAAACTTACTGCTTCTTATTATTCATCAATTAATTCATTAAATCAGTGGTCCCCAATCTTTTTGGCACCAGGGACTGGTTTCATGGAAGACAATTTTTCCACAGACTGGGGGTGGAGATGATTCAAGCGCATTACATTTATTTTGCACTTTATTTCTATTATTATTACCTCAGCTCTACCTCAGACCACGGGGCATTAGATCCCGGAGGTTTGGGACCCCTGCATTAAATCATTCCCCCACTGTTTCATTCATTTGTTCATTTGAATATATTCATCCACAGACTTAATATTGTTAAATTGACCATACTACCCAAAGCCATCTGTTGCTTCTGTTCAATTCCTATCAATTCCAATGTGATTTTTTTTTTTCACAGAAATAGAAAAAAAAATCATAAAATTCATATGGCACTGCAAAAGATCCCACATAGCCAAAGCAATCTTGAGAAAGAACAAAGCTTCACACTTCCTGATTTCAAACTATAATTTAAAAAAGCTATAGTAATTTTTTAAAAAGCTATAGTAATCAAAACAGCATGGTATTGGCATACAAACACATAAACAGATGGAACAGAATAAAGACCCCAGAAATAAACCCACACAAATACAGCCAATTCATATGTGACATGGGAACCAAGAACATCCGAATGGGGAAAGGACAGTCTCTTTAATAAATGGTGCTGGGAAAGCTGGGTATTCACACACTAAAGAATGAAACTGGACCACTGCCTTGCACAGGTCACAAAAATTAACTTGAAATGGGTTAAAGACTTTTAAAAATTGAAAGCATAAAACTCTTAGAAGAAAACATAGGAAAAATTCCTTTAGACATTGGTCTTCAAAAGGATTTTTTGAATATGATACAAAAGCAAAAATCAATAAGTAGGACTACATCAAACTAAAACGTTTCTAGACAGCATAAGTGACAACAAAACAGACAACCTACAGAATGGGAGAAAATAATTGCAAACTATATATCTGTTGAGTTAATATCCAAAATATATAAGGAACTCATAAAATCAACAGCAAAATCATCATCATCCTATTTAAAAGTGAACATAGGATCTGAATAAACATGGCCAATAAGTACATGAGAAGATGTTCAGTGTCACTAATAATTAGGGAAATGCAAATTAAAACCACAATAAGATATCACTTTACACTTGTTATAATGGCTATTATTAAAAAAAAAAAAAAGCAAGAGGTAACAAATGCTGGTGAAGATGTGAAGAAGTGGGCCCTGCTGATGGGCAAGTAAACAGGTACAACCATTATGGAAAATAGTGTGGAAGTTCCTCAAAACACTAAAAGTAGGCCTACCACATGACCCAGTAATTCTACTCCTGTATATCTGAAAGAAATGAAATTATTATTGTGAAGAGATATCTGCATTCCCAAGTTGAGTGCAGCATTATTCTCAATAGCCAAGACATGGAAACAACCTAAGTGTCTGTCAACAGATGAATGGATAAAGAAAATGTAATATATATACACACGCTGGAATATTACTCAGCCCCCCACAAAAGGAGATCCTACCATTTGTAACAACACAGAGAGATCCTGAAGGCATTACGCTGAAAGAAATAAGTCAGACACAGAAAGACACATGCTATATGATCTCACTTATGCCTGAAATCCAAACAAGCTGATCTCAGAATCAAGGAGCGGACAGGATGCTGCCAGGAGCTTTGGAGTGGGGGAAATGAGGAGACATTGGTCAAACGGTACAAAGGGTACAAACATAAGATGAATAAGTTCCTAGGGCATCTGATAAACAGCATGGCGGATATAGTTAACTAGACTGTATCCCCTGAAGTAGGAAATGAGAACTCACTCCAGTATTCTTTCCTGGAAAATTTCATGGACAGAGGAGCCTGGCGGGGTATAGTCCATGAGGTCACAAACAGTTGGACACAACTGAGCAACTGAGCACACACACTGTAGACTTTAAAGTTGCTAGGAGAGTACATCTCAAACATTCACACCACCACCACAAACACTGAAAAAAATGATAATTGTGTGAGGTGAAGGATGTGTTAACTAACCTTGCTGTGGTAATCATTTTGCAGTATATAGGTGTATCAAATCACCAACTGTACACCTTAAACTTATACAATGGTACATGTTAATCATATTTCAATAAAGCTGGAAAAAATAATCTGCCTATCAGCTCATTTTTCAATTATTTTCTTTCTTGCTGTTTCACATTTTACAGATTCATCTATCAACTGAATCCATCCAGCCCCATATATCCATCTGTCTGTTTATTTACAGTTTAAACTAGTATTTATCAAGCTTATTTTGAAGGATGCTGAGGCAACAATGGAGAGATTATAACAGCACGAGCACTTTGAAACACACCTCTGAACCCAGCCCAACTATACCCGGGGCCTAGCCCAAAACATGCCCCTCTCCACCCACCCCTCTCCCCAACACCCGCTCCTTCCAGCCCAGGGACACGGGCCCAAGAATCAGCATTCGTCCTCCCAGCTCCCTACAGCCTCTGTCCCTCTCCCAGCTTCTACCAGTGTTTAGTTTGCAAATAGAGCTAAAGCCTTCTGGCCCAGCACTTCGCCCAGCATGAAACACTAATGCAGTCTCTTCATCTACCTCGCCCTGGGATGGCACAGTATCTCTGAGGTGCCTAAAATACCCAAAGCTTTGGTCACCTGCCTCTATCCCAAATCTAGCAGTTATTCCTGAAGTCTCATTCTTTCCCTGCCATCAAGGTGGGGAGACTGATGGGCTCAAGAATAATGATGAAGACAATCAGGATAGTGATGATGGGATTAGAACCAGTGCCCATGACATTGGCTCCAGCGATGTCCCAGTTAGTGAGAACAATATTAAGACATATTAAGTGGGGCAATCCAACCAGTCAGAGGAGATGTTCTCTGCAAATGACCAGCACAGCTATCCCAATGCCTATCAGCTGGCTATCTGCCCTGCTTTGCATATCTATCAATTAATGAAACCCCTCAATAGGTCAGGAGGCAGTATTATGAGCCCATTTATCGGATGTAGAAATGGAGGCTCAGAGAGGGGGAAAAAATCCACTCACAGAGTAGGTAAGCAAACCTGGAATTTGCTGAGCCCTGAGCTTGCTTGCTGATTACACATTTGTATGTTTGTATATTTACTTGCATTTATTATGAAAATATTTGCTTTATTTGGTAAACACCTTAGCCATATTTTCCTCCATTTTTAAAAATTTTGAACAATTTCCAACCTATAGTAAAATTAAGAGAATAGTTTACTGGACACTCAGGTATGCTTCACTCAGATTCATCAAATTCTCTCTTGCCTTCTCTCCCTCAGAAGGGACACACACACATTTTTTTTCTGTTCCATTTCTAATTAAGTTGTAACCACCGTGATGGTTCACCCCTGATGCCTGCATCAGCTACACTGGTAACCACTATCCCCCCAAACACTCCTGTCCACACGGTCCCTTACAGGGCTTCTCTTCCTTCCCAGCCAGAAGTGACCTCACCCCTGCTTCTAGACAAGCTCCTGTCATCTGCTGCTCAGCTGTGCCCCCTAACGGGTGCCTCCTCACCCACAGTTCCACTGAGTGGACCCCATCGCCTGACATGGGACCAGCCACGGGCTGGCAGGGGCTGTGATTTGGATGTAACAAGTCAAACAGATTTCCCCTCTCATCAACTTGATCTAAGAGGACAGGAAGTCACAGACACTAGAACTTAGAAAGTCATGTTGACTCAGGGGCTACTGTAAAGGTAGAAGCCATGAGGAAACAAAAGGAAAATGGAGCAGCTGCACAAAAATAATGTTGAAAAATATAACAATAACAATAATAACAGCTAACATTTATTGAACAGATAGAATGTGTTAAATACAGCATAGTCAGTATCCCATTTAATATTATACTTGACACAGAAGCACATACAGTATTGTCTCCCTGTTTAGACTGAGACACAGAGAAGTAAGGTAGCTCACCTGGGGTTGAATGGCAAGCAATTGGAGGAATCTCTTTGCAACCAGCATCCTGTTGGTTCCAGGAATTCTCCCTGCCGTTCCTGAGGCCCCCTGTTCTGCTTTCTCTGGATTCCCATGAGATACCTGAATCTCACAGCAAAGCTTCAATTGCACTTGAACTCACTGGAATGTGTTTCTGTTGACTCCAATCAAAGGGACCCTGAATAAAGCCCCTGGCCTCACCCGTGACTTCAGTGAAACTGGATTTCCTTAAGAACAACCCTCAAGCCCACCACTCTGACTAGTTACCTGGAAGTTTGCAAAGATCGACCCAAACATTCAGGGAGCCAAGAATGATGCATGAAGATTAATTATACATGATCCATTATCAATACTCTAATATGCATAACCTGTCTTTGATGATTTTCTTATTTAGATGCCACCTTTGCTTTATTTCATGTAAAAGATCTTTATCAGGACTCTCACACTTTCTCTGGTGACATTATACAATGTAACCTAATTGCCCAGAGAAAGACTTAAGCTTCAGGGCTTGAATTCTTCCACCAGTGAAAGTTGGAGGAAACTACTGCTTGCTCAATTAGGGAGAGACTTTTTTCAAAAATCATATTCAAGTAACCAATTTTTTGAAAATTAGCATTCCTCAAAGTACAGTTAACACTAATAACAGCAAACATAATTGAATCTCTCTCAAATGATTTAGGAGGTATTTCTGAATGTCACTTCCCTTTATTTGAGACTGTTAAAAAAATAGGATAATACAATTAAAGCCTTACCTTTTGCTTGTTGGAGCTTTCTGAGTGTTATATCTTTGCAGGACTAAGTCAAACACAGATGTCACATCCAGTATCTTGAGCTGTTTATAAGAATCATCCAAGTCACTCTGAATGGTGTGAGAAGATACTCAGCTCCACTGTCTAGGGTCATTTGACTGATTCTACTGTAGACGCCTCTACCAAGCTGGTTAGATCAGCTCCTTTAGAAGCTGGATATTAGCTTTGATTTTCAAGATGGTTGGGAAAAAAAAACTGGGAGCTCTCACGTTTGGAGATAATTCCCACCTAGCAGAGCTGTTTTGAGGATGGGTGATTTACATGTTGAGTTTACAATACAGTGTCTTGTGCTCAATAAGTGCTCAATATATAGTAAGTGTTATTAAGGAAATAAATACTTGAGAGTTCGAGAGGAGCCAAAAATCTACGCTTCTGGCTACCTCCTAAATATTCTGACTTGTATTTGTTTTCATAGCAGATAGAAAATCAATTCTACTCCATTATATTCTCCTCTTTAGAGGACCATTTGGGTCCCTCCTGGTGGAGGAAAATGCAGAGAGAAGGAAAAGGAATGCGGGATAAAGCCACAGGTTTGAGGAAGCACTGATGTCACAGAAAGTCGTGGGACCTGAAGGCAGAAGAGTGGGATCTGTGTAGCCAGCAGTTTTGAAGCAGCTTGTTTCACAGCAGCCCATGTTGCACGTGGTTCAGTATTACATGGTGTTTTAATGGAATCCACATCTGTTTCTTTTTAAACTTCCACCTCCTGACTCATTTGTTTCTTCTTTCATCAGGCAAAGGTACATTAGGCACCAATTGTGAGCCTGGAGCTGTTCTTGGTACTGGAGAAACATCAGAGAATGAGTTGGACCTGGACTTGCCTTCACAAAAGTTTTTAAAGAAGTGGAGATGAGACAAGAGAGTGTGATGCCCTTGTTCAGTCTTGGAGGTGGCGAGGAGGAGGTTCAGAGAAGACATCCTAGAAAAAGTAACATTTGAGACCAAGAGGATAAGAAGTAGTTAGCATGCAAGTTTTTGTTTGTTTCTTTCTTTCTTGAAGAGCAGCACAGAGTCTTTACCTTCCATATATTTGAGGTCAGCTCTCTGACCTCATTTCCTACTACCACTCTAATCTCTCAGTCTGACTTAACCACATTGGTTCACACGGAGAATTTCCCTTCTCTCTAAATAATGTTCTCTTTCCCCCAGATGACACAATTCTAGGCCCTTCACCACACTAACTGGCTCACCATCAATAGATTCATTGGTCATTGTGAAAATGATTTGGCTGTCCCTCAAAAAGTTAAACACAGAACTGCCATAAAACCCAGCAACTTCATTTCTAGCTAAGAGAATCAAAAACATATGTTCAAATAAACATTTAGACATAAATGCCCACAGAAGCATTATTAATAATTGCCCCAAAGTGGAGGCAACCTGAATGAATGAACAAAATGTGACATTTCAACACAATGGAATATTATTTAGCCATAAAAAGAATGAACCACTGATGTATGCTAAATATGAATCAACCTCAAAAACACTATGCAAAAGGAAAGAAACCACTTGTGAAAGGCCACATATTGTATGATACCATGTATAAGAAACGTCCAGAATAGGCAAATCCATTAGGGACAGCAAGTAGATCAGTGGTTGCCAGAGGCTGAGGGGAGGAGAATGGGGAATAGACTGCTTAATGGGTATGATGTTCCCTTTTGAGATGATGAGAGTGTTTTGGAATTGGATAGTGATGATGATTGCAAAACATTGGGAATACTCTAAAAACCACTGAATTGTACATTTTTAAATGGTTTTAAATGGTGAATTTTGTGCTATGTGACTTTTATCTGAATTTTTAGAGGGAAAAAGAAAGCAGAGGTAGAGAATGCGGTGAGAACCAACAGGGGCACCACAAGGCCTGTGGAAAAAGGGCTTGTTTATTCATCGCAGAATCCATCTGCTGATTTTCAGGTGGTCTTGCCTGAGAAGGGGACTACAGAAAAAAAATTTTTTTTGAAGAATGGAAGAAAGAAATTTAGGATTAAAAGAGATGGCAAAGTGGGAGTTGGGAAAAGTCTGTATGATCTCTTGAGCTTTGATGACCCCAATGTCCAAGGGAGGATGACCTAGGTGAGAACTGCTGGTCCGGTGACTTTATCTTCCACAACTGACCATCAGTACAGAATACAGAAAGAGGAAAGGGAAGAAAGAGCACAGAGACATAATTCAGGGTTGGGGAGAGAGAGGGAGAGAAACATTCTTTTCTTCCTTTTGTCTCCAAAGCCAGGTGACAGAGAATAGAAATGGGAAATGTAGATCAAAATGTAATTTTCCCTTACAAGCTGCAGTGAGGCCAGGGGCTCGGGAGGTAGCCTGCCCTGGGGAGCTGCTCACTCGGCAATAACTCATCGGTGGCTCTGCACAAAAGCAGCACTTATTAAAGGTCAAACGAAGACAGCAGGCGAAGGGTTGATGGAAGCAATAAAGGGGCACAAGAGGGAGGGGGTCACAGAAGCAGCTGGTTCTAATGGAGAAGTTGTCCTAAGCAGGGCAGAGGCCACTCATTCAAGCCAGCAGATGATGCCCCGACACCCACTGGGGACCCCTGGCCTGGAAAATGCTGCCTGTGTCTTCATGGCCCAGGTATTTCCCTGGTCCCATGCAGAGATCAATGATCAATCAATAAAACACTGGCTTGTATAAGAAATAATTATCAGCAGGGCAGAAAAATAGCACTGCGAGCCCTTTGCTTCTGTCTACCTGCCAGTGGATGGGAAGGTTGCTAAATTCTTAGAGGTCAGGTAGATAAAGAATGATCTAAGTTCCCAGGTGCCCAGGTCAGGCTAATTCTGCATTATCATTATCAGTTATTTCTATTTTCAAACATTCTACAGTACTGGATTCTCTCAACAACATACACACAAGTGCTGTTATTATACCCACTTTACAGTCAAGAACACTGAGGTTCAGGGAGGTTAAGTCACCTGCCCAATAGCACTTAATCTAGTGAAAGGCAGAGTATGACCCCCAATCTGTCTGACCTCAAAGGCTGTGTGCTCTTAACCATGATACTTATCTGTTTCTCACAATAACCAAATGATTATTGAGGGCCCACTATGTGCAGGGCCATGAATGCTTTGTTAGGATTTGGATAATTCATTTCTTCTCTCAGGGCTTCAGCTTTCTCATTTTTCCCATGAAGGGTTGTCCCTGATGTTCTTACCTAGGTTGGAGGTTCTGAGCATCAAGTGATAGTCATTGATACCCATTTGGATATCCAAGTCAGTATCCATTTGGAAAATGGAAACCTTGTGTATCTAAGAGGTTGTCCCTCCCAGAGTACTCCCACTGGGAATGCTGTCCTACCTAGAAAGAAGCACAATCCTGACATAGACAGGCACCAGAGTCCCAAGCTGAGACTAAGATAGATTATTTGATTTGTTACTGATCCTGGAGTAGAAAACAAAAAAAGTGAAGGTCACAGGGTGGGAAAATAGGGGTAAGAAATTGCAGTTTACCTGATGATAATTAAATGCAGCATTAAATGAAAGGCATTGCCCAAAATATCAAGTCTCTGACCCTTCCCTGTGAATAGTAAACCAACAACAACTTGCTAGTCACAGTCTTGCCCCTAACACGCTGAGCTACCATGTCTATATCAGTTTTACACTTTTTAAACACAGAGCATTATTTTTACTTTAAAAAAGCCATAGACGGCCCCTTTAATAGCCTTCACTTAGGTTGCTAGAGAGGGCTGCTTGGAAAGTTTGAGAAGCATTTGCTTAGCAGAGAATAGAGCTGCTAGAAGGATGAAGGAAAGTAATTTAGTAATTAAAGAGATGGTAAAATGAAAGTCAAGAAAAGTGTGTGTTTGTGTGTGTGTTCATAACAGATCTCATAATAGAACATTAGAAAGCTCTAAACCTTTTATTTATTTTCATTTTTAAGTATGAGTTTAATGCCATTTCATGTTTCCTCCTGACCCATTGGCATTTGATCTTGCAAATGATGGCTTTGCCAGGGATAACAGATGCTTCTGGTGCCCAAGTCACAGCCTTTCAAGCTCAACCATGACTGTGACTTCAGTAGCTTGGGCATACTGACACCATTCAATTTCAAACAACTGCCCCAAATCCAGAAACTCTCTGCCTCAAAGCTTTCTCTAACACTACAAGAACCCACTCAGCCTCAAGCAGGTGAATTCTGAAACCATGGGATAGTTAACCTCAGGGCAGCCCTTAAGTGGGCGACCAGAGCTAGTGGATAAGTATGTACACATCTCAGATGCTCAGTGAACTTGAGCCCCACTGCCTACAGTGGCAGCTTGTAAATAATACATTCTTTGCTGGCTTTTCATGATTTCACTCTCCCTGTTTCTTCACTTCTGCTTCCTAGAACTAGCTCCCAGATAAACTACTTGCCCCCAAGTATATAGCAGGGTTCTTCTTTGGTGGAATCCAAAATAAGACCCCAAGCACGCATCTTTTAGGAATAAAACTTCCCTGGTAGGTGTTTCAGCCAGGGTTCAATCAAGGAAGCAGGTCCACTGGGAGGTGTATATATATCAAAGAACTTGTCCCAGGCATGTGACTTTACTTAGTTGTGATTGATTAAACAGTCTTCGTAAGGCCATTGTCTTTGCATCTGATGTTGAAGTTTGAAATCTTCAGGACAAGCAGTCCCAAAGGGCAGATAGATGAGGAATGAGAGAGAGCAAGGACAAACTGGAATCTATGAGCACAAACTAGCACCCACAAGGATACAGACTCGAGCCATGTTGGGTCTCACTGCCTTTGACCCTGGTGATGTGGGTGCCCTCAAGGATTAGTTGGTACCCTTCATCATAGGGCCAAATACACCCCTGGCCCAGAAGTCAAAGAAGCTGAAGCAGGATCCATGAGAAGGTGGACCCATACCAGTTAGGTGAACTCAAGACATGAGTGAGCTATGAAAGCACCTTATCTGACCTACACACTGAAAACCAAAGGATTCTGGGAAGTGTAGTTCAGCCTGGCCAAGTTGACACTTTACAAAGCCACCAGTAGAGGAAAGTACAAAACATCAGAAGTGGGCAAGACCTGACCTCAGGACCAGCTGTACTTGGAAATATCTCACGATTACTTGAAAAGCAGCTTCCTCCTTCTTAGCTGCTGAAGGCAGAGACACTGCCTAGAGTTGGTGGGGTTGTGTACGGCACAATTTCAAAGTGTTCCATTCACATGGATTATTAATGGAATGATGCCACCATAACTTTCCTTCCAAGGAGTAAACATCTTTTAATTTCATGGCTGCAATCACCATCTGCAGTGATTTTGGAGCCCAAAAAAATAAAGTCTGACACTGTTTCCACTGTTTCCCCATCTATCTGCCATGAAGTGATGGGACCAGATGCCGTGATCTTCGTTTTCTGAATGTTGAGCTTTAAGCCAAGTTTTTCAGTCTCCTCTTTCACTTTCATCAAGAGGCTTTTTAGTTCCTCTTCACTTTCTGCCATAGGGTGGTGTTATCTGCATATCTGAGGTTACTGATATTTCTCCCAGCAACCTTGATTCCAGCTTGTGCTTCTTCCAGCCCAGCGTTTCTCATGATGTACTCTGCATATAAGTTAAATAAGCAGGGTGACAATGTACAGCCTTGACATACTCCTTTTCCTATTTGGAACCAGTCTGTTGTTCCATGTCCAGTTCTAACTGTTGCTTCCTGACCTGCATATAGGTTTCTCAAGAGGCAGGTCAGGTGGTCTGGTATTCCCATGAGGAGACCTCAGTGGGGGCATTTTTAAAGGTTCTGAAAATGCTAGCATTTAGACAGAAAGTATCAGATTTGTAACTCATACACGCTTGTGATTTATTACTAGTCAATGTCTGCCCTTATGTGTCCTAACAACATAACAATTTCCTTTGCAGAGTAACTCTCCTTTGGCCTCAGTCATTGGGAAGCCCAATTCAAGATTGGGAAATCGAGGCCCACAGGCATGAGAAATAACTTGCCCAATGTCACACAGCACGGTGAAGCTGGTTAAGGACCATGGCTTCAAGGCTAGGGCAGTCAACCTCTGTGCAGGCCCCCCACGAGACAGTGGTGCGCTGACCCTACAGTGCAGGGCGGGGTCAGCTGAGAGGTGAAGGTCAAACAGAAAGTAGAATTTGTTTTCTCACCTTTGCTCTCCCTCTCTTTTTCAGCCAGAGAGTGAACACTTGACTAGCATGAGCAGGAGAACTGAGCTCGTTAAATCACTAATTCTCTTCCTCCTGGGCCATCCCCAACAGTCCAAAGTCAGCAAAACCTGTTATCTACTTAATCTGATTTTATGCCATGCAGCAATTTATTTTCAAAAAATTTTCCTTGTTGGATAATGGCAACTCTTGAGAAAGCTCTATTGATTTTTTGACTGCAGGTTTAGCGGGGCTGAGTCAGCCCGGCCCTCCGATTCAGATCTTTATCTTGTCTCTTCATAGCTTGAAAGAGTAAGTTTAGCTAAGGCCATAGGGATGGGTCCTAAGGGTCACATTCACACTCATAATGAAACAAAATTAGAAACTGCTTTAGGTCCTAACAACCACTGTATTCACTGTGCTGAACTATACACAGTGGAAAGAGTATGACCACGGAGGTGAAGTTGGTATTTCATATACGCTTGTAAGTATAAACTAACTGCAGCCATATAACTTGTAGGGGGTTGAAACAGACAGAAAAGCTAAACTTGGCCCTTATGCTGACACTGTGCACCCATGCTAATGTGCCCGCCATCTCCAGATCAGTTCTTCATCCCCAAATGAAGGTTATTATCTACCTTTCTTAAAACATCATGGACTTATCAATAAAATTGATCATCCTCAGTAGAAAAATACTTGAGAATAGATGGTCAGTGTCTACACAGTCCCCAGATTCATCCTTAAGATACTGAAGAGGAAGGATCTTAAAATCTCACTTCCTCCAAGAAACTTTCCATCATTTCCTCTTCATTTATTCATTCAGAAAACATTCACTGAGTAGATACTGGAGATATGCCCTCTTTACACCTACACTTACACTCTCTTCTTAGATATTCTGTCCACATCTCCTTACTAGACAACTCGTTTACTCCGCCTCACATCCTCTTGGCCTAGCTTTTTTGACTCTAGCTATTGATGCAGCAAATCATCTGCTCGCAGGTGTATTCTGATGGCACCTTGCTTTAGCTGTACCTTGTACTTCTTGCCTTCTCCTCTAGGGCTTTGACCTATTTTGGTGCAATTATAAAACTGGAAATGAGATGAAGATAACATCCCTTGGGGCAATCCTTTGACCCAAGGACACCAGGAACTGATGAATAAATTCTTTCCTCTCTCATTCTTGGGAGAGCATTTCTGAAGTGCATTCTACACATTTCAAACCCAGGATCTGTTGAGTATGAACCTCAGTTTCTGACATCAGCTCAATAACACAACTTTGCACTGGCTTTCCCTCCATCTCTATTTGACTCTTCCGAGTCCTCCTCTCTCATTCCTCAATATCTCTTCCCAACCAAACCATCTGCATGAAAACCCTTCTCACAAGCTCTGCTTTCAGGGAGAATTGGAGCTAAGACCTCTGTATTGCAAGAGACACTTCCAATCTTTAGAGCAGCAGGGCACATAATCCCATACCCCCATTCCTAGCACAGTTGATTGCCCAAGAGTAAATGCCTGGCAGGAGTTAAATCCAACCACAGTTTCTCTTCCCTGAGAATTTAGAATCAAGATGCTAATCTCTGTGTGATGTGTGAAGTGGAAAACATTGTAAAGCCTGGGCTGGGGACAACCATGTGCCCATGGAGCAAAGAAACCCAGTTTGCAAAGAGACTGAAAGAGACATCATGTAGTCTTAGAGAAATACAAGAGAAAGTTGCTGGATTCCTGGGCATTTTCTTCTTCTTCTTCTTCTTTTTTGGTTCAAGTTCCTTGCTAGCCCAACTCACCTTTCCACCTTCGGGTTCTCTGAAACCCTCTTATCCTTCCAATAAATTAATTTTTCTGCTTATACTAGCTTGAAGGGGATTCCATTATTCACAATAAAACAGTTTCTAAATCAGAACATCTTCTGTGCCAGGTGCTGTGCTAAGCTCTGGATGTACACAAGATAGTCGCTGCTTTCAAAGAACTTAACATCAAACTGATCAATAAAAAATGAGATAATGTCTCATAACAGTTCCTATGCTGCCAGAGCTAATCCTTTTCATAATAATCCTGTATATTATGCCAAATAACTAATTAATCCATTGATAATAATTGCAACAATTTCCTAATTCTTACCATGTGTAGACACTGTGTTTTATGCATGTCAGATCTTTTTGGTCTTTACTGAATGGTTTGTTTCTTTAGTGTTAGGAATACTGCAGTAAATAAGATCATTTCAATTTACAGTAAGTGCTGTGAAGGAAATCAGCCAGGTGATGTGATAGAAAGATAAGATCCAGGTTGGAGAGAATAGATAAGAACTATTTTAGATAATGAGAAGAGAGGAACAAAGAGAACTTCCCTGAAGAATGAACATTTTCAATGAGATGTACAGAATGAGAAGAAAATAGATGTGGGGGTGGGGAACAAAGGAAGAACATTCTGGGAGAAGGAAAGGAAAGTGCAAAGGCCCTGAGGCAAGAATGGAAAAAAAAGAAATAAATAGATGACTAGACTCCAGGTAAGACAACTCTTCCTGAACCTTGAATCACATCTGTCATTCTCCGCTCTCTAGCTGCACAATGAATTTTTAAAATACTCATGTTTAGGTGACTCTCCTCACCCTGAGATTTAGATTTTATCAATATGGGGTGGAACAAACATGATGTTTGTTGTTTAAGCTCCCCAGGAACTCTGATTCACATAAAGGATAGAAAATGACTAGACTCTAGGCTATATGGACATTAGTGAAGTAGAATTTACATAAAAAGGAAGCAAGCATGATGGGGAAATGTGATGATTGGTTATCTTACAGATCTTGGATCAATTCCTTGGTTCCTATGGCAATTGTCTGTATCCAGGCAACAGTCCCCCAAATCTGGGTTTATGGAGACTGGGGAAAGGATGTGAATACATTCTAACCAGGAAGTGCTTCCCTAGAAGAAACTCTGTCAGTGTTGCCAGGCTCTCCCCCAAGCTGGGTTAGGCTCCACCTCCCTCTCCTTAGCCCCCATTCTTAGCCCCACAAAACACTTATCACATGACGCAACATATACCTATATTTGCTCATTCAATAGAATGCTATGAAGGCAGGAACTAGGTCCTTTTCCCCAAGACATCTTACACGTCTTTCGGGTCTCAAATTAGATGCCACTTCCTCCAGGAAGCCATCTTTGACTCTACCCCTAGGAAAGTTTAGGTGCTTCCACTGGGGGCCCCTTTATCATAGAACTTATTGCCCTATATTTTGCCTGTATTTACATATATCTTCCTCAATAGCCTGGGAACGCTTTGCATCTGAGACCATAGTTATTGAGTCATTCCACTAATATCTATTGATCATCTTCTGTGTGACACATATTGTTCCAGACTACTGGAGATGCAGCAATGAAGAAAAATGGACCTGCTCTCATGAGGCTCATGTCACTGTGGTGGGAGGACAGGTAATTAACTCGTCAAGCACACAGTATGTCAGACAGTGGTAAGTGCTCTCAGTGTAACGGGAAGACATGCGAAGCGATTGGACGGTTTTAAACAGAGAGGTGAGATGACCTCACTTTCCTTTCAAAAGCATCATTCTGAATTCTCTGTTAAGAAGAGAGTGTGAGAAAGCAAGGCAGGTGCCAGAAGGGTATGTCACGGGGCTATTTCAATTAACCAGGTGAGGGATGAAGTGGTAACAACGGCGATGGTGAGAAGCAGTCAGATTCTGGGTTTCTGCTTTCAATAGCTTAACTGAGGTAGAATAAATACAATAAAACACTTAAAATACAACCAATAAACTCTGATACGCATTATACTTGCGAAACCATCACCACAGTCAAGGTAATGAATATAAACACCAAAATCTCCTCGTACCCCTTGGTTACACCTTCTGCCTTCTCCTACCCCCAACCATTGATGTGTTTTCTGTCACTATAAATTAGTATGAATTTTGTGGAATTTTATGTAAATAGCATCATATAGTACTCTTTTGCATCTGGCTACTTGCACTCAGTATAATAATTTTGAAATCCACTCATGTTTTTGCATGTATCAACAGTTTGTTCTTCATTCTTGAATGTGATGCCATTGTACAGAGGTACCACAGTTTGTTTATCCATTTACCTGTTAATGGACATTTGGGTTGTTTTCAAGACTGTGGGTATATTTTGAAGGTAGAGCTGAAAGAATTTGTTGGTGGAGAGGCTGTAAGATATTACAGAAAGGGCAGAGTCACAGAAGACTTCCAGATTCTTCACTTCAAGTGAGAAGATGGAGTTTCCGATTGCTGAGATGCGAAACACTGCAGGGTTAGAGTAGAAGACATCTAACACCCAATACACTGCCTAGCACGTAGTAGGAGCTCAGTAAATGTTCGCTGAAGAAAGGATGAAGACAGGGAGAACAAGAGTATAAATTTAGTTTGGGGTGCTGGTAATTCAAATCCTAAGATTCAAGCCTAGCTATACATTTTCTCTCCTTTTCCACGTCCCCAATCTTACTTCTGAAGCCCAGGCAGTCATAATCATAAAGAGACTCCTTGGGCACAAAGGAGTGGAAGGCAGATTCAATTAGAGCAGCGCCCCTTGTTCTCAAATGGCCTCGGGTCCAGGAAGCTTTGTTTCCTCCCCAGCATGGGGCTGAATGCACAACTCTCCTCTTTGGTTTCTGAACAATAAGCTTCCAAATTACTCTCCCACCTGACAGATCTACGAGCCACAAAGAAGTCCCCTCCCTCTTCCCCATTTACCCTGAGCATCCCAAATGCTCCAGCTTGAAATGTGTCTACATGTGCTGAACTCCAGTGTGAACTGTTATTAAAATCCACATATACCAGTGTGTTCCATGGCAAAAGGAAATAAAAGACAATCCACAAAACAATAGATACAAATAGCCAATAAACATAAAGGAGGGAGGATGCGCACCTTCACTGAACTCGACAAAATGGAAATTCCTACGATCTTGAGCGAATATCTTATTCCTATCAAATTGGCATGAATAAAACAAATGCAAATAAGCTAGCATTGGCAAGACTGTGAGGACACAGACAGCAATGTACTTTGCTCATGGAAGTGCAAATTGGTATAACCATTCCCCGGAGGAAGCTTAAAAATGGCCAGAGTCTTTAATCTAAGAATTCTATAGTTAGAAATTTGTTCTGAGCAAATGTCTGTAAAGATACTCATCACATCATTGTAAGAGGAAATGTCACCAACCACCTTAACACGTAAAGAAATTATGACACTGCCCATCAATGCAGAAGCGATAAATGCATTGTGTATGTACATACAATATGCATCCATGAATTATACAGTATAGTACTGCATGCAACAACATGGATGGAACTTTCAAACATAGTAAGTGAAGGAAGGAAATAAGAGAATACATGGAGTATAAGTCCATCATATAAAGTGCAAATGTAGACAAACTATATTGTTTAGGTATGCAAACACAAATGGTAAGACTGTAAGGAAAAACATTAAAATGATTTCAATAAAAGACAATATAGTAGTTAACTCTAGGAAAGAGAGAGGGGTAAATACAGGTTGCTCCTGGAGTTTGGTGAGGTATTATTTCTTGCCCTGCATGGTAATTATGTGGGTGCTCAAATTGCTATCATTCTTTATGCTGTATTTTCCCACCCCTGGTCATTTCATTGTTAAGCAAGATCAGGGAATGAGATTCCTTCTTTCATAGCTTATGACAGAACTATACACAGAACAACAGAACAAGGTTTGGCCACTTGTATCTAAAAATTCTAACAAGTTTGGCAAGAATAATCTACTCTTAAGATTTTTTTCCCTTAGACCTTTAGAAGATCTAAATTGGTTCTACTTTAATAGGATTGTTCTGGAAGGTAACAGGGCCACCTCATTTCTGAATTTCCTGAAATTTGGTATTACTAAGAGAGAAAATACATGATATTTCTCACTAAAGTTTTGCTTTTTAAAATAAGTTAGTTAAAGAAAACTGTGGCTGAGTTAGGGGAAGCAGTGGAGGGAAGATACCCCAGATAATTAGGGGGCCACAGACTGAGCCATGATACACAGAGCTTTGCTATATACTAAACACTTTCCTTGACATTGGGGCAGAAGAAGGAAAGCATCTGACCTTCAGAAACTCCTACAGCAAGGGGAGGTGGCAGAATAGCAGCGGAACCAGTCCATTTGGGGCAGGAGAGAAACGTTTGAGGCCACAGAAGAATAAAGGAAATGAGGGCATGTGTTTCTTTTCTGAGCCACTATTTCTATTCCAGCCCAATTCAGCAGGATTTAGAAGCCAACGGGTACCCAGAATGAAAGAACTGCTCCCTTCTTCCTGATTCAGGCATATATCAATGCATCTAACACCTTCTGCTAGAAGGGAACACGATCACAAGAAAACTGGGCTCTCTCTTGTCAAAAGGATGTGGTACCTCAAGCACTCTTCATGTTATGGATATTATGCCTTCAATTCAGAAGCTAAAGCGTCAACTTGTGGTGATCGTTAATTAAGACAACAGCAGCAACAACAATGAGGAGGATAACTGTGAAATTTATTGAGGAGGCTCAAAAGTGTCAGATGCTTAGTTTGCATTATTTCATTTTCTTACATAACAGGTAGTATTTTTAGATATTATTAACATTCCCATTCTACCAATGAGGAAATGAAGGGAGAGAGAGAAGTAAACCCACTTGATCAAGGTCACACAAGTGGTTAGTGGCAAAGGTTGTGGAAAACCAGGTCCTCCTGACTCAAGCATCACGGTAAGAGGTACCACACACGTGAGCACTGATATGGTGCTGCCCTGGCCTTCACAATGGGAGGGAGCCTTAGCTATTTCAACTTTGCTCTGTTCACCCCAGAAGCATTGGTTTGAGAGTGAGTGGATCTGAAAGCTAAGGAGATAACACTGCCAGGCAGAACTGGAGTGATGTTGAATGGCTTTGGTGACTTATTCTCTGGCAATGATTGTGCAGCTCAGAGGGGCAGTCAAGTATCTTGAGGCCCTAGAGACAGGTGACTGAATTCCTGGTATAACTGCGGTTTATTTAGCAATCTTCATCCTCTTGGAATTGCCTGGTGGTCCAGTGGCTAAGACTCTGCACTCCCAACGTGGGGGTCAGGGCTGGGGCATGTTCCCTTCCTGGTTGGGGAACTATGTCTCACATGCCACAACTAAAGAGTCTGGCATGCCTCAATGAAGATCAAAGATCCCACATGCTGCAGCTAAGACCTGGCATAGCCAAATAAATAAACAAATGTTTTTTAAAAAAAGACTCTTCCCTTTCTACCATTATCCAGGTTATCTAGGGTCCTGGGCATTGGAATTTCTGGGTGGTAAGAGAGTGGGAGAGAAGTTCTCAGGATCCATCACATCACTGGAGGAGGAATCAGATACAGTTCAGTTCAGTTCAGTCACTCAGTCTTGTCCGACTCTTTGCAACCCCATGAATCACAGCAGGCCAGGCCTCCCTGTCCATCACCAACTCCCAGAGTTCACGCAAAATCATGTCCATTGAGTCAGTGATGCCATCCAGCCATCTCATCCTCTGTCGGCCCCTTCTCCTCCTGCCCCCAATCCCTCCCAGCATCAGGGTCTTTTCCAGTGAGTCAACTCTTCACATAAAGTGGCCAAAGTATTGGAGTTTCAGCTTCAGGATCAGTCCTTCCAATGAACACCCAGGACTGATCTCCTTTAGGATGGACTGGTTGGATCTCCTTGCAGTCCAAGGGACTCTCAAGAGCCTTCTCCAACACCACAGTTCAAAAGCATCAATTCTTTGCCACTCAGCTTTCTTCACAGTCCAACTCTCACATCCATACATGACCATTGGAAAAACCATAGCCTTGACTAGATGGACCTTTGTTGGCAAAGTAGTATCTCTGCTTTTCAATATACTATCTAGGTTGGTCATAACTTTCCTTCCAAGGAGTAAGTGTCTTTTAATTTCATGGCTGCAATCACCATCTGCAGTGATTTTGGAGCCCAAAAAGATAAAGTCTGACACTGTTTCCACTGTTTCCCCATCTATCTGCCATGAAGTGATGGGACCAGATGCCGTGATCTTCGTTTTCTGAATGTTGAGCTTTAAGCCAACTTTTTCACTCTTCTCTTTCACTTTCATCAAGAGGCTTTTTAGTTCCTCTTCACTTTCTGCCATAAGGGTGGTGTTATCTGCATATCTGAGGTGATTGATATTTTTCCTGGCAATCTTGATTCCAGCTTGTGTTTCTTCCAGTCCAGCGTTTCTCATGATGTACTCTGCATATAAGTTAAATAAGCAGAGTGACAATATATAGCCTTGACGTACTCCTTTCCCTATTTGGAACCAGTCTGTTGTTCCATGTCCAGTTCTAACTGTTGCTTCTTGACCTGCACATAGGTTTCTCAAGAGGCAGGTCAGGTGGTCTGGTATTCCCATCTCTCTCAGAATTTTCCACAGTTTATTGTGACCCACACAGTCAAAGGCTTTGGCATAGTCAAGAAAGAAGAAATAGATGTTTTTCTGGAACTCTCTTGCTTTTTCCATGATCCAGCAGATGTTGGCAATTTGAACTCTGGCTCCTCTGCCTTTTCTAAAACCAGCTTGAACATCTGGAAGTTCATGGTTCACTTATTGCTGAAGCCTGGCTTGGAGAATTTTGAGCATTCCTTTACTAGCATGTGAGATGAGTGCAATTGTGTGGTAGTTTGAGCATTCTTTGGCATTGCCTTTCTTTGGGATTGGAATGAAAACTGACCTTTTCCAGTCCTGTGGCCACTGCTGAGTTTTCCAAATTTGCTGGCATATTGAGTGCAGCACTTTCACAGCATCATCTTTCAGGATTTGAAATAGCTCCACTGGAATTCCATCACCTCCACTAGCTTTGTTCGTAGTGATGCTTTCTAAGGCTTACTTGACTTCATATTCCACGATGTCTGGCTGTAGGT
Source organism: Oryx dammah (assembly GCF_014754425.2). Taxonomy (NCBI): domain Eukaryota; kingdom Metazoa; phylum Chordata; class Mammalia; order Artiodactyla; family Bovidae; genus Oryx; species Oryx dammah. The sequence continues at coordinate 55,778,133 of NW_024070196.1, forward strand.
GAGTGATCACACCATCGTGATTATCTAGGTCATGAAGCTCTTTTTTGTATAGTTCTTCCGTGTATTCTTGCCACCTCTTCTTAATATCTTCTGCTTCTGTTAGGTCCCTACCATTTCTGTCCTTTATCGAGCCCATCTTTGCATGAAATGTTCCCTTGGTACCTCTAATTTTCTTGAAGAGATCTCTAGTCTTTCCCATTATGTTCTTTTCCTCTATTTCTTTGCACTGATGGCGGAGGAAGGCTTTCTTATCTCTTCTTGCTATTTTTTAGAATTCTGCATTCAGATGCTTATATCTTTCCTTTTCTCCTTTGCTTTTTGCTTCTCTTCTTTTCACAGCTATTTGTAAGGCCTCCTCAGACAGCCATTTTGCTTTTTTGCATTTCTTTTCCATGGGGATGGTCTTGATCCAGAATCAGGAATCAGATCCAGGAATCAGATTGCCCCAATAGTTAATCTTTGAGTAATTCCCACCAATATCAGGAGGGATGAGGGAGACAGTAGATTCCATACCACTTCATCTCTGTGTCAAAGTGATGGGGCTTCTACTGTCTTTCATCAAATTACCTTCTCAGCATGCTTTGGAGTCAGGCTACAATACTGAAATGACGGCTCAGTCTTATGCCTCTGAAAGTGGGGAGATCATTGTCAGTGAATAAGCCTTGGTGGGGTAAAAAATCAAAAGACCAAGGAAAAAGATCAATAGAATAAGGAGATTTGGGATTATTGGGAAGAAAAAAGGAAAAGTCATACAAAGTGTCTAAGAATGGTTCCAATAATAAGCACAAGTTGCTAAGCACTTACTGGATGCTAGACCCTGTGATTAACACTGCCTCTCTATCATGTCATTGAAATCTCACAGAAACTAAAGAAGTAGGTGTGAGGTCCATTTTACAGGTAAAAAAAAAAAAAAGAGGCTTAGAGAGGTAAGATGATGCCCCCAGGATACATCACTAACCTGTGGGTTTGGAATCTAAACCCTGATCTCTCTGTTTCAAATGGTCCATGCTCTTAGCATGGTAAGACACTGCTTCTCAACCTAGAACAATTAGCTCTGAAATGAATTCTTTAGCCCAAAGACAAAATTTTAAGAAATTAAATTGATAAGGAGAGAAGAGAAAACAGGAGAAATCATCAGAGTGCACTGTGTATAGTGAAATAGGAAACAAACTTGTTTCCCACTGTGTGTGCACATCACCAGATTGTAGCATAAAATGCATTTCGTACTATTGGCTATGGTCCAAAAAGTTTGGAGAAGCACTGCTTTAAGATTTTCAATGTCCTCATTCATTGTCTCAACAGTTTCAAAAAGGTGTGATGTGCTGTCCAAGGTGCTGGAAACACAAATACCAACCCAGGAGCCCTGCCCTGAGGAATCCTAAGTCCAACAGAGGAGCAGACTCTGTGCAAATAATGTCACAGGCAAAGAGCTCTGATGGAGGAAGCCCGAGAGTGGAAGGAAAAGCACGGGAAGGACAGGGAAAGCTTTGCAGAGAAAGGTCTCCAGGAGGTGAGTCCTGGAATTATCAAGGCGCATAGACAGTGAGGTTCCTGGGAGAGAAAACTGCTCTCTCATGAATATGAAAAAGGGGAGAGGATTTCCTGGTGGTCTAGTGGTTGGGACTCTGAGTTTTTGCTGCCAAGGGCAGGGGTTCAATCCCTGGCCAGGGAACTAGGATCCCACAAGCTTCCCAGTAGAGCCAAAATAAATAAAAATAAAAAATTTAAAGGATAATATTGGGGTAGACTAGGAATCTGTTCTCATTCTTGTTTCATGATCATGATGTTGGCGATTTATTGGGCACTTACCATGAGCCAACATACTTGACCCTACTTAGAATCACATACCCAGCAAACATACAAGGCAGGTCCAGGATTTTCTCCTCCAGTTTACAGATAAGGAAACTGGGCCTAGAGAGTGACTTGCTTGGGGTAGCACAGCAGAAAAAGAGGGCCAGGATTAATACCTGAGCAGGTAACTTCAGTGTGCCTGTTCTTAGGCACTACTATATCATTCTCTCTAGCCAAATCATAAAAGAGTTTGGAGAAATGGGAGAAAAAGTAGGAGGAGCGAGGAGTGAGGTAGAGGTCAGGTGATCTTGAGATCAATCTCTTTATATACACAATCCTGACAAGTCTATGAGGTAGGTAGAATTATCTTTCCATTTTATAGATAATGACAGAGAGGCTCAGAGTGGTGATGTCCTTCTCAACAGCCACACCCATGTAAGTTCCAGTTCTAAGTTCCCACTGCTCAGGCTCCCAATTCCTTTCTCCAGAAGCTGGAAAAGCCCTGTCCTCTCAGGCCTCTGCAGGGAAGACTTCACAGCTGGCCTATCTGAGGAGGTATCTTGTCTTGCCCTGGAAATGTGGAAGCCACGCACCAGTGGCCCCAAGCCCCAGAAGAGGCGAGGCCACTAATTAGATGAGTCTGTTCTGGTGTCTGCCCAGACTCCAGCAGACAGATGGAGACGAGCTGGGAATCCCAAATCACTCTGTATTAGGGCCTTGGAGTCTAGTGCCCACGTGAGATGACATTTCTGAAAAAATGGCAGTGGGGCCCAGCTCTGAGTAGAGAGAACAGGGAAGGGCTGCAGGAGGGAAGGAGAGCTGGAAATGGGTATGAGTGATGAGTTGGTGCTTTGCCCCCTGAAGGCAAAAAAAAAAAAGAGATGAGCACTCACTGACATGGACATGATTTTAAGTCCCAGGGAGGGCTGGCATGTTTAGCTCCACAAAGAGCCAAGAGTTTAAGCCTTATTTTGAAGGATTTGAAGGCTTATTTCTCCTCTTAACAACTACGAGTATTCTCCTCTATAAAATGGATGTAAAGATTGCCACATCTAACACTGATAGGGTATACACTATGTGCTACTTTCCACTATTAACTAGTTTAATCCTGAAAACAGTCCCACTAGATAGACATTTCCACCATTATCCCCATCTTACAGATGAGGAAACTGAGACTTAGTGGCACTTAGGTCATAAGTACAAGAGACAAGGCTTGAACCTCAATATATGCCCTTAGTTATAATATTACACTGCCACAAGGAAAAGGAAATCAGTGTAGTAACTGCTGCCAACTGAACACACATAAAACTCACCTACTCTCGTTTGATTTCGGTGTTGGTCTCACCAGTCCCATTTTATTTACGAATGGGGCAACTATAGGTTCCGGGGATCTGCAGGGATGAGTGTAGGGTCCCACAGAGGCCAGGGTTCCTCCCTAGGCTGGATTGACTTCCAAGGCCACATGCACAGCCACCACACTCATGGTTCTCTGGTCTGGATAATCATAAAAAATGACCTGGGAGAGGGCTAAACATTTAGACTCTTTATGTTTGAAATCCTCCCAAGGTGATGCTAATTATCAGTCACTTGCCAAAAGTGACATGTTAGAATTACATGAAATAATGAGGGAATGCATTAGTAAATTTCAAAGTTCTATAAAAATGCAACAAAGCATGCTTTTAACAGTAATAGATTTCATTGCTATTAATAATAACAAACCATTGTAAATGTTGGTGGAAGCACTGGTGAATGTGTGCTAAGTTCTAATGAGCATAAAAGCTGAGAAACAGAAGACAGTGACTGACCTCAAGGAGCTAGCAGTCCACTAATTGACACAAAGGATGTTTTGGTATTTTTCCAAGAGTGAGTTGCTAAGGAACATGTCAAGAATGAGGTAATTCACACTACCGTCAGAATACGAAGCCAGTGGACTTTCAATTACCCACGTACAGAGCAGAAGGATGTGAATGTGTGTTTGAGTTCCTCGAATCCACTTTATCAGAGGGTGAGAATGAAAGGTTGGACATACTGTAGCTGACATGGAGGAGTGACTATCTTAGACTATGAACTTAGCAAGCGGGCGCGGAGGTGGGGGAATGTGTCAGAAATGGGACAAAACTGGCAAAAGAACATGAATGGATTTATGAGTTTGTCTGACTGTGTATTGGGACTGCCCAGTTGTCATCAAGATAGAAAAGAAAAATAAACATTCCCCAAGTGGTTTAGCATTATTAATTCAAATTGAACTGTGTCAATTTGGCTAGCGTTCTGCTTATGTGCTGATGGAAACCATGACTTGTATTCTCAGGAATGTGCCATCCTCTCTATCCTCACACAGTACAATTTATAATAATGTTTGATCGGGTCTCTTTTTGTCCACTGTGATTCGTTAAAAACCAAAATAAAACACCAGATTCTGGGAGTTCTGTCCATTGGCAATCCTGGCAAAACATTTCCAAATTCCCCAGTGGTTTGCCCACGATCCAACCAGATATTTTGAACTTGATGATCCAAAGGAGGGTCCAGAAAACCTGCAATTTTGTCAAGATTCCCCACTTGACTATTATATGTATCCTGGTTTGGGAGACATGAGGAATATCAGTGAATGAATGAATCCATTCACTCAACAATAATTTACTGATCACCTACTATGCACCAGGTTCAAACTAAGCCCAAGGGCCACATGGATGAACAAAACCAGAGAGGGTCCTCATCTGCATGAAGTCAGGTCAAATGGTAAAAATGGAAAGAAGTTGCTCAGTCATGCCCAGTTCTTTGTGAGCCCATGGAACATACAGTCCATGGAATTCTCCAGGCCAGAATACTGGAGTGGGTAACCTTTCCCTTCTCTAGGGGATCTTCCCAACCTGGGGATTGAACCCAGGTTCAATCTTCCACATTGCGGGTGGATTCTTTACCAGCTGAGCCTCAAGGGAAGTCCAAGAATACTGGAGTGGGTACCTATCCCTTCTCCAGGGGATCTTCCCGACCCAGGAATCGAACTGAGGTCTCCCGCATTGCAGGCAGATTCTTTACCAACTGAGCTATGAGGGAAGCTTAGATGGAAGGAATGTAAACAGTTCAAAAACACATAGCATATGTTCTATAAAGGAGATAAACAGAGGGCTTTTGTTGTCAGCCTAATTCAGATTGGGGGTAGGTGAACATTTTAAGCAAGACCTAAAAGATCAGGTGTAAACAAGGGAGAAAATGAGGCAGGAGTGAGAATTCAGGTGCAAGGGAAAGAAAGGGAATAGCAAGTATAAAGACCTAGAAGCTGGAGGCAGAAAGGTCCCAGTGTGACTGTAGCATTTAGATCAGGAGAGCCTAGAGGAGCTATCCCACGTTGAAGGTCAGGAAGGGCGGCGGCTCATCCAAGGTAAGGAGCAGCGGCTGCGCTTTGCTGGAGCAGCCGTGAAGAGATACCCCACGCCCAAGGTAATAGAAACCCAAGTAAGATGGTAGGTGCTGCAAGAGGGCATCAGAGGGCAGACACATTGAAACTATACTCACAGAAAACTAGTCAATCTAATCACACTAGGACCACAGCCTTGTCTAACTCAATGAAACTAAGCCATGCCCGTGGGGCAACCCAAGACAGGTGGGTCATGGTGGAGAGGTCTGACAGAATGTGTCGACTGGAGAAGGGAATGACAAGTCACTTCAGTATTCATGCCTTGAGAACCCCATGAACAGTATGAAAAGGCAAAATGATAGGATACTGAAAGAGGAACTCACCAGGTCATTAGGTGCCCAATATGCTACTGGATATCAGTGGAGAAATAACTCTAGAAAGAATGAAGGGATGGAGCCAAAGCAAAAACAATACCCAGCTGTTGATGTGATTGGTGATAGAAGCAAGGTCCGATGCTGTAAAGAGCAATATTGCATAGGAACCTGGAATGTCAGGTCCATGAATCAAGGCAAATTGGAAGTGGTCAAACAAGAGATGGCAAGAGTGAACGTCTACATTCTAGGAATCAGCGAACTAAAATGGACTGGAATGGGTGAATTTAACTCAGATGACCATTATATCTACTACTGTGGGCAGGAATCCCTCAGAAGAAATGGAGTAGCCATCATGGTCAACAAAAGAGTCCAAAATGCAGTACTTGGATGCAATCTCAAAAACGACAGAATGATCTCTGTTTGTCTCCAAGGCAAACCATTCAATATCACGGCAATCCAAGTCTATGCCCCAACGAGTAACACTGAAGAAGCTGAAGTTGAATGGTTCTATGAAGACCTATAAGACCTTTTAGAACTAACACCTAAAAAAGATGTCCTTTTCACTATAGGGGACTGGAATGCTAAAGTAGGAAGTCAAGAAACACCTGGAGTAACAGGCAAATTTGGCCTTGGAATGCAGAATGAAGCAGGGCAAACACTAATAGAGTTTTGCCAAGAAAATGCACTGGTCATAGCAAACACCCTCTTCCAACAACACAAGAGAAGACTCTACACATGGACATCACCAGATGGTCAACACCGAAATCAGATTGATTATATTCTTTGCAGCCAAAGATGGAGAAGCTCTATACAGTCAACAAAAACAAGACCAGGAGCTGACTGTGGCTCAGATCATGAACTCCTTCGTACCAAATTCAGGCTCAAATTGAAGAAAGTAGGGAAAACCTCTAGACCATTCAGGTATGACCTAAATCAAATCCCTTATGATTATACAGTGGAAGTGAGAAATAGATTTAAGGGCCTAGATCTGATAGATAGAGTGCCTGATGAACTATGGAATGAGGTTTGTGACACTGTACAGGAGACAGGGATCAAGACCATCCCCATGGAAAAGAAATGCAAAAAAGCAAAATGGCTGTCTGGGGAGGTCTTACAAATAGCTGTGAAAAGAAGAGAAGCAAAAAGCAAAGAAGAAAAGGAAAGATATAAGCATCTGAATGCAGAGTTCCAAAGAATAGCAAGAAGAGATAAGAAAGCCTTCTTCAGCGATCAATGCAAAGAAATAGAGGAAAACAACAGAATGGGAAAGACTAGAGATCTCTTCAAGAAAATTAGAGATACCAAGGGAACACTTCACGCAAAGATGGGCTCAATAAAGGACAGAAATGGTATGGACCTAATAGAAGCAGAAGATATTAAGAAGAGGTGGCAAGAATACATGAAAGAACTATACAAAAAAGATCTTCACAACCTGGATAATCATGATGGTGTGATCACTCATCTAGAGCCAGACATCTTGGAATGTGAAGTCAAGTGGGCCTTAGAAAGCATCAGTACGAACAAAGCTAGTGGAGGTGATGGAATTCCAGTGGAGCTATTTCAAATCCTGAAAGATGATGCTGTGAAAGTGCTGCACTCAATATGCCAGCAAATTTGGAAAACTCAGCAGTGGCCACAGGACTGGAAAAGGTCAGTTTTCATTCCAATCCCAAAGAAAGGCAATGCCAAAGAATGCTCAAACTACCACACAATTGCACTCATCTCACATGCTAGTAAAGGAATGCTCAAAATTCTCCAAGCCAGGTTTCAGCAATACGTGAACCATGAAATTCCTGATTTTCAAGCTGGTTTTAGGAAGAGGAACCAGAGTTCAAATTGCCAACATCTGCTGGATCATGGAAAAAGCAAGAGAGTTCCAGAAAAACATCTATTTCTGCTTTATTGACTATGCCAAAGCCTTTGACTGTGTGGGTCACAATAAACTGGAAAATTCTGAAAGAGATGGGACTACCAGACCACCTGATCTGCCTCTTGAGAAATCTGTATGCAGGTCAGGAAGCAACAGTTAGAACTGGACATGGAACAACAGACTGGTTCCAAATAGGAAAAGGAGTACGTCAAGGCTGTATACTGTCACCCTGCTTATTTAACTTATATGCAGAGTACATCCTGAGAAATGCTGGACTGGAAGAAGCACAAGCTGGAATCAAGATTGCTGGAAGAAATATCAATCACCTCAGATATGCAGATGACACCACCCTTATGGCAGAAAGTGAAGAGGAACTAAAAAGCCTCTTGATAAAAGTGAAAGAGGAGAGTGAAAAAAGTTGGCTTAAAGGTCAGCATTCAGAAAACTAAGATCATGGCATCCCGTCCCATCGCTTCATGAGAAATAGATGGGGAAACAGTGGAAACAGTGTCAGACTTTATTTTGGGGGGCTCCAAAATCACTGCAGATGGTGACTGCAGCCATGAAATTAAAAGACGTTTACTCCTTGGAAGAAAAGTTATGACCAACCTAGATAGCATATTCAAAAGCAGAGATATTACTTTGCCAACTAAGGTCCGTCTAGTCAAGGCTATGGTTTTTCCAGTAGTCATGTATGGATGTGAGAGTTGGACTGTGAAGAAGGCTGAGTGCCGAAGAATTGATGCTTTTGAACTGTGGTGTTGGAGAAGACTCTTAAGAGTCTCTTGGACTGCAAGGAGATCCAACCAGTCCATTCTGAAGGAGATCAGCCCTGGGTGTTCTGTGGAAGGAATGATGCTAAAGCTGAAACTCCAGTACTTTGGCCACCTCATGCGAAGAGTTGACTCATTGGAAAAAACCCTGATGCTGGGAGGGACTGGGGGCAGGAGGAGAAGGGGACAACAGAGGATGAGATGGCTGGATGGCATCACTGACTCGATGGACGTGAATCTGAGTGAACTCAGGGAGTTGGTGATGGACAGGGAGGCCTGGCATGCTGCGATTCATGGGGTCGCAAAGAGTCAGACATGACTGAGTGACTGAACTGAACTGAAAGAGTGACACAAAATATCAGGTAGTGAGAGTGGAGACAAGGGCCAGTTAGCATGTTTTAGGAGCCTCGATATGATCCTAAGAGTTAGTGGGAAGCTGGTGGAGTGTTTTAAGCAGAAAATGATATGATGTGAATTTACAATCTTTCAAAAACATCACAGGGCATTCTCCTATCCTTGAACTATTTTACTCATATAATGCCTGTGGATAAGATCCCAGTCTGCAGTATTGAAGGGTCTATTCCATTCTAGAATCACGAGCGGAAAGCCAACAAGGAATTGGACTCTCCAACTTCATCCTCTGTTCCTCTCCCAGAAGGTGGACAAAACTCCCTTTTAAAACTGAGTGTGGGGGTCACAGGGCAGGAAGAGAAAGCCCATCAGTGTGTGCCCTGCTTCCCTCCTGCCACCTTTTCAATTCCACACCTCCCAGAAGTCAATCTCTCTGCTGTGTTCTCCAGAGAGAAAACTTATCAAGAGCATACTGCGCAATAAACTCTCAAGAAACGTCTCTGGAGTCCTGTGGGGGCATGGTGATGCAGGGCTGCAGAAAGTCAGAGTGCCCTAGGACTATGGGTGACAAGCATTTAGGATGCTGCAGTGGACTCCCGTTTTGTCTGCCCCATCCCAAGGCCTCCTTCTTGTGGGGCGGACTCCATACCTGGCCTGAAGACTGGGGATGGCCCAGGACTGGTCAATCAGGTGTTCACACTACGCTGGTCTTATTTATTGACCAAATGATAGAGGTATAGCCCAATCAGAACCAAAGAGACTCTATTCTTTGACTTTTGGGGAAATGATGGTAAGGGAGAATAACTCCCCCTCTTTATTTATGGGTTTGCTGAAAGGATAGGATTTTAAAGATGTATTCTTTTAAATATTTTAAACTTTTAAAGATGCATTCTCCCTCCCTCCTTAAACTCTCACTACACAAGCTCAGCAAGATTTGAAAATAAATGAGATGAAGGTGAATCATGCCAAGAAATGTCTACACTGACTCCTCCTTTTAGACATCAGAGACAGGAGAGCTGGAACTCCCACAAACGGGAAAAGAAAAACTACGCAGTGAGGCAACTGCAGCAGGTGTATTTCAAGCTAAACTCCTGGAAAGACTTTTTTCAACAGGAGGACTCTATTTAAAGAAGGTACCATTCCTACCAATAGCCTCTCCACGACCCTTCTCTTAAATGGAGCAGGCAGCTCTTTCTCAATTCAAGTGTCTGTTCTGGATCCAAGATAATATCTCTAAAAAATGGTCGGGGGAGAGGGAAAGAAGGAAGGAAGGTGGGAAACGAGGGAGGGAAGAAAGAGAGAAAGGGAGAAAGAAAAGACAGAAAGAAAGAAAGGTGAGGCGGGGGAGAGTACTTCCTAAATCAATAGTTTTCAACCTTGACTACAAGCTATGGAGCTTTTGAAAAAGACTGATGCCTAGGTTCTACCTCCAGAAATCTCATTTAACTCATCTTGGGTAGGGGGAAATACTGGTATTCTTTGAGAACCTCTGAGTAGTACTGGGGTCTTCCTTGTGTAGTCCTTGGACCTGAAGCATCAGCGTCATCTGGGAGCTTGCTAGAAGTGGACGCTCTCAGGCCCACCCTGGACCTGCTGAATCAGAGTCTACATTTTCACATGATCCCTAGATGACTCTTATGCACATTCAAAGTCAGTATACAGGGACACCCTGAAACCAGCTTCAATTCCAGGGAGAAAGCTGGCTTAGTTCTACACCCTGTAGCCCTCACAGCATCTACAGGGGAGCCGTCTGTCTTGGGGGGAAGTAGAGAGGGGAGGACCATTGGGGTGGCCCCCATCAAGGAGAAGTTACTTCAGTCAGTGCCCTCTCCCTTCAGCCTTTCTATCGCCCCTGCTTTTCCAAGACAAATTGCTGTGCAGTGTAACGGTCACTTAAATCATCCAAAACAGAGCAGCCCAGCAACAACTCTGGAGCAGCATCATACAATTACACCGAGGAAATCATTTTTACGTTTCATTAGTGCTTTTTAATAGCGACGATCTGCTCCCAGGTGTGACCACCGAGGGGATAGGTTGGGCGATTCTTGTCCCCCTTCTACCAGCTAGCTCTACTGGGCACGTGAGTCTCCTGGGAGCTTCCAACCCCTGGTGTCTAGGGTGGGGGTAGGAGTGGGAATCTGCCTTTTTAACCTGGTAGCGCTAATGCCGCTGGTCATTTGAGTGTCAAGAAGGCCTTGGACGCCACAGATAAACCAGAAGGCCCACTTGGAAACATTCCCGTGCTGATAGTTTTCTCTGCCAAGATCTCATTTAATCCTAACAATACTGCAAAGTGAGGTTATTTAAAAATTATCCCCATTTCCATCTGAGTCAACCAAGGTTCAGAGCCCATTCGAACCTCAGTCAACTGGATTCCTAAGTCTGGCTGTGAATCGGAATCACCTGGGGACTTTTTCAAAATACATTTCCTAGAAGATTTCAATTCTGAGGTGGGTTCAAGCATATGTATTTTTAAAAGGGCCTCGAGCAATTACAATGCAGCTAGTTCATGGACTGACTCAGGGGATTACAGATTAAGATGTCACTACCTGTCTAGAGCAGATCAGAGCAATTCGTGTGTATCCCAACTTCCTTTAGAGAGTAACTGCTTCTTATTTTCTTTATGTCCTTGACACCTAGACCAACTCCTGCCAAAAAGCAAGGGCTTTATAAGAGTTATTGCCTCTCTAAATGAATTGAGAAATTGATGGTAGATGGATAGATGCAAGAATGCAGGGAGGGAGGAGGCAGAGAGAGATGGGGAGGGAAGAAGGAGGAGGGAGAGATGAACCAAGCTGGGAGTTCCTAGAGCTTGGCATTTACCTACAAATTTGCATTGAGTCCTCAGAAGCATTTTTTAATGTCACAGATATAAATAAGGGGTACTATCTTAGCAAGTGAGCTATCCAAGATGAGACGTCTGTATTTACAGGATGTACTGAAACCCTTACCGACTAATGGACAATGGAGGCAGGGACAGAGGTGGAGGAGGGGAGCATGTCTCTGCCATAAGATGTGGAAGGATAGGGTCAGCCTCTGTGCCAGCTGGCGTGACAAGCTCCCTCACTCTGAGGCACTAACCTACAGATGTGGCTGACTTGCAGAGAATAGGTTTCCCGTTCTCTGGGCTCATTTTGCCCCCTGTCTCCTTTCCTCTCCCACTCTCCTTCCCCACCACACCTCCCTCTTATCTCAATTTCCTTCCTCCCTTTCTGTCTTGTTCCCTGAGGTCTTAGAAACTTCTTTTCAAGGCTCCAGGCTCCCCACTTCCACTTTTATCTACACAAGAATTTGGAACCATTTTCTCATCAAGATCCATCCTGCCACAATCAAGAGCATAGATCCAGTCTTCGGCACAATCATGAAGCAGGAGAAGGTAATCTTCATTTCCCATTTCCCCTGACTCTATTGGAACTCAAGCTACCCTTCCCCTGACCCTCATTCAATAGCCATTTCTCCATCATCCCATGGATTTCAAGAGTATCTTTCCACTGATGATTTTGTAAATTATATCTTCCACCTCATCTCATCCCCTGACCTTCGCACATCCCTCTGTGTGATTAGGATCTCCACTAGGGACTCTAATAGGGATCTTTAACTTAATACATCTCAAACCAAACCTCTGACTCCCTTCCACTCTCCTCCATGTTCCTCCCCACCTCGCTTTGCCCAGTTGCTCAGTCATCCATGACCACTCCCCCTTCACTCCAAGAGCAAAGTCTTCAGCAAGTTCCTATAACTGCACCTTCAAGATGCATACCAAATCTGACCTGTCTTACAACCTCTCTATGGGCCTCCCTGGTGGCTCAGTTAGTAAAGAATCCACCTGCAGCATGGGAGACCCAGGTTCCATCCCTGGGTTGGGAAGATCCGCTAGAGAGGGAAATGGCAGCCCACTCCAGTGCTCTTGCCTTGGAAACCCCATAAACAGAGAAGCCTGGCAGGCTACAGTCCATGGGGTCGCAAAAGTCAGACAGGACTTAGTGACTAAAGCACGACCACAACCTCTCTGCTGCCACTGTGGTTCAAGCCACCAACACCTCTCTCCTGGATCATTACAACACCCTGCAAACTGGCCTCTAGCTTCTCTTCTTGCCTTCCACTACAGCCAGTCTCCACACAGAGGCCAAATTGAGCCTTTCAAAATAGGCATCAACTGACATCACTCATCTGCTGAAAACACTCTTGAAACTTGCCATCCACCATCCAGACACCCCACTGCGGCTTTTGAGGGTCTACACAACCTGGTTCCTTAGACTTCAATTGCATTTGCTGATACTCTCCCTGCTCCCTGTCTCTGGAGTCTTTCTGTCCCCAACTCCATGATCCTTTGGACTTCCTGCTGGTCTAGTCTTCACTCAGATACTCACATGGTTCATTTGCTGGCTTTGCTTAAATGTCACCTCCTCAGAGGGTATTTAATATGGTTCCTTTCTGCTACCTCTGCCTTGTCCTCATTCTACCTTCACCATCTCATTACATTTATAGACACACACACACCTATTCACACATGTATTTGCTGATTATCTGTCTCCACCCATCAATATGAGCTTCATGAGACCTTTTCTATATTGATATCAGCTGTATCCATCATGCCATGGACAGAGCCTGGAACATAGTATTTCAACCTTGTTGTTGAATACACGGGAGAACCATCTGCCCCTCCTTTGCTCAGCATGTTAATCTGGATTATAAGAACCATGCCTTGTCCCTTATCATGTCCTTCATTCTCCTGGCATCTTGCTTTTCAGCAAATAAGCTTGATAAATGCTTGTTACCTCAGAGCTTTTTAAATAAATAATGAAGCATCCACATCACAGAATTCTACATATCCTCACTCCATTTTTCTTAAAAAGCCATAATCCTTATAGAAAAGAAAACAAAGAGCATATACTCCAAACTGAGAATGAGATCATGTATGCATTGTGGGATTATGGTTAAAGTTTAGTTTCTTCTATGGCTTTTCTCCATTTTCTAATTTTTCTACAATGAAAATGTACAATCAAAATATGATTTTTAAAAAATTTCAGTGTACTCATGTTTAGAGGTAAAACGACTATTTAAGACTGAGAGTCATTGTACTGAGACCTGGATTCTCACCTCTGCTCCTTACATTGTTAAGGCACAACTTCTTGGGACTTAGTTTACTCCTCTGAAAAATGGGGGCATCATCTGTTATCCTTGATACAGAAGTATGATGAGAGTCAAATGGCAATGTCTCCACAGAAATATTTGGATAGTACATTTTGAGGGGTTATCACTAGTGAGTTCTTCCGAGGGCATTGGTGGCTCCTGTGGAGCTCGCACCCACTTAGCAAAGGTGTTTGCATATCCATGCTTCATCCAAAGGTGTGAAATGGAAGGGCAGTGAAAATGGTAGGCACTGGAGGGAGGCCAGTAGAGTTCATTGGGTAGCCCTTTTGTCTTCCCTGTTAAGTCGCTCAGTCCTGTCTGACTCTTTTCAATCCCATGGACTACTGTAGCCCATCAGGTTCCTCTGTCCATGGGATTTCCCAGGCAAGAATACAGGAGTAGGTTGCCATTTCCTCCTCCAAGGGATCTTCTCAACCCAGATATTGAACCTGGGTCTCCCACATTGCAGGCAGACCCTCTACTGTCTGAGTCACCAGGAAAGCCTGGTTTTTGTCCTCTGTAGGTTACTATTAGCTAAGTGACCACCCACTGTTTATGGACAAGACCTGAGTTTCAGGGTATTCTTCTGAAAGGACCACCCCAGGGAGGAGGGGATACAGTGGAAGCTCAAAGCAGGAGATAGAATCAAGTAAAACCTTTTCCTTTCTTTTTCCCTTCAGGTCAGATCCAGATTTCCAACTACATCCATAAGCTGCCCAAACACACCAACACATAAACACACACACCTTTGTATGACTAAACAGCCTTCATTTAAGTTGTGATGATTTTCCCTTTAAAAATAAAAGTGGGTCTGAGAGTCTGTAATATTTTGTGAAGACTGAGCTGAGTGCTGCAGACCAAGGATGACAGCAGACAGAGGCGGCTGGTTCATTACCCTTGCCTAATGTCTCCCACCACAGTCTCAGAGAAACAGGCTCATTGGGCAGCCATCAAATGAGAACTCCATTAGGATTCTTCTCCCTACAGGGGCCTCAGTTTCCCCATATGTAAAATTAGAAGGATAAACTAGAACAGGGAAACAGATAGCTTTATATCTCACATACACCAACTTGAGCTATCTCATTCTTTGAAATCCAAGAGAAACTAGCCCAAACCCTTTCCCACATGCAGCAACAGACCCAGCGTACTTCCCAAGTGATCTGGGATATTTGGGGGCGGGGTGGAGGGTGTATTTCTCCATCTCCAAGTTCTCCATTTTGCTGAGTTTGGTTCAGTGTATGGATCATCAGTTCAGCATCCCATGTGTTCTCTCCTCTCCCCTTATTCCAGCTTCTCACAATGGATACTCCACCCATTCCTTCATTGCCCCTAAATGCCACCAACACAACCAACACAAGGTTCCATATGTAAGAGAGACTTGTACTGTCGCTTTGGGTCAACAAACTACTTAAAATAGGAAACGAGGTATCCCAGTCTTTGAAATCCTTGGCCACTCTGCCATCATGAAGTTCCTATGTTATCTACCCTTCTCTCTGAGGTTCAGTTACCCAGTGTGTGTGGCCTCTCTTCCCCTATAAGCTCCTGTCATCCTCTCTCTTCTCTACTCTTCCATGACCTTGAATTCTTATTAATTATCCAGAGCAATTTAGTCCTCTCTGTTTTTGCTGTGTTCTTACAGCTTCTGTTCCTCTAGGCCCATCTCCAATAACTTTAAGAGCCTATAAAAATACATCCCAAGACAAAGACAGTTTTCTAAGAAGAGTTCTGAAGCCAACTGTGCATAGCTGTTTTGATGCCTACTCACAAATCTGCCATCAATCCTTAGTTCTGTGCCTGAAGCAGACATCACTAATCTATTCACTGCTATTTGTCACTAATGAGGTCTCTTCCCAACAGAGAACTATAAGCAGACACCACCAGTCAATAACAGCTATCACCCTAAGTGTAACATTTTTGCAAATTCTGAGCCCCAGATGGCATCAAGGTTTCCTTCCAGATTTGACTTTCTAGGGTCTGGTGAGAACAGAATACTTATTGAGTAAAATTAACTGAGGACATCAATAGTCATTTGCACGGAAATATTCCAGGCAATCTGAATAGGATATACTCCAATGTCAAACTTCCCCTTTCCTTCAGCACCAATAGTCTGCCATGAATCTGAAAGTAGCCCATATTTGCTCATTCCTTTGGATTAAATGAAGAAGGCAATGGTAACCCACTCCAGCACTCTTGCCTGGAAAATCCCGTGGACAGAGGAGCCTGGTAGGCTGCAGTCCATGGGGTCACGAAGAGTCAGACACGACTGAGAGACTTCACTTTCATTTTGGATTAAAATATAAAACATCCTGGTTAAATAAGAATAGCACAATCTCATTCACTGCTCTGAATGTTTTACCCTCATAATTTTCCTTGACTTGATTTCCTTCTAGTCAACCTTCTAAGCTCAGCTGAAATGCCACTTTCTTCAAAAAGACATCTCTGAATATCTCCCCCTTCTCCAAAAACAGATCAGGTCTTCCTCCTCTCACTATGGGTCCTTTGGGCATCATGCACTCCCTCTTAGAACCCTTATATTTAATTCTATAAGTACTACTTGTCCACCTTCCTTTTAGACTTCAGCCCGAGCACCAAGATGTGCCTGCACATAGTAGATGCTCAGTAAAAATTTGCTAAATGATAAACTGATTATTGGTTAATCAATATCTACTTTCTGGGGTGACTGTGTGACTTAGAGATGCATACTGTATGTAACATGTTTAGGAAAGTGCCTGGCACATAGTAAGTGTTCCATAAGGGATAATAATAAGAATATGACTGATGTAGAGCTCTGTGCCTTCTCATATATAGCATCTCATTTCATCATCACAAAACCATACATGAAGGCACTGTGGCTGTTCCCAGTTGATAAGGGAGGACACTGAAGCTTAGACAAGTGAAAGATGCAGATGCTACCAAGTAGTCCTGCTGAGATGGGCACAGGCAGCTTAGCTTCAGAGCCTCTACCTGCTGGTTGTCCAAGAGGGATCAGGGGAGGGGCCTTAGGATGAGAACTTGAAGGTGAGTGAGGTTTCCACTGAAAATGTAGCAGGTCAGCTAAGGCTTAAGCCTTAGAGTCAGAAAAGCATGAGCTCAAATCCCTCCCCAGCCACTTCCTAGCTGGGTGACTTGGGCAAGTGACTTGACCTCTCTGAACCTCAGTGTTCTCCTCTATAAAATGAGGACAATAACACCTCTGTCTGTAATTGTATTATCTAAAGGAAACAAGATTCCATAAGGGAAGCATCTGGTACACTGTTTGATACATAATACAGGAGCCAAAATTATTATTTCTTCCACATTCTCTTCCTTTTTCTTCTTTTCTCTCCCTCCTCCCTTCTTTCTCTTCCCACTGCTTCATCTCTCCCTCTCTTTCTCCCCTCTCAATACACACACACACACACACACACACACACTTGTATATACCTTTTGATTCTTAGAACATCATTTTTAAGTGGCTAAAGGAGCTGAGTAGAGCTTCTTTGCCCACCACCCAGTGGTATATGTGTTTTGGGAAGAAGTGGGGCTGTTTCCCCTAATGCTTTGAAACAAAGAGAGCTCAATGGATACAATTAATTGTGCAAACTGCCAGAGATTTGAGGGTAGAGGGGTAAACAGATGCTGCTCTGAGCACTGTGCTCATTAACTCAGAGAAAGGATTCATCTCCTATGCATGATTAACTTCCCATCGTCAGTGATTTGCACAGCAGATGATCAAACGAGAATTCATTATTCCATAGACAGAGAGTTTGTGCACTAGGCATTCAGCTTCCTTGGGACAGCTCTGCCCCCCAGATTCCTGGGGTGTCTGTGGCTTGTGCCTTGACCCAGGAAGATGCTGCCTGTCTTTGGCTCAGTTCTCTCAAAGGCTCTAAAAAGAACAGCGATCCAAAGCAGCCTGCTGCTGCTACTGCTAAGTCACTTCAGCCGTATCCGACGCTGTGCGACCCAATAGATGGCAGCCCACCAGGCTCTGCTGTCCCTGGGATTCTCCAGGCAAGAATACTGGAGCGGGTTTCCATTTCCTTCTCCAATGCATGAAAGTGAAAAGGGAAAGTGAAGTCGCTCAGTCGTGTCTGACTCTTCGAGACCCCTTGGACTGCAGCCTACCAGGCTCCTCTGTCCATGGGATTTTCCAGGCAAGAGGACTGGAGTGGGTTGCCATTGCCTTCTCCAAAGCAGCCTAGGGTGAGCCATAAAACCTTCCTTTGTTCTATGACTGGAAGAGACGCAGAGTCTGGCTGCCTTTGGTCTCCATTGTGTCTTGCTGTTGCTTGAAGGAACACTTGTACTTTGGAATATAAAGCCAAGAATGGCAGGGCTCATGTTCAACAGAGAAAGCTCCCAGAACCAAAACAGAGTCAACCTCATAGATTTCAGGATCTGTAGGGATTTGTCACATATTAATTGAGCTCCTACTGTGGTGGTGGTTTAGTCGCTAAGTTGTATCCAACTCTTATGACCCCATGGACTATAGCCCACCAGGCTCCTCCGTCTATGGGATTTTCCAGGCAAGAATACTGGAGTGGGTTGCCATTTCCTTCTCCAGGGGATCTTCCCAACACAGGAGGTGAGCCCAGTTCTCCTGCATTGCAGCCAGATTCTTTAATGACTGAGCTACCCTACCATGTTATTACAAATCAAGAACATAGTACCCTCTTCTTCCAACACTGGATGGACAATGTCTTCCTTGAAGGCTACATGAGTACCTTTGGTGTTGAGTTAGTAGGCAAAAATCCAAGGGGCTCTACATTACCCTTGTCTTCCAGAAAAGGGTAATTCTACTGAATGGACCTTCTTTAACTATCAGTGGCACAGAGGCCAAGGAATCTGGAACTAAAAGTATTCTGGAGAAAGAGTGGAGTCTCTGCTTTTCATGATGTTCAATCAAATAGCCTTGGATCAGTCACCATGAGCCATGCTTTATTGGGGAGATGGTGCTAAACTAGACACATTCCCCACCTATGAGAAGTGGTGATGGGGGAAGACATGGAAAATTAGAAGACGTAGCTTCCAAAGGTCCCTTTCTAGACCAAGGGCTTATCTGTGATGAATTCTTTACTAGGACTCAGAAACAGGAGAAAAATAAGACCCATCCTTGTGTGAATTTTTCATAGAACTAGATTTATTTAACTGTTAAAATGATTCCTTATTTTGAAACAAAGTCCTTCCTCCCCTTTTTCTCTTTTTGTGTTTAAATTTCTTTTACGAAATAATGGTGGTAATAAGATCTGAGTGTTTCAAGGTCTTTTTGGCACCAAGTCAAAAGTTGCCAAATCTATGTCAGACATCCCTCCCCATCCCTTTTCAAATGTTAGTAGTTCATGAAATCTCTAAATCAGGCACTCACAGCTATATATGAAAGCAATACTGATAAAGTTCTATGGCAACTCAGCAAGGAGGGTGAGAAATCCTCTCATTTGGGTGAAATCAAGAAAGACTTCAAAAGAGTTGATATTTGGGCTGAGACTTTAAAGATAGATGGGCTTTGTAAACCTAGAGCTCGAGGAAGATTTGAAAGGGCATTCCAAGTGGAGGACACAGCCAGATCAAAAGTACAGCAGTGGGAACAGAATCCCACAATGAGTCATACTGCAAAGATGGAATAGCAAAGACCTAGTTTAACCAGCGGAGAAGGCGATGGCACCCCGCTCCAGTACTCTTGCCTGGAAAATCCCATGGAAGGAGGAGCCTGGTGGGCTGCAGTCCATGCGGTCACTACCAGTCAGACAGGACTGAGCGACTTCACTTTCCCTTTTCACTTGCATGCATTGGAGAAGGAAATGGCAACCCACTCCAGTATTCTTGTCTAGAGAATCCCAAGGATCGGGGGAGCCTGGTGGGCTGCCGTCTCTGGGGTCGCACAGAGTCGGACACGACTGAAGCGACTTAGCAGCAGCAGCAGCAGCAGCATCCCTAGTATTTACAATTACTTTCAAATCTCTGTAGATCTATTTATTCTAAAGCTTTACTCAATTCATAGATGCATTTGGTCAACACATGGTTTCTCAAGCCAATTATATTAAAATATCAGTTGTTAGTGTGGCAATCCATTTTTTTCTTTTTAATGTCAGAAAGGGTGGGGACTTTAGATGCAAGAGTGAGAAGCATTCATAGCTGAAGTTCCTTTCTTTAATCACCTCCCAAAAGTCAGAAGCTTGAGATCCCTGAAAATGTTTGGGGGAGATGCTGTTCATTTAACTACACTTACTGAGTACCAACTGTATACAGGACACCATACTTGCCGTCACACGGATACAAAGAGAGACAAGACATAATTTCTGCCCTAAAGGTACCGTCATCTGGTCAGTTTACTCTCAACACTCATAAGATGAGAAGAGCAAGCATTCCCTCCTTAAATAGTAGAATAGTAAGACAGACTCTTGGAGGAAGTTGGGATTCTGAAAGTTGGCAAGCTTTCTATTAGGAATCAGCTGGAAATATCCTGAGTTACACCAGGGTGGGTCTTCCCTGCATCTTTTTGTAAAGAGATTCATTCTCATGCTACATAAAAATAGGCTCGACGCACTTACTTTGTTTGGTTTCCATTCTGCATCCTTCATCCAGGCCATTGAAATGAACTTCACTGGTGCATCCGATTCTGACACACTTTACTAGCTCAATGCACCCACCTCCCAGATGGGTAGGTACTGGCTACGATGCTCACATCTGCCTTGGGGGAGAAGTGCTCTCAAACAGGAGTCACTCCATCCAGAAAGCCACTTTGGGCACATCCCCCCTCAAAGACATCCTGTATCCAATGACTAACTGACCTGGAATTAGAAAAGGCTCAACCCCTTGTCTCAAGGTGGATCAGTCCTGCAACACAGTTCATGCTCCAGAGTTCCCTGTGGGGTCGCTTTGTGGGCTAGTCTCCAGCTGAGACCACATCCTTGTTTACTTCCTTATTCTGCACTTTCCTGCCTCCCCAGCTCTCCCTGCTTCTGAGAGCTCAATCTATTACATGCAATAAGAACCCCAGGGAACCCAACCTAAGATATCAACTTTGTACTTTATCCTCTAATGCATTACTGTTGTTAACAATAACTAACAGTTCTGAGCTCCTACTGTACTCCAGATAGCCTAGGAAGAGCTTCATGTACCTTATCTTTGAGGACCACAAAGTCTCAGTGTCATGACACCCATTTCACAGATGGGAAAACTAAAGCTCTGAGAGGTTGTCATGTGTGGCATCCCTAACACGTTTCCCTTGGCCTCTCAGAAGAAACCTGGAGGGCAGGGGGTGCACTTCTCTTTCTGCAAAACAGTTGTTTGCTCTCCTACACATTCTTTGGAGCTCCTCGACCTTCCTTCTACTACCTTTGCACCTCTCATACCCGTCCCCCTCTGAAAATACTGGTCAGTTATGTGGGTTTCATTACTCAAGATCTCCTAGGGTAGAAAATTCAATTGATTTCCATCTATTTTAGTTTTCTCTCAGAATGGCTTTTTTAAATTGGCAATAAGCACTTTGGTTCTCCCAAGAATTGTTCGCTCGACAAAATGTTCATAGCATTTTTAATAGTTATGTGCGTAGAGGGGAGAGAGGATGTCCCACCACCATCTCTTCCAGATGCTGAAAATAATCGACAAGATCTGGGTCAACTCTAGAAACACAGAGGCTTCTCTCTTTCAAAAAATCAGGCCTCCATGCCAGCAGAGTCAAAGGGGAAATAATGTGAAATTCTAAACCCTTTCCTGAAAGAAAGAGCATAAAAGAGTGAGGATGACTTATATCGGCCACCTCTAAAAAAAGGGGGTGTATGGTAGGCAGAGCTAGAGGCAGAGGGAAACAAATAAGAAACATACCTACATGCTTTGCATAGGCTGTTCCTTCTACCTGGAATGTCTTCTTTTTCTCCAAGTACCGAACTCCTAGTCATGCTTCAAAGCCCAGTTTAAAGGTCATCAACTCTAACACTTATATGAGCTTCCCCAGCCCCCAGTAGTCACTGATTTCTGTGGACACACAGAGTACAGTCCACTCTCAGAACACAGAATGGCAGGAAGAGCTCATTTCTGGGTGAGATGATCCAGGATCAAATTCTCACTCCATCACTGTACAACTTTTTGCAAGTCATTCGACTTCTCTAAGCCTCAGTCTCCTCATCAGTAAAATGCTAGTGCACAAACAGCACTCTGCCTGGAACATGGTAAATGCTTAGTAAAATGGCAGCAAATTTCTTCATTACTATCATCATGATAACTCCCTCCTCTGAATTCCCATCAGCACCATTTTCCTGTTGTCCATTCCATTAATTTGCTACTTACTCTAGATGGCCTTGTTTTGTTAATTAACATCTCATGTGCATATCTCCTCTCCTTAACCACACTGCAAAGCCCCTAGGGACAGGATTGCATCTTATACTTTTTATATCCTGCACAGCTGTGAGGACAGTGCCAAACACGTAGTACGTGCTCAAATATTTGCTGAATGAATTCTTAAAGCATTGGCTATGAGTATAGGTGCTTATTTTATGTGGCAACAGAATAACATTTTGTATTTACATTCTTGTTTCCAAGGCTAATTGATGTGGGTCTTATAATCAGAAAAACCCCTCTAAACTCTCCCCTAATAATGGCAGAAGCCATCAATTAAACAAACCATTAGATGTATCAACAATCTATTAATCCACTCTAAGTGCAGGGACACTGGCTGATTTTTCAGCTGTCTGGCTGCACAGAGGGATTGGATTTAACTGGAATATTCAGTTTGGTTTCCAGCTCTCCAACAGCACTGCTTACTCTATGAAATAAGGATTAGATGATAATGGAGCTAATATAAATATAGAGATAAAGATATGCAGATAGAATAGTTCCCGGAATATTGTAAATCTTTAATACATGGCAGCTCTAAAAACTGGGGGAGAAAGCAGAAGAGGATAAGAGAAAGGAGGTTCAACCCTGGCTCTGCCAACTTGCCAGCTGTATGACCTTGGGCAAGTCATTTGATCTCATTGACATCCAAGTATCCTCATAAGTAAAACAGAGATAAAAATATCTGCACTGCAGGACTATTACAAAGATTAAGTTAGATCATATGTACAATACAATAGCTGTCTATATTGGCATAGGTGACACAGTAGAGAAAAAGGGACAGAGCACCTGCCCTCATCAAGTTCAAACTCTAGGGGAAGACACACATAATCAATTATGACAAGAAAACAGTAAGTGCTGTGACAGGAGATTGTACAGAGAGCTGAGAGGACACACAAGGGATGAGATGAGCCAGGGTCTCTGTGGTGGTGTCACTGAAGGCTTTCCCTCCAAAGAAGCATGTGCCACCCATTATGTTCTCATCACCCAACTTCATACCCACCCTCCATCATCTATGTGGAGAAACTGAGCTGTAACTAAATAAATCCCCAGAAGCTGCATCCTTGTAAGAATATAAGCCAGAGGAGACCACAGGCTGGAGGAGGTTGTATTTGTTTTCTAGGAGTACCATAGCAAAGTATCACAAACTAGGTGGCTTAGAAAACTGAAATTTATTGTCTCACAGTACTGGAGGCTAGAAGTCCAAGATCAAGGTGTCAGCAGGATGGGTTCCTTCTGAGGGCTGAGAGAATCTGTTCCTGCCTCTCCCCTAGAGTCTGGTGGTTTGCTAGCAACTGTTAATATCCCTTGGCTGGAAGCATCACTCCAGTCTCTACCTTCATGTTCTCCTGGACTGTGTGTGCATCCAAATTTTTAATAAGAATACCAGTTGTTTTGGACCACTATGCTCTATACCAGCACGGGGTCTTCTCCAGTGGCCCAGTGGAAAAGAATCTGCCTGCAATGAAGGAGACGCAGGTTCAATCCCTGGGTTAGGCAGATTCCTTGGAGGAGCACAATCTACTCTAGTATTCTTGCCTGGAAAATCCCATGGACAAAGAAACCTGGTGGGCTACAGTCTACAGGGTTGCAAAAGAGTCGGACATGACTGGGCGACTGAGTACGCACACAATCCACCCTGGTATCATCTTAACTAATTACATCTGCAATAACCCTATTCCCAAATGAGTTCCCATTCTGCAGTATTAGGGGCTAAGACTTCACCATATGAATTTGAGTGTGTGTGTGTGGGGGGGGGGGAGTACAATTCAACCCTTAACAAGGGCAGAAGGGATTGTTTCTTCCAGTCTGCATCCTGTTCCCATCAGTGTCAATGGTTCTCCCCCGATCCTGGGCAGTGCCGTTGGTTCCAGAAACAGCAGTCAGCTCCTGTGCCCAGGTGTTTACTCTCACATTCTCAGAAACAGCTTCATTGTACCCCATCAGTCACCAGTATCAGCTGGCCAGAGTCACCCCTTCCAATGTAGTCTCAGTGCCATGGGGACCCTTCTCTGAGCATCTAGACTCTGAAACCTGGCCTCTTCCCTTTAAGTATTAGCTTCTTTCTGCCTGTCAGAGGCAGCCTCAGACATGGCCCCCTATGACCCACGCCCCCTGATATTTGTGCCCTTGTGCCATCCCTCCCCTGGTGTGCAGGATGGACTTGCTGACTTGCCTCTACTAAAAAACAGCACAGATGATGGGATGTCAAAATTGCAGAGATTAAATAATAAGGCTGTGGCCTCTGTCAAAGATATTTTCTCTTGCTCCCTCAGTCTGATGAAGTCAGCTGCCATGTTGTGAGCTGCCTTATGGAGGCCCACATTGTGAGGAACCGAGAGAGGCCTCCAGTGAACAGATGGTGATAAACTGAGGGCATCAGTCCAACAGTCCACGGAGAACTGAATCCTTCCAACAGCTACCCGAGCAAGTTTAAAAGCAGATCACCCCTCAGACAAGCCTTCAGATGAGACTCCAGCCTCGCTGCCACCTTTACGTTGTTATGGGAAACACAGATGGAGAAGATCCAGCTAAGCCATGCCCAGGTTCCTGGCCCACAGAAAATACGAGACAAGAAATGGTTGTTGTTGGTGGTTTTTTTTTCTGCACTTGGTCTTTGTTGCTACGTGCAGGCTTTCTCTAGTCTCAATGAGTAGGGACTACTCTCTAGTTGTGGTGCATGGGTTTCTCATTGCAGCGGCTTCTCTTGTTGCAGAGCATGGGCTCTAGAGTGAGCAGGCTTCAGTTACTGCAGTACCTGGGCTTAGTTTCCCTGTGGCATCTGGAATCTTCCCAGAAAAGGGATCAAACCCATGTCCCCTGCACTGGCAGGCAGATTCTTAACCACTGGATCACCAGGTTGTTTTAAACTACTGAATTATGGAGTAATTTGTCACACAGCAGTGAATGACTAATCCGCTGCAGTTACTATCTCTGTGACCTCAATGTTCTCTTCATTTTCCCATCTTCCAGTAAGTGCTTAACTAACTCCCTATGAAATTTTCTCAGTCAAATTAATTCCTATGACTTCTATTTTCTGATTTGGACATCAACTGACACAAGATGACATCTAAATTGTGACCTTGAAGACAAGCAGGGACTAGCTACATAAGAGGATGAGAAAAGTGTTTCAGGAAAAGGACACAACATATGCAAATACCTGGGCACCATTCATTCTTTAAAACATAATTTACTAAACACCTACTACATGTTAGGCTGGTTCTGGGAATGTGACTATAAATGAGAAAACAAGGTCCCACCCATATGAACATTATACTGGCATGTTCAGAATAAGGTAGCAAAGAGAAAAGAGCCAAGACCAGTAGGTCAGAGACAGCCCCAGGGACACATGCATCTTGCCTTGGCCTTCTTAATCTAGGCACAAGATGAGGAACAATCTCCCAGCTTCAGCATCTCATCTGTGAAGTAAGGATGGCAATGTCCCTCTCCCAGGACCACAGCACTGACCAGATGAGATTTGAAAGTGAAAGTGTTAGTCTCTCAATCATGTCTAACTCTTTGCAACCCCATGGGCTGTAGCCTGGCAGGCTTCCCTGTCCACGGGACTTCCCAGGCAAAAATACTGCAGTAGGTTGACATTTACTTCTCCAGAGGATCGTCCTGACCCAGGTATTGAACCTGGTTTGGGAGGTACTTAAAGCAGCTTTGTGTAGTAGACAGAGATTTACTTCTGTAGGACATAACAGTTCTGCTTTACTAACTGGCACTCTCAATTCAGAATGATCCAAGTTCTTCATCTGCCCACGTGGCCGACGGCACTCTGTTGGCCTGGAGCTGGCTGCAGACAATGCCTGGGTTAACAGGATTAAAAAAAGAGCCTGTTGTTTCTAGCTCCAGCCAGCCGGTTGTTGGTCATTGATAAAAACAGGCTGTAATACAAAGAGCAACCTCCCCGTGGCCATCCATCCCATAAATCATCAGCTACCAAGGGCTATTGAATTACCTTTAGAAGATGGATGACACCAAGATGGAAGGCTTGCTTGATAAGCTTTCCCTTTGAATAATTCCATGTAGAAATCTGCGTTTGAGAAATGGGGTCTTTCTACCAGCTCAGCCCCATCCATGCTGTCTCTGCCAGGTGCTTTCAAGATAAACATGTTTCCTTATGGACTGCCAGAGCATCCAGTGTGACAGAGGAAAAAAACTTACTGTCAGACCCCAGGAAAGTATCTACTCTTGCCCAAGACACAAAAGATGGTTTATTTTATTATTGTTATTCCAGGCAAGAACCCTGGAGTGGGTTGCCATTGCCTTCTCCAATGCATGAAAGTGGAAAGTGAAAACTGAAAGTGAAGTCGCTCAGTCGTGTCCGACTCTTCATGACCCCATGGACTGCAGCCTACCAGGCTCCTCCATCCATAGAATTTTCCAGGCAAGAGTACTGGAGTGGGGTGCCATTGCCTTCTCCATGTTAATAATAGCTATGATTTATTAATCATATTCTATGTGCCAGGCAATGTGCAAAGCATTTGACCTCATTAAATCCTTAAACCACCATATGAGGAAAGTTGTGTTACTCTTTCCATTTGGTTGCTGAGAAAATTAAAACTCAGAGAGGGAATATGACTTTCTCAAGGTCACACAGCTAGTAGCTTGGACTGGGACTCGAACCAATGCTCTTAAAAGGAATCAGCAAACTTGTCCTCTAAAATGTCAGATAGTAAATATTTTGGGCTTTGTGGGCCATCCTGTCTCTGTTGAAACTACTTATGTCTGTCCTTGTAGTACTAAAACAGCCACGGATGATACATAAGGAAATGGGCATGGCTTTGTTCCAATAAAACGTTATTTACACAAACTGGCAAAGGGCCTGATTTGACTAATGGACCATGACCAACTACGGCAACCTCTACTCTTAGCAGTTATATGGCAGTAACTCTACATGTGAACTTTGTAGTTTCCTCCACTTCTTTATTTCCACTTAGAAAATGCACTGACTCCTCATGGAGTTACTTGTAGTTACTTCATCTATTCAATTCATTTATAATTCCTTTACTGCCTTCTTTAAGGTCCTACCTTTAAGGAAAATACAGAGATCCTGTGAGAGCAGAGAAGTAAAATGTGTCAAAGATTTCAATCATTCATGGTGTAAGTGAGGAAAAGACCTGTTAAGCTGCAATAACAATAAATCCCCAAATCTTAAACTTAGGAAGGGACTTCTTAAACTCAGCACTACTGATCTGGGGGCTGGATAATTATTTGTCATATTGTGCATTGTCAGGGAAGGGATAGAGGGGGAAGGTTAGGGAAGTTTTTCCCATGGAAGTGTCAAAAACCCTGAGGGGTGTGTAGGAATCAATAGATAAGGAGAAGGAGAAAAGAGTTGCAGGCAGAGAAGTGGGAAGGAACCTGCTGTGTAAGGGGAGCTAAAAGATCAGTGAGATGAACATACAGAAGGTAAAGGGTGCGTGGTGTATGAAGCATACTAGGAGGACGACAGGGGCAGGATAACCAGGGTTTTGTAGACCAGTCTAGAGCGTTCGATTTTGCTCTTACAGGCAATGAGAAGTCACCTAGTTTTAAGCAGGGAGTCAATAATATACTTTGCATTTTGAACAGATCATTCAAGCCACAGTGTGGAGAATGGCATAGTGTGAAGAATGTAAGGAGGTGGTAAGCTGAGTGTTACCACCTTTCAGGTGAGAGATGATGGAAGCTCAGACCAGAGTGGTGGTGAGAAAGACAGAGAAGAGTGCATATATTTGTGAGATTATTAGCATATGAGATGTCAAGAGGGCAGAGGTTTTCAGGCTGCCTTCTCCATTTGTGTCCTGTAAGCCAGATGGATGGTTATGATGTTCACTAAGATCAGAAACACTGGAGAAGTACCAGGTTTTGGGGCAGGGAATCAGGGAGACATTATAGTCTACAGTAGACTGTGAGCTTAACAAGTCTTAACAAGGTGGCCAGGTGAAAATACCAAGACAGGCAGTTGTCTGCAACTCAGAGGAAAGATGAGGGTGAAGTTATTAATACAAGAATTATCAGAACCTAGATGCCCAACCCTTGCATTGCAGCCTGTGGCTTGGACCCCAGTCCCTGGCTTCATCATTTACAGCTAGTTATCCTTGATTACAGTATCCTTGTTGCAGTAACTGTAACAACTACAAAGATAGAGCTGTTTAACTGCTTCCCTAAGAATTTACTTTTATTCATTCATTCAACAGTCCTGGATGATACTATGTACCAGACTTTGTTCTTAGGGGCTGATGCTACAGCAGTAAATGAGGACAAACAAAGTTACAGTCTTTACAGGAACTTAGTACTTTATGGCTTCTTCCTTTTGTGTGAATTGCTCACAACAAGGAACTCCTGCTCTCCCAAGTCTGGTCTGGAGTAAATGACCCCACATTGCAGGACATGCTTGCCTGTAAAACGATCTCAAATTTTTAATCAGAAGGAAGATAGAATTATACCATCTCAAGTTTTTATTGTTAAGATCCATTTTGTTCAATGATGTCAAATAGATTTCTTCTCACATACCAACTTTAACTGATTGATAGTGACTGCCTGGAGAGAGAGAGGCTGAGAATGATTAAGCCAGAAAAAAAAAGTGATCAATTAGTGATATCTGTCAGGGTTTGTTATGGGATAGTGGGATGCAATGTGTTCACTGTTCGACCTCAACTCTACCTTTTCATGTATTGCTGAATTCTGCTTAATAATATCTTGTTAGGGCTTCCCGAGTGGCTCAGTGGTAAAGAATCTGCCTGCAATGCAGAAGATGCAGGAGACTTGGATTTGATCCCTGGGTTGCAAAGACCCCTGGAGGAGAAAATGGTAACTCACCCTAGTATTCTTGCCTGGAAAATTTCATGGACAGAGGAAAAGAGCCTGGCAGGCTACAGTTTTCATAGGGTGGCAAAGAGTCAGACACCACTGAGCACACACTTGCATAATATCTTAAGAGATTTTGTGTCTATGTTAAAGATATTGGTCTATTATTCTATTTTTTATATCAGCTTTTCTTGTGAGAGTTATGCTGGCCTAATGATATGACTTGGAAACAATTATTTGCTGAAAAGGTTTGTGTAATCTTGGCATAATTTTATCCTTAAATGTTTGATAAAATAGGCCTATAGTTGTGGTGGAGAGAAGTCAAGCAGAGGTTTTAAATTATGAATTCAATTCCTTAAACAGACACAGGGCTTTTTAGATTTTCTATTTCTTCTTCTGTTAATTTTGGTATGTTGTATTCTTTGAGGAATGTGTACATTTCATTTAAGTTGTCAACTTTAACCCACTAATTTAAAAGGTGTGAAACTAAACTTTAGATATGACAACTGACAGGCCCCAGGACACTCACAGTCGATTACAGATGATCAAGTATAAAAACGCAGGTCTTCAGAGGCTGAGTCAATTGCTCTCACTCTGCCATATCCAGATGTATTCTACTTGCAAAAGCCACAGGAAAATTATCTAAGGCTCTTCTCCTGAATGATATATACATGCATTTTAAATGTCCACATGCTGCAATATTTAGCATGATCTGGTGATAGAGAAAGCTGCCTAGGGTAAAAATTACCATTAGCACCAAACTGGAGCATCAGATTTTAACCATCTTAACCTGCCAAAGCCTGAAGCTTTGGGGGGGAAAAAAATCTTATGGTTCACAAGAGAAACTCACTCTGTTTAGGTTGCCCTGGGATGCATCCCAGGTTGCTTTGCCCTTGGTGCCCTCAGCTGAGTACAAGAAGCCAGCCTGTCTATGCACGTTACTCCAACCTGAATCTAGGCCTGGACATAGGAAGAAAAGTCCCTAGGGACCTTCTCTGCCTGACCTGACCTACTTAGATGTGACATGCCTAATGAGAATGGAAATGGAGTTGATGGGGATGGACAAAAAGGCAGGCTCGAAGTGGCCCAAGGGAGATGAGCTCACAGGACTTGGCTTAAATTGCTCCTAGGGGAAGGTCTCTCCAGAGGAGAAGCATCTGTTAAATCTGGACACATCAGCACCCTGCTTAAAAATTTTCAGTGACACCCTTGTGCACTCATGAAATCATCCAAACTCCTTCAGGTGGCCTCCAGGGCACTGCATGACCTGATGGCTCCATACTTCTTTTCTATCCTCCCCACAACCACTGTCTTCTTTGAGTGACACTGACCTACTTTTGCTTCTCCAATGGCTCAAGCAGTAAGGTATCCACTGCAATGCAAGAAACACAAGAGACATGGGTTCAATCCCTGGGTCAGGAAGATCCCCTGGAGGAGGAAATGGCAACCCACCCCAGTATTCTTGCCTGGGAAATCCCATGTACAGAGGAGCCTGGCAGGCTACAGTTCATGGGGTCACAAAGAGTCAGACATGACTGAGCACAGGTGCACACACACACACATTCTGACCTACTTTTAGTTCTAAGATGGTAATATACTCTCCCTTCCCTCAGGGCCTGGTGTGAACTGTTCTGTTTGCTAAACAATGTTCTCCCTCTGTTTCCACTTGGTTTGTCCTCCTTGATCGTCAGGTCACAGCATAAAAATCACTGACTCCAGTAGCATTTCCCAACACAACAAGTCTGGGCCCCTCCTGTGTGCTTCCACAGCCCACTGCACTCTCTCGACTCTGGAACAATTTGCCTATCCATGTGCCAGTTTCCCTCCCTATTCTGTGAGCTACATGGCCTCCCCACCTGAGTCCCACAGTCCTAGGAGGAACTGCCTACTCGGCGTCTTCATTTGGATGCTTATAAATATGTTGGACCTAACCTGTTTGATATCAAACTTCCAATCCCCCCTCCCAAACTGTTCCTCCCACAGTCCTCCTCATCTCAGGAAATGGCAACTCCATCCATGTAACTGCTAAATCCAAGAACCTTGGAGTCTTCCTCAACCCTTCTCATAGCATCACATCCCACATCTTATTTATCAGCAATATACCTTTTCAAATACATCCAGAGTCTGGCTGTACCCCAACGGGCAAGTGAGAGCGAAAAAAACCTATAAATGTTGCATAATAAGCAAGTTAACACTGGGGGAAAATGGAAACTCCCCAGTCCAGCTGGGGAGCCTCTGAGAGTGTGGTGAACACACCTCAGAATCACCCCACAGAGGATGAGGATGGGACATTAATCCATCAAATTCCATGCCTTCCCCAATGGTTGAAGGTTGCTCTGAGGGTGTCAGTTTCTCTGCACTTCAGGTTTTACCAGAACTAAGCAAAATGAGCTCTCAGGCAGAGAGAGGTAAGCACTGTGGTAAAAAGCTGTCAGCAGCACATTCAGAAATGTTTGCAGTTAAGAAAGAGTCAGGTGGACCAAAGGGTTGCAAGCTGGGGCACCTACTGGGGAAAAAGTCTCCGGTAAGAAATTGGAACCTCAAGCATATATGCTGTGGCATGGGGGTCTGATTTTTACACTCCCTGCATGATATACAAATCTTCAGTAAAATAAAAACTAACATAAGTCTGGATTTTGAAGCTTTTGAGCCTCAGGAGGAACAAAACAAAAACACTGCATAAAGATGGAATTCATTACCAGAAAGGCCTGTTGGGGCTTCCACCCCCTACACTGAGTCCCTGGACAGCAAGCTAGACCAGTGGAAATGACCAACAGAAAGAGGACAGTCCTAGTCCCCCAGTGTGGTGCTTCCCCCATGTGGATACAGTGATCAGAGTGAACCGAGAGGATTAGGTCACCAAGGACATGTCAGAAAGAAATATGCAGACAATGAGGTACCTATACACACCTATCATTGTGGTCGTTGTTTAGTCACTAAGATGTGTTTGACTGCTTTGTGACCCCATGGACTGTAGCCCACTAGGCTCCTCTGTCCACAGGATTTCTAGGCAAGAATACTGGAGCATATTGCCATTTCCTTCTCCAGGGGATCTTCCTGGCACAAGGATTGAACCCATGTCTCCTGCGTTGGCAGGAGGCTTCTTTACCATTGAACCATCAGGGAAGTCCACACACACCTACTAGAATAGCAAGAGTACAAAACACCGACAAAACAAAATTCTGAAGGGATTGGAGCAACAGGATCTCTGTCACACTGCTGGTGGGAAATTAAAATGAGATGGCCACTTTGGAAGATGACTGGGAAGCTTCTTATAAAATTAAACCATACTCTTACCATGTGGTCCAGAAAACATGCTCCTTGATACTTTGCAAAATGAATTAAACACTTATGTCCACACAGAAACCTGCTTGCAGATGTTTGCAGCAGTTTTATTCATAATTGCCAGACCTAGAATCAACCATGTTGTGTTTCAGTTGATAAATAGGTGAATAAACTATGGTGTACCCGCATAGAGAAGACATGGAGGATCTAAGGTTGCTCCTTAATGCATCTTACCAAGTGAAAGAAGTTAGTTTTAAAAGACTAAATACCTTATGATTCCAATTATATGATATTCTAGAAAAGGTAAAAGTAAGGAGATGGTAAAAAAAAATCGGTGGTTTCCAGGGTCTGGGTTGAGGAGGGATGAAAAGGTGGAGCACAGAGGATTTTTAGGGCACTGAAACTATTTTGTATGATACTACAGTGGTGGATACATCCCATTACATATTCCTCTGAATCCATGGAATATATAATACAGAGTGAACCTGAATGTAAACAATGGAGTTTGCGTGATTATGATGGGTCAGTGTGGGTTCATTGATTGTCACAAATGTCCTACTCTGGTGGGACAGAGTATAGTGAGGGAGGCTGTATACCTGCGGGGACAGTGAGTATAGGAAACTCTGTGCTCTCCACTTAACTTTGCTATGAACCTAAAATTGCTCTTAAAAAATAAAAATCTATTAAACAATGGAAGATTACTCAGCCATAGAAAGGGACAAAACTGAGTCAGCTGAAGTGATGTGGATGAACCTAGAGCCTGTCATACGAAGTGAAGGAAGTCAGAAAGAGAAAAACAAGTATCATATATTAATACGTATGTGTTGAATCTAGAAAAATGGTATTGATGAACCTATTTGCAAGATAGGAATAGAGGCATGGACATAGACAACAGACTTGTGGACATAGGGGGATAAGGAGAGGGGAGGGCAAATTGACAGAGAAGTACTGACATATATACACTGCTGCTGCTACTGATAAGTTGCTTCTGCTGCTGCTGCTGCTAAGTCACTTCAGTCATGTCCGACTCTGTTTGACCCCATAGACAGCAGCCTACCAGGCTCCGCCATCCCTGGGATTCTCCAGGCAAGAACATTGGAGTGGGTTGCCATTTCCTTCTCCAAGGCATGAAAGTGAAAAGTGAAAGTGAAGTCACTGAGTTGTGTCCAACTCTCAGCAACCCCATGGACTGCAGCCCACCAGGCTCCTCTGTCCATGGGATTTTCCAGGCAAGAGTACTGGAGTGGGGTGCCATTGCCTTCTCCGGCTAAGTTGCTTCAGTTGTGTCCAACTCTGTGCGACCCCATAGATGGCAGCCCACCAGGCTCCGCTGTCCCTGGGATTCTCCAGGGAAGAACGCTGGAGTGGGTTGCCATTTCCTTCTCCAATGCATGAAAGTGAAAAGTGAAAGTGAAGTCACTCAGTCATGTCCAACTCTTTGCAACCCCATGGACTGCAGCCTACCAGGCTCCTCCTCCATGGGATTTTCCAGGCAAGAGTACCGGAGTGGGTTGCCATTGCCTTCTCCTACCACGTGTAAAACAGATAGCTGGTGGGAAGCTTCTGTGTAGCACAACAGGAAGCTCAGCTTGGTGCTCTATGATGACCTAGACTGGTGGATGGAGGAGGGTGGTAGCAGGGAGGCTCAAGAGGGAGGGAATATATGTACACATATGTACACGATGTTGTACATCAGAAATTAACACATCATTGTAAAGCAATTACAATAAAATTTTTCTTAATCTATTAAAACAAAATAATACTCTCTTCCTCTCTCCTTCCTGCCTCAACACAGCAAAAAAAGGAGGAGGAAAGTGTAGGGAGCAGGGGAGTGAGGCCAGAGCTATCCTCTAAGTCCAGTCATTGCTAGGAAACAAAAGGGGGAACTTTAAATGAAATATGTCAATTGAAAAATTGCCTAGTGACTATGCTATTTTAATATCCCATGGAGATTGAAGAGCTTTGGAATCTAACTTATCAGGTAGCAAGAAGATGGGGTATTGGTGGGAGGTGTAAAAGAGACTGGCTTCCTAGCAGTTACTGAGGAAAATAAAATAATCCCATGTTTATTCCTCAGTGAAAGACTTATCAATTAATCAGACTCCAGAGGCAATCTCTGGGCTCTTTTACAAATCAGATAATTCTCCCTTGTCTCTATGCTGAATGTTCACCCTTATGTATACCACACACACACACACACACACACACAAGGCTGAGAAAAGCCTTTGTGGCTGGCAATATTCTAACACCTGCTCTGGTCTTCTTGGCAGCACACAGGGCATTTAACACGAATATGCTCTGGCTCTGCTGAGAAGCAGAGTATCAATAACAATCACAATTACAAAATCTCACATTTCTATTCCATTTTGTTTCTGGAGGTTTAAAACACTTGGCAGACCTTCATTCATTAGCACGGGTACACACACTCACCAACCATAGGAGGAATAGCAATTGTGAGGTGCTCCTGCCCAAGCCTGATATGGTGTGATAAGATCCCAGACATCTGTCAAGACAGTTACACGGAACACTTATGTCCTGCAACTGTTCTGCAAAGGTTGAGACAACAATTCCTTCAAAGCATTCCCTGTCCCTGGTGGTCAAGGGGCTGCCATGTTGACGTTTCAGTTTCATCTGAAATGGTTACTTCTTCTCTACTTTGACTTGGGTCTCATCTCCCAGCTTCTAGGGATATGGAAAGACTGACGAGGCCCCCAGAGAACAGTTTCCTAACCACAGTGAGGGCCATGGTCATGACCCTACCTGCTGCAGCGTACTTTTCCTCTTCCCCACAAAGCACACCAGCTATCAATTAAAACCTTAGCCAAGTGCAGGGGGCAGGGGAATGCCCCGATCCTTATGACTTTCCAGGATCAGAGGGATATAAATGGAAATGAGTTAAGACTGGGGTGAGGAGCTTCTCACAAGTTCCTCCCACCACAGGACCTCTGCTAGGGCTGCCCCTTCCACCTGGGACACACCAACCCTGTGCTCTCTCCCTCACTTGATTTAATTCCATCACCTCCTTTAGAGTTCAGCTCAGGTCACCTCCTCAACTCTGATGCAAACTTCTTTGTTAGATCCTCCCAGGGAAGCAAGTTACTTTCTCCACATTCTGTTTATTTTGCAACAATTTACCCATTTTTGAGATTATTTAACTACGATCTGTCTCCCCTATGTGGACTCTAATTTGCTTACCAACACAGCTGGAGAATTTATCACACTGCCTGGTACAGCAGATACTCAATAAATATTTTAATGAATGAATCAACAGATCCTATTTTATTGAGAAATGCACACATTCAACAAATATTCATTGAATAAATTAACCAATATCTTTAAAACTGGCTTAATGTTAGTACCTAATTAATAATAAGGCCCACCTAATAAAGCTCAACATTCAGAAAACTAAGATCATGGCATCCGGTCCCATCACTTCATGGGAAATAGATGGGGAAACAGTAGAAACAGTGTCAGGCTTTATTTTGGGGGGCTCCAAAATCACTGCAGATGGTGATTGCAGCCATGAAATTAAAAGATGCTTACTCCTAGGAAGGAAAGTTATGAGCAACCTAGATAGCATATTAAAAAGCAGAGATATTACTTTGCCAGCAAAGGTCCATCTAGTCAAGGCTATGGTTTTTCCAGTGGTCAGGTATGGATGTGAGAGTTGGACTGTGAAGAAAGCTGAGTGCCGAAGAACTGATGCGTTTGAACTGTAGTGTTGGAGAAGACTCTTGAGAATCCCTTGGACTACAAGGAGATCCAACCAGTCCATCCTAACGGAGATCAGTCCTGAGTGTTCATTGGAAGGACTGATGCTAAAGCTGAAACTCCAATACTTTGGCCACCTCATGCGAAGAGTTGACTCACTGGAAAGACCCTGAAGCTGGGCGGGATTGGGGGCAGGAGGAGAAGGGGACGACAGAGGATGAGATGGCTGGATGGCATCACTGACTCGATGGACATGAGTTTGAGTGAACTCTGGGAGTTGGTGATGGACAGGGAGGCCTGGTGTGCTGATTCATGGGGTCGCAAAGAGTTGGACACGACTGAGCGACTGAACTGAACTGAATAAAGCTATTAGGAGAATTACATTGTTAATGCAAATAAAGCTCTTAAATGTTGCCTGCACATAACAAACACTCAATAAATAGGAGTTAATCTTATTGTTCATATCAGTATCCCCATAATAGGAAGATGCTTTGAATTATTATGTAAAGGAGTTTTCTTTTTTATTTTTACATTTTCTGATAACCCAGCTCTTCCTCTGGGGCTTCCCTGGTGGCTCAGCAGTAAAGAGTCTGCCTGCCCATGCAGGAGACGCGGGTTTGATCCCTGGGTTGGGAAGATCCCCAAAAGAAGGAAATGGCAACCCACTCCAGTATTCTTGCCTGGGAAATTCCATGGACAGAGGAGGCTAGTGGGCTATAGTCTATGAGGTCACAAAGAGTCGGACACAATTTAGCCATTAAACAACAACAGTAGCCCTGCTTTCAGCCTGGGCAGTATTTTTCAGATGTGGAAACAGAGGCTTAGAGAGACTCTAAGCTGTAAAGCTGGTAAATGGCAGATCTTGGGCTCCAATCCACTTCTCTCAGACTCCAAAACACTAGGGTTTAACCCACATTTTCTCAAACCATCTAGAAATTGTTAAATGAATGAAAAAACAGAACTCCAACTTTATTCATTTGAAAGATCAGCTTATTTTTTATTTGTCCTCTGAAGAGAAAGTATCATTTTGCTGAAGAATCACCATCATTACAAAAAGTACCTAAATGATGATAATCCTATGTCTAGCTAAGAAATAAATTCTCCTCTTTTATTATAAAAAAGACAATGGTGTACTGATGCATTATTGGAAACAATTATCTCTATACTTGGTTTGGGCTATAGCTCACTGCAAGTTGCTGCTTCAGCCAATATTGTTTAAAGGTGGTGATTTTGTTTTGTTTTGTTTTCAGTCCTGTGAAACGTATTTTAAAAGCAAATAGGAGGTCCTCATAGTCAACAAAAGAGTCCGAAATGCAGTGAAAGCGAGTGTTAGTCACTCATTCATGTCCAACTCTTTACAACATGATGGACTATAGCCCACCAGACTTCTCTGTTCATGAAATTCTCCAGGCAAGAATACTGCAGTGGGGAGCCATTCCTTTCTCCCGGGGATCTTCCCACCCGGGGATTGAACCTGGGTCTCCTGCACTGCAGGCAGATTCTTTATAGTCTGAGGCACTAAGGAAGCCACTGAAATGCAGTACTTGGGTGCAATTTCAAAAACAACAGAAAGATCTCAGTTCATTTTCAAGGCAAACCATTCAACACCACAGTAATCCAAGTCTATGCCCCAACCACTAATGCCAAAGAAGCTGAAGGTGATGGTTCTATGAAGACCTATAAGACCTTCTAGAACTAATACAAAAAATAGATGCCCTTTTCATCACAGGGGATTGAAATGCAAAAGCAGGAAATCAAGAGATAACCTGGAGTAACAGGCAAGTTTGACCTTGGAGTACAAAATGAAGCAGGGCAAAGGCTAACAGAATTTTGTCATGAGGATACACTGGTCATAGCAAACACCCTCTTTCAAGAACATGAGCTGACACTACACATGGACATCACCAGATAGATGGTCAATACCAAAATCAGACTGATTATATTCTTTGCAGCTAAAGATGAACAAGCTGCATACAGTCAGCAAAAACAAGACCTGGAGCTGACCATGGCTAACATCATGAGCTCCTTACTAGAAAATTCAGGCTTAAATTGAAGAAAGTAGGGAAAAACACTAGACCATTCAGCTATGACATAAATCAAATCCATTATGATTACAGAGTGGAGGTGATAAACAGATTCAAGGGATTAGCTCTGGTAGACAAAGTACCTGAAGAACTATGGAAAGAAGTTCGTAACATTGTACAGGAGGTGGTGAACAAAACCATCCCAAAGAAACAGAAATGCAAGAAGGCAAAGTGGTTGTCTGAGGAGGCCTTACAAATAGCTGAAAAAAGAAGAGAGGCAAAAAGAAAGGGAGAAAGGGAAAGATATACCCAAATGGATGCAGAGTTCCAGAGAAGAGCAAGGAGAGACAAAAAAGCCTTCATACATGAACAATGCAAAGAAATAGAGGAAAACGATATAATAGGAAAGACTAGACATCTCTTCTCTAAACAAGCCACCCCGCGTGGATGGAAGAAAGGCTTTAGCCTCCGCTGGGGTAGTGGCTGCGCAGTGCTGGAGCAGCAGCTACATGGTGCTGGAGCAGCAATTGCATGGTGCTGGAGTGACTTTGGCGATACCCCACATCCAAGGGCAAAGGAGAAGCCCCAGCAAGATGGTAGGAGGGGTGAAATCACTTTTAGAATCAAACCCCATACCTGCCAGAGACGCTCAGAGGGCTCAAATAAACCTTGTGCACACCAGGACCCAGAGACCCCACAGAGACCGAGACAGAACTATGTTTGAGTGTCTCCTGTGGAGGTACAGGTCAGCAGTGGACTGCTGAAGGGGCAGGGGCTCTGGGTACAGCAGGCTTGGGTATGGTATAAGCCCTCTTGGAGGAGGTTGCCATTAACCCCACCATAGAGGTGCAAAAACTTGCACAGGACTGGGAAATAGACTCTTGAAGGGATCAGACAGAACCTTGTACATACCAGGACCCAGGAGAAAGGAGCAATGACCCCACAGGAGACTGACCCAGACTTGCCCATGAGTGTCCAGGAGTCTCTGGCATAGGCGTGGGTTGGTGGTGGCCTGCTGCAGGGTTGGGGGCACTGAGTGTAGCAGTGTGTTGTGGGACCATTGGAAGGTGGTCGCCATTATCTTCATTACCTCCACCATGGTTTGAAGTGAAGTTGCTCAGCTGTGTCTGACTCTTTGCGACTCCATGGACTATAGCCTACCTTGCTCCCCAGTCCATGGGATTTTCCAGGCAAGAATACTAGAGTGGGTTGCCATTTCCTTCTCCAGGGGATCTTCCCAACCCAGGGATCGAACCTGGGTCTCCCACGTTGTAGGCAGATGCTTTACCATCTGAGCTACCAGGGAAGCCGCCCCCCACCATAGTTTGGCCCCAGGTAAATAACAGGGAGGGAACACAGCCCCACCCATCAACAGAAAATTGGATGAAAGATTTACTGAGCATGGCCCTACCCATTAGAATAAGACCCAATTTCCCCCTCGGTCAGTCTCTCTCATCAGAAAGCTTCCATAAGCCTCTTACCCTTCTCCATCAGAGGGGAGACAGACTGAAACCCACAATCAAAGAAAACTATAACCAGTCTGGTCACATGGACCACAACCTTGTCTAACTCAATGAAACTATGAGCCATGCCATGTAGGGCCATCCAAGATGGACAGGTCATGGTGGAGAGGTCTGACAGAATGTGGTCCAGTGGAGAAGGGAATGGCAAACCACTTCAGTATTCTTGCCTTGAGAACCCCATGAACAGTATGAAAAGGCAAAAAGATAGGATACGGAAAGATAAACTGCCCAGGTCAGTAGGTGCCCAATATGCTACTGGAGACCAGTGGAGAAATAACTCCAGAAAGAATGAAGAGTCAGAGCCAAAGCAAAAACAACATCCAGTTGTGGATATGACTGGTGATGGAAGTAAAGTCCGATGCTGTAAAGTGCAATATTGCATAGGAGCCTGGAATGTTCGGTCCATGAATCAAGGCAAATTGGAAGTGGTCAAACAAGAGATGGCAAGAGTGAACATCGACATTTTAGGAATCAGTGAACTAAAATGGACTGGAATGGGTGAATTTAACTCCGATGACCATGATATATACTACTCTGGGCAAGAATCCCTTAGAAGAAATGAAGTAGCCATCATAGTCAACAAGAGTCCAAAATGCAGTACTTGGATGCAATCTCAAAAACGATAGAATGATCTCTGTTCATTTCCAAGGCAAACCATTCAACATCACAGTAATCTAAGTCTATGGCCTGACCAGTAATGCTGAAGAAGCTGAAGTTGAACGGTTCTATGAAGACCTATAAGACCTTCTAGAACTAACACTCAAAAAAGATGTCCTTTTCATTATAGGGGCCTGGAATGCAATAGTAGGAAGTCAAGAGATACCTGGAGTAACAGGAAAATTTGGCCTTGGAGTACAAAATGAAGCAGGGCAAAGGCTAATAGAGTTTTGCCAAGAGAACTCACTGGTCACAGCAAATGCCCTCTTCCAACAACACAAGAGAAGACTCTACACAAGGACATCACCAGATGGTCAATACTGAAATCAGATTGATTATATTCTTTGAGGCAAAGATGGGGAAACTCTATACAGTCAACAAAAACAAGACCAGGAGCTGACTGAGGCTTGAATCATGAATTTATTGCCAAATTCAGACTTAAATTGAAGAAAGTAGGGAAAACCACTAGACCATTCAGGTATGACTTAAATCAAATCCCTTACAATTATACAGTGGAAGTGACAAAAAGATTCAAGAGGTTAGATCTGATAGAGTGCCTGAAGAACTATGAACAGAGGTTTGTGACACTGTACAGGAGGCGGTAATCAAGACCGTCCCCAAGAAAAAGAAATGAAAAAAGGCCAAATGGTTGTCTGAGGTGGCCTTACAAATAGCTGAGAAAAGAGAGGCAAAAGGCAAAGGAGAAAAGGAAAGATATACCCATTTGAATGCAGAGTTCCAAAGAATAGAAAAGAGAGATAAGAAAGCCTTCTTCAGCGATCAATGCAAAGAAGCAGAGGAAAACAACAGAATGGGAAAGACTAGAGATCTCTTCAAAAAAATTAGAGATACCAAAGGAACATTTCATGCAAAAACAGGAAAGATAAAGGACAGAAATGGTATGGACTTAACAGAAGCAGAAGATATTAAGAAGAGGTGGCAAGAATATAGAGAAGAACTGTACAAAAAGATCTTCACCGTGCAGATAATCATGATGGGATGTTCACTCACCTGGAGTCAGACATCCTGGAATGTGAAGTTAAGTGGGCCTTAGGAAGCATCACTAGGAACAAAGCTAGTGGAGGTGATGGAATTCCAGTGGAGCTATTTCAAATCCTGAAAGATGATGCTGTGAAAGTGCTGCACTCAATATGCCAGCAAATTTGGAAAACTCAGCAGTGGCCACAGGACTGGAAAAGGTCAGTTTTCATTTCAATCCCAAAGGCAATGCCAAAGAATGCTCAAACTACTGCACAATTGCACTCATCTCACACACTAGCAAAGTAATGCTCAAAATTCTCCAAGCCAGGCTTCAACAGTATGTGAACCATGAAATTTCAGATGTTCAAGCTGGATTTGGAAAAGGCAGAGGAACCAGAGATCAAATTGCCAACATCCGTTGGATCATCAAAAAAGTAAGAGAGTTCCAGAAAAACATCTACTTCCATTTTATTGACTATGGCAAAGCCTTTGACTGTGTGGATCAC
Source organism: Oryx dammah (assembly GCF_014754425.2). Taxonomy (NCBI): domain Eukaryota; kingdom Metazoa; phylum Chordata; class Mammalia; order Artiodactyla; family Bovidae; genus Oryx; species Oryx dammah. The sequence goes on from NW_024070196.1 coordinate 55,819,578, forward strand.
AATAAACTGTAGAAAATTCTTCAAGAGATGGGACTACCAGACCACCTGATCTGCCTCTTGAGAAATCTATATGTAGGTCAGGAAGCAACAGTTAGAACTGGACATAGAACAACAGACTGGTTCCAAATAGGGAAAGGAGTACGTCAAGGCTGTATATTGTCACCCTGCTTATTTTAACTTACATGCAGAGCAGAGTACATCATGCGAAATGGTGGGCTGGATGAAGCACAAGCTGGAATCAAGATTGCCAGGAGAAATATCAATCACCTCAGATATGCAGATGACACCACCCTTATGGCAGAAAGCAAAGAAGAACTAAAGAGCCTCTTGATGAAAGTGAAAAAGGAAAGTGATAAAGTTGGCTTAAAACTCAATATTCAGAAAACTTAGATCATGGCATCTGGTCCCATCACTTCATGGCAAATAGATGAGGAAACAGAGGAAACAGTGGCAGACTTTATTTTTTTGTTCTCCAAAACCACTGCAGATGGTGACTACAGCCATGAAATTAAAAGATGCTTGCTCCTTGGAAGAAAAGTTATGATCAACTTAGACAGCGTATTAAAAAGCAGAGACATTACTTTGCCAACAAAGGTCCATCTAGTTAAAGCTATGGTTTTCCCAGGAGCCATGTATGGATGTGAGAGTTGGACTATAGAGAAAGCTGAGCACTGAAGAATTGATGCTTTTGAAGTGTGGTGTTGGAGAAGACTCTTGAGAGTCCCTTGGACTGAAAGAAGATCCAACCATTCCATCCTAGAGGAAATCAGTCCTGAATATTCATTGGAAGGACTGATGCTGAAGCTGAAGCTCCAATACTTTGGCCACCTGATGTGAAGATCTGACTCATCTGAAAAGACCCTGATGCTGGGAAAGATTGATGGTGGGAGGAGATGGGGACGACAGAAGATGAAATCGTTGGATGGCATCACCAACTCAATGGACATGAGTTTGAGTAAATTCTGGCATCACCAACTCAATGGACATGAGTCTGAGAGGATGAAATGGTTGGATGGCATCACCAACTCAATGGAGATGAGTTTTGAGTAAATTCTGGACAGGGAGGCCTGGCATGCTGCAGTCCATGGGGTCACAAAGAGTCGGACATGACTGAGGGACTGAACTGAACTGAACAGAGATCTCTTCAAGAAAATTGGAGATACCAAGGGATCATTTCATGCAAAGATGGGCACAATAAAGGACAGAAATGACAAGGACCTAACAGAAGCAGAAGAGTTTAATAAGAGATGGCAAGAATACATAGAAGAACTATACAAAAAAGGTCTTAATGACTCAGGTAACCATGATGGTGTGGTCATTCACTTACAGCCAGACATCTTGGAGTGTGAAGTCAAGTGGGCTTTAGGAAGCATTACTATGAACTAAGTTAGTTGAGTTGATGGAATTCGAGCTGAGAGATTTCAAATCCTAAAAGTTGATGCTATTAAAGTGCTCCACTCAATATGCCAGCAAATTTGGAAAACTCAGCAGTGGCCACAGGACCGGAAAAGGTCAGTTTTCATTCCAAAGAATGTTCAAACTACCATACAATTGCACTCATTTCACACGCTAGCAGGGTAATGCTCAAAATCCTTCAACCTAGGCATTAGTGGTATGTGAACTGAGAACTTTCAGATGTACAAGCTGGATTTAGAAAAGGGAGAGGAACCAGAAATCAAATTGCCAACATCCGTTGAATCATAGAAAAAGCAAGGGAATTTCAAACATCTACTTCTGCTTCATAGACTATGCTAAAGCCTTTGACTGTGTGGATCACAACAAACTGTGGAAAATTCTTCAAGAGATGGGAATACCAGACCACCTTTCTTGTCTCCTGAGAAACCTGTATATAGGTCAAGGAGCAACAGTTAGAACCAGACCATGGAACAATGGACTGGTTCCAAACTTGGAAAGGAGTTCATCAAGGCTGTATACTGTCACCCTGCTTATTAACTTACATACAGAGTACATCATGTGAAATGCCAGGCTAGATGACTCACAAGCTAGAATCAAGATTGCCAAGATATATATCAACAACCTCAGATATGCAGATGATACCTCTCTAATGGCAGAAAGTGAAGAGGAACCAAAGAGCCTCTGGATGAAGATGAAAGACGAGAATGAAAAAGCTGGCTTAATCTCAGTATTCAAAAAACTAAGACCATGGCATCTGGTCCTCATTTCATGGCAAACAGAAGGGGGAAAAGTGAAAGCAGTGACAAGTTTTATTTTCTTGGACTCCAAAAGCACTGTGGATGCTGACTGCAGCCATGAAATTAAGACGCATGCCCCTTGGAACAAAAGCTATGACAAACCTAGACAGTATGTTAAAAAGCAGAGACATCACTTGGCCAACAAAGGTCCCTACAATCAAAGCTATGGTTTTTCCAGTAGTCATGTACGGATGTGAGAGTTGGACTATAAAGAAGACCGAGTGCCAAAGAACTGATGCTTTTGAACTGTGGTGCTGGATAAGACTCTTGAGTGTCCCTTGGACTGCAAGGAGATCAAACCAGTCAATCCTAAAGGAAATTAACCCTGACTGTTCATTGAAAGGACTATTGATGAAGATGAAGCTCCAATACTTTGGCCCCCTAAAGCAAAGAGCTGACTCACTGGAAAAGACCCTGATGCTGAGAAAGATTGATGGCAAAAAGAGAAGAGGGCAGCAGAAGATGAGATGGCTGGATGGCATCATCAACTCAATGGACATGAGTTTGAACAAACTCTGGGAGATAGTGAAGGACAGGGAAGACTGGCATGCTGCAATCCATGGGGTCACAAAGAGAGACAAGACTGAGGGACTGAACAACAGGAGGCCCTACAAGAAAAATCGATTATTGTATTTCCATTTTAAGGAAAACATTTAGTGTCCAACCCTCCACTTCACCATCTCATTAGCATTTAAATGCAAACCCTCATTGCAGGTAATTATTTCAAAACCTTTTTAAATTTTCAGGCAGAGAAAGCAAATAGAGCAAACTAGAGACCCTAGCTGACAGGTGATCAAATACTATAATCATGACAAGGGTGGGGGGCAGACTGTAGGAAATGGGAAAATATCAGCTTCAAATCCACCGCTGCCTCCAGGGAGCTACTCTGGTGTTTATTTGGATTTTCAGAGAATCTTTGAGCTATTGTTTTGCAAATATAGCACCTCCAAAACATAACAATAAATAAAGTGGATTTTATGATGGTCAGTTTAGGCCCTAAATGGCCAAAATTTCCTTTGCTCCTGTTGAGGAGTCATCCCCCTCTGAGAACACTAGAGGACTCCTTGGCTAAAACTCCCAGTCACAAAGAAAAGTGCTATTTGAAGCCCAGTGCCCTCCCCGCCTGGTGACCTTGTGTCCCGCCTCCAAAGTCACAGAAAGCAGCCTGTACTCTTCCTGAAAAACGTTTAGCTGGTCTGCATATCCATCCACCCAGCACGCCAGGTGTGATTGAGGCAATTTAGGCTGAGTGCAAAGTGCTCCATTTCAGGCTGAAATCACGCCAAAGACTCCTTACAAAAGCTACATTCAGCATCTCCAATTCCACATTCCATCCCGCGCATTGTCTGCCATTATTACCCAGGATTCCAAAAGCACTTGGCCATGTTAAATAAGAGTCAGGAAGGAAAACCACAGCAAGGGACTGCTGGAGGAGGCAAAGCTGGAATAATGAAGAAGGTCTCAGCTGGAGGTGTCAGCTGAGCTCTGAAAATAGATGTGGCTTAATGAGCAGGAAGGAGGTTGGGTTTCTCCAAAAAGGCAGATTCAACCAGGTAAGAACTAGATCATCACACTCCACGGATGGGGTGCGCCTCGGTTCATCACCTTTGGAGGGTTGTTTGGCAGGACTCATTAAAACTAAAAAATGCATGTGCTCTAGGATCCAGACATCTCTCTTCCTGGCAACTCTCCTAGAGGAAAATTGAGATAGATGCAACAAGCACAAGGAGGGATACACAACGATTTTCAATACTGAGTTGCTTGTAAGAGCCAAAAGGCAAGAAATGATCTAACATCCGTCTACAAGAGAACAGTCACACTGTGGAATACTATGCAGCAGCAGAGGGATTATGCCCTCAGCGAGATAATAATGTCCACACATACCTGTCCAGAGCTCCCAGATGTTCCAGAAACTCTCCTAAGTGCCTCCCACACATTGAACCATATTACAGTCCTCCAGTAGGTTCTGTAGTTATGACTGCAGAGCAACTCCAGCACCAAGATGTGAAATGACCTGTTATGAATGAAAGTCCATGTGTACAAAGCACAGTGAGGCCAAATGATCCCCAAATGTCAGAGTTTGGAGCAGAAAAAGGTTTAGTGCAGGGCCACACAAGAAGAACAGGGGGCTCGTGCCTTAACCAATAACTACCGGAAAGCTTTCATCTAAGCCCGTTTATAGGAAAGGTGAGAGGGGGTGTGGTTAGTTGTTGCAAGCATCTTGATGTCAGATGCTTTGTGCTGTAGTCGGATCACCTCAGATAACAATGTTCTATAAACCTCCACCAAAACAAACCCTACTCTGCTCTGACAAGAACTAGTACAGTCCCAAGGCTCTGAGGTCCAGGTGCCCGCTAAGAAGAGGGGTCCCTGCACAGGGTAGATTACCCTGCCTGGGTCTTCCCATCAGTGTCCAGCTCCAGCTGAGGAGGCAGGTTTCAGAGGGCAATATTATCAGAGCCAGGTCTCCAGACCCTGCTCAACCACCATCACCGGGAGACCCTGCGGGAGACCCTGCAGCAGGCCCTCCGGCTCCTCAGTTCAGTTCAGTTCAGTTGCTCAGTCGTGTCCGACTCTTTGCGACCCCATGAATCGCAGCACGCCAGGCCTCCCTGTCCATCACCAACTCCTAGAGTTCAGTCAGATTCACGTCCATCGAGTCAGTGATGCCATCCAGCCATCTCATCCTCTGTCATCCCCTTCGCCTCCTGCCCCCAATCCCTCCCAGCATCAAAGTCTTTTCCAATGAGTCAACTCTTCACATGAGGTGGCCAAAGTACTGGAGTTTCAGCTTTAGCATCATTCCTTCCAAAGAAATCCCAGGGCTGATCTCCTTCAGAATGGACTGGTTGGACCTCTTGCAGTCCAAGGGACTCTCAAGAGTCTTCTCCAACACCACAGTTCAAAAGCATCAATTCTTCGGCGCTCAGCCTTCTTCACAGTCCAACTCTCACATCCATACATGAATACTGGAAAAACCATAGCCTTGACTAGATGGACCTTTGTTGGCAAAGTAATATCTCTGCTTTTGAATATGCTATCTAGGTTGGTCATAACTTTTCTTCCAAGGAGTAAGCGTCTTTTCATTTCATGGCTGCAGTCACCATCTGCAGTGATTTTGGAGCCCCCAAAAATAAAGTCTGACACTGTTTCCACTGTTTCCCCATCTATTTCCCATGAAGTGATGGGACTGAATGCCATGATTTAAGTTTTCCAAATGTTGAGCTTTAAGCCAGGCTCCTCAAGCCGCCCAAATACGGCATCAGTCGCTCGGACTTAGAGACCTTGGAGACCTCTACTGCCACTAGGTCAAGGAAGTGGGGATGAAGGAGAGATTCATGGCTGCTTTGAAGCTTGGGCCTGGTCAGTGGGCAGTTGCAGCAAGGGTTCTAGAACTCTGTGGAATGCAGCCGTTGGCCTGTTCCCGGGCCCTCAGCTCACCTGCTGTCCGAGGCCAGAAGTCCTTGGGGAGACAGCCCCAATCCGCCTCTCACCACGTTCTGTGCCATAAGGATCACTGCCAGGTTGAGAGTTTGACCACTAAGAGTAACTAACGGCTAACAGTTGAGCCTTGAGGGCTTCACACTAAGGGTCCAGCTAACGGTTTAGGTTGCCGTAACGGTTGCTCGCTAACGGCTACGTGCTGGCCCCGCCCCCTACTGGCCCCGCCCCCATTTTTACACTCCCGAGGATCTGTAAAGAAAGAAAGAAAGTGAAGTCGCTCAGTAGTGTCTGACTCTCTGCGACCCCATGGACTGTGGCCTACCAGGTTCCTCCGTCCATGGATTTTGTTTGTTTATTTTGTTTTTTAATTTAAATTTGTTTTAATTGGAGGGTAATTACTTTACAATATTGTATTGGTTCTGCCACACATTAACATGAATCCGCCACGGGCGTACACATGTTCCCCATCCTGAACCCCCCTTCCACATCCCTCCCCATATCATCCCTCCGGGTCATCCCAGTGCACCAGCCCCAAGCATCCTGTATCAAACCTGGACTGGTGATTCGTTTCTTATATGATATTATACGTGTTCCCATGACATTCCCTCAAATCATCCCACCCTCTCCCTCTCTCACAGAGTCCAAAAGACTGTTCTATACATCTGTGTCTCTTTTGCTGTCTCGCATACAGGGTTATCATTACCATCTTTCTAAACTCCATATATACGCGTTAGTATACTGTATTGGTGTTTTCCTTTATGGCTTACTTAACTCTGTATAATAGGCTCCAGTTTCATCCACCTCATTAGAACTGATTCAAATGTATTCTTTTTAAAGGCTGAGTAATACTCCATTGTGTATATGTACCACAGCTTTCTTATCCATTCATCTGCTGATGGACATCTAGGTTGCTTCCATGTCCTGGCTATTATAAACAGTGTTGCAATGAACATTGGGGTACACGTGTCTCTTTCAGTTCTGGTTTCCTCAGTGTTGAGGAGATAATAGTTGAAAACTTCCCTAAAATGGGGAAGGAAATAATCACCCAAGTCAAGAAACCCAGAGAGTCCCAAACAGGATAAACCCAAGGTGAAACACCCCAAGACACATATTAATCAAATGAACAAAGGTCAAACACAAAGAACAAATATTAAAAGCAGCAAGGGAAAAACAACAAATAACACACAAGGGGATTCCCATAAGGATAACAGCTGATCTCTCAATAGAAACTCTTCAGGTCAGGAGGGAATGGCAAGACATACTTAAAGTGATGAAAGGAAATAACCTACAGCCCAGATTACTGTACCCAGCAAAGATCTCATTCAAATATGAAGGAGAAATCAAAAGCTTTACAGACAAGCTGAGAGAATTTAGCACCACCAAACCAGCTCTCCAACAAATGCTAAAGGATCTTCTCTAGACAGGAAACACAAAAAGGGTGTATAAACTCGAACCCAAAACAATAAAGTAAATGGCAATGGGATCATACTTATCAATAATTACCTTAAATGTAAATGGGTTGAATGCCCCAACCAAAAGACTGGCTGAATGGCTACAAAAACAAGACCCCTATATATGTTGTCTACAAGACACCCACCTCAAAACAGGGGACACATACAGACTGAAAGTGAAGGGCTGGAAAAAGATATTCCATGCAAATAGAGATCAAAAGAAAGCAGGAGTAGCAATACTCATATCAGATAAAATAGACTTTAAAGCAAAGGCTTGGAAAAGAGACAAAGAAGGACACTACATAATGATCAAAGGATCAATCCAAGAAGAAGATATAACAATTATAAATATATATGCACCCAACATAGGAGCACCACAATATATAAGACAAATGCTAACGAGTATGAAAGGGGAAATTAACAATAACACAATAATAGTGGGAGACTTTAATACCCCACTCACACCTATGGATAGATCAACTAAACAGAAAATTAATAAGGAAACAGAAACTTTAAATGATACAATAGACCACCTAGACCTAATTGATATCTATAGGACATTTCACCCCAAAACAATGAATTTCACGTTTTTCTCAAGCACACATGGAACCTTCTCCAGGATAGATCACATCCTGGGCCATAAATCTAGCCTTGGTAAATTCAAAAAAAATGAAATCATTCCAAGCATCTTTTCTGACCACAATGCAGTAAAAGATTAGATCTCAATTACAGGAGAAAAACTATTAATTATTCCAACATATGGAGGCTGAACAACACGCTGCTGAACAACCAATAAATCACAGAAGAAATCAAAAAATAAATCAAAATATGCATAGAAACAAATGAAAATGAAAACACAACAACCCAAAACCTGTGGGACACTTTAAAAGCAGTGCTAAGGGGAAAGTTCATAGCAATACAGGCATACCTCAAGAAAAAAGAAAAAAGTCAAATAAATAACCTAACTCTACATCTTTGCAGCCAAAGATGGAGAAGCTCTATATAGTCAACAAAAACAAGACCAGGAGATGACTGTGGCTCAGATCATGAACTCCTTAGTACCAAATTCAGACTTAAATTGAAGAAAGTAGGGAAAACCACTAGACCATTCAGGTATGACCTAAATCAAATCCCTTATGATTATACAGTGGAAGTGAAAAATAGATTCAAGGGCCTAGATCTGATAGATAGAGTGCCTGATGAACTATGGAATGAGGTTTGTGACATTGTACAGGAGACAGGGATCAAGACCATCCCCATGGAAAAGAAATGCAAAAAAGAAAAATGGCTGTCTGGGGAGGTCTTACAAATAGCTGTGAAAAGAAGAGAGGCAAAGAGCAAAGGAGAAAAGGAAAAATATAAGCATCCAAATGCAGAATTCCAAAGAATAGCAAGAAGAGATAAGAAAGCCTTCTTCAGCGATCAATGCAAAGAAATAGAAGAAAAGAACAGAATGAGAAAGACTAGAGATCTCTTCAAGAAAATTAGAGATACCAAGGAACATTTCATGCAAAGATGGGCTCGATAAAGGACAGAAATGGTATGGACCTAACAGAAGCAGAAGATATTAAGAAGAGGTGGCAAGAATTGTACAAAAAAGATCTTCAGGACCCAGATAATCACAATGGCATGATCACTCATCTAGAGCCAGACATCTTGGAATGTGAAGTCAAGTGGGCCTTAGAAAGCATCACTACGAACAAAGCTAGTGGAGGTGATGGAATTCCAGTGGAGCTATTTCAAATCCTGAAAGATGATGCTATGAAAGTGCTGCACTCAATGTGCCAGCAAATTTGGAAAACTCAGCAGTGGCCACAGGATTGGAAAAGTCAGTTTTCGTTCCAATCCCAAAGAAAGGCAATGCCAAAGAATGCTCAAACTATTGCACAATTGCACTCATCTCACATGCTAGTAAAGGAATGCTCAAAATTCTCCAAGCCAGGCTTCAGCAATACGTGAACCATGAACTTCCTGATGTTCAAGCTGGTTTTAGAAAGGGCAGAGGAACCAGAGATCAAATTGCCAACATCTGCTGGATCATGGAAAAAGCAAGAGAGTTCCAGAAAAACATCTATTTCTGCTTTCTTGACTATGCCAAAGCCTTTGACTGTGTGGGTCACAATAAACTGTGGAAAATTCTGAAAGAGATGGGAATACCAGACCACCTAACCTGCCTCTTGAGAAATCTGTATGCAGGTCAGGAACAACAGACTGGTTCCAAATAGGAAAAGGAGTACGTCAAGGCTGTATACTGTCACCCTGCTTATTTAACTTCTATAGAGTACATCCTGAGAAATGGTGGACTGGAAGAAACACAAGCTGGAATCAAGATTGCCGGGAGAAATATCAATAACCTCAGATATGCAGATGACACCACCTTTATGGCAGAAAGTGAAGAGGAACTAAAAAGCCTCTTGATGAAAGTGAAAGAGGAGAGTGAAAAAGTTGGCTTAAAGCTCAACATTCAGAAAACCAAGATCATGGCATCTTGTCCCATCACTTCATGGGAAATAGATGGGGAAACAGTAGAAACAGTGTCAGACTTTATTTTTTTGGACTCCAAAATCACTGCAGATGGTGACTGCAGCCATGAAATGAAAAGACGCTTACTCCTTGGAAGAAAAGTTATGACCAACCTAGATAGCATATTCAAAACCAGAGACATTACTTTGCTGACTAAGGTCCATCTAGTCAAGGCTATGGTTTTTCCAGTATCCATGTATGGATGTGAGAGTTGGACTGTGAAGAAGGCTGAGCACTGAAGAATTGATGCTTTTGAACTGTGGTGTTGGAGAAGATTCTTGAGAGTCCCTTGGACTGCAAGGAGATCCAACCAGTCCATTCTGAAGGAGATCAGCCCTGGGATTTCTTTGGAAGGAATGATGCTAAAGCTGAAACGCCAGTACTTTGGCCACCTCATGCGAAGAGTTGACTCATTGGAAAAGACTCTGATGCTGGGAGGGGTTGAGGGCAGGAGGAGAAGGGGCCGATAGAGGATGAGATGGCTGGATGGCATCACTGACTCTATAGACGTTAGTCTGAGTGAACTCCGGGAGTTGGTGATGGACAGGGAGGCCTGGCGTGCTGCGATTCATGGGTTCGCAAAGAGTCGGACACGACTGAGCAACTGAATCAACTGAACTGAACTCTACACCTAAAGCAACTAGCAAAGGAAGAAATGAAGAACCTCAGGGTTAATAGAAGGAAAGAAATCTTTAAAATTTTGGGCAGAAATAAATGCAAAAGAAACAAAAGAGACCATAGCAAGAATCAACAAAGCCAAAAACTGGTTCTTTGAAAGGATAAATAAAATTGACAAACCATTAGCCAGACTCATCAAGAAACAAAGGGAGAAAAATCAAATCAATAAAATTAGAAATGAAAATGGAGAGATCACAACAGACAACACAGAAATACAAAGGATCATAAGAGACTACTATCAGCAATTATATGCCAATAAAATGGACAACTTGGAAGACATGGACAAATTCTTAGAAAAGTACAACTTCACAAAACTGAACCAGGAAGAAATAAAAAATCTTAACAGACCCATCACAAGCACAGAAATTGAAACTGTAATCAGAAATCTTCCAGCAAAAAAAGCCCAGGTCCAGATGGCTTCACAGCTGAATTCTACCAAAAATTTAGAGAAGAGCTAACACCTATCCTACTCAAACTCTTCCAGAAAATTGCAGAGGAAGGTATACTTCCAAACTCATTCTATGAGGCCACCATCACCCTAATACCAAAGCCAGACAAAGATGCCACAAAAAAAGAAAACTACAAGCCAATATCACTGATGAACATAGACTCAAAAATCCTTAACATAATTTTAGCAAACAGAATCCAACAACACATTAAAAAGATCATACACCATGACCAAGAGGGCTTTATCCCAGGGATGCAAGGATTCTTCAATATCCACAAATCAATCAATGTAATATACCACGTCCATGGATTTTCCAGGCAAGAATACTGGAGTGGATTGCTATTTCCTTCTCCAAGGGTAACTAGTGGCTAACAGTCCAGCGCTGAAGGCTTCACACTAAGGGTCCAGCTAATGGTTTTGTTGCCGTAAGCGTTGCTAGCTGATGGCTGCGTGCTGGCCCCGCCCCTACTAGCCCCTCCCCTTTCTGGCCCCGCCCCTATTTTTCCACCCCGCAGGATCTGAACCGAGCTTAAATGAAAGAGAAAGGCAGCAAAGTCTAGACTGAACCAATGATAGCTGACTTCTCTGCATACTGTGACCCCATTCTAGAGACCAGAGACCATACTCAAGCTTAATCTTAAGGGCCTATTTGGAAGTCTGGCTAATTAATGGCTGTAAAAGCAGTTTGGACTTTGCAAGCCTTTTATAATATGCCTCATTTAGACATAATGGGCTCAAGATTGCCTCTGGCATCTTCAAGAAAATTAAAAATCCAGTAGGCAGTGGAATTGTCTCAACGTGATTTTCCTATTAGTTTTATATTTATTATGATTGCAAACAGTGGCATTACTAATGGTACCTTGGGCCAGGAAGCCTTTCCGGGGAAAGTTTTGCCATTTTCCCACGTCCATAGCCTTATTTATTGGTCTTTTAGCCAGCACTGTGCTGGCTCCGTCCTCGCGTTATTTAACACTCACCAAATGGAGGAGAGTTGGAGGGCTCCTGAACACGTCAACCACTATGTAAGGAAATACCATTTGTTACCCTCCAGCTTGACAATACAGGTCCTAACTGATATTTGTCTAATTCTTGGCTCCAGATAAGCAGGTGTCTGGCATGTGTGGGCTGGACAAGATTTGGTATTCTGGAAGTCTAGGACAGCATGTGGTGCAGAAAGATGGCAGCATACAAACAGAGTAGAGGAGGCATAACTAATAATAAAAACAAAAATAACTGTATCCACCCATTATTTGCAAATAATCATAGTACCACAACCAAGTGAACAGAAAAAAAAAATTGCAGTAATACCAAGAAGTTCCTAGGGTCCAGTGATTAAGAATCCATCTGCCGATGAAAGGGACATGGGTTCAATCCCTGGTTCAGGAAGATCTCACATGCCACAGAGGAACTAAGCTCGTGCACCACAACTACTGAGCCCATGTGCCTAGAGCTTGTGCTCTGCAACAAGAGAAGCCATGGCAATGAGACCCCTGTGCACCACAACAAAGAGCAGCGCCTGTTCACTGCAACTAGAGAAAGCCCACGAGCAGCAGTGAAGACCTAGCACAGCCAAAAATAAAATAAATACATTTCAAAAAAAGAGAAGTTTCTGGCATCTGCAAAGAGGATGAAAGGATCATGATCAGGGATGATATGGCCAGAAATGAAACCCAATCTCTACTTTATCAGCACAGACAACTGCTACCATTACTCATTACAGACACTTCAGTTAATATTAGTGACTCTGAGTTTAAAACACCACCCCCTGCCAATGTTGCTCCTAAAAAGTTGGGTGGGTCTGCCACCATGATCATTCAAACATGGAGTCCACTCATATCGGTGTACCAGCATCGCTCATCTTCAAACTGGAGTTTTGCATAGGTGAATCAAATTGGTGGGACTAAGTCAGAGGCAGGCCAAGGGCAGTTAAGAGTGATCTGCCCACAAAGAATAAGAGTGTGCATGGTTAAAAGAGAATTTAAAAGCAATATAAGACTGAATACAATCACCCAACTTTATATTTTTACCATGAGTCAGTAATTCTAAACAATGTCAGAGATATAATACATCTCTGGGTGGGGCATCCTTCCTCCTTACAGGCCACGAGATGAATTTACATTTTTGTGCTTCTGGTACCAAAGAGGGATGAATCTGTCAATGGGGATAACAATAGAACCTACCTCATAGAGTTGTGAAAAAAGAATCAATATTATAAAAACATCATTTCTCATCAGATTGATCTAGAGACAGTAATCCTAATAAAAATTCCAGCAAGTTTTTGTTTTGGTGGAAATTTACAAGGCAATTCTAAAATATATGTGGAAAATCAAAGAGCCAAAATTATCACAAAGAAGAACAAAGTCAGATGATTTTCACTACTGGAGATCAGGAGTTATTATAAAGTCAGAGAAAATAAGGGAGCTTGCTTCGATACAAGAAAGATAAATAGACCAGTGAAACAGCAATGAGAGCTAAGAAACAAATCCACACATTTAAGGACACCTAATTTATAAAAGAGATGCCACAGGAGAGCAACGCAGAAACTATGGCTTTTTCAATAAATGGTGCTGGGTCAATTGGCCATCCATATGGAAAAATCTGAATCTTGATCTCTAATTCATACTATACATAAAAATCAATTCCAGGTGGATTGTAAATCTGAATGTGAAAGGGGAAAAAAGATAAAGTTTCTAAAAGACAATACAGGAGCATGTCTTGAACTTGAAATACACAAAGATGTCCTAAACAAGACAAAGGAACCAGGGAGGGTGAATCCCCACCATACAGTTGATTCAGAACAAGAAGGAATCCACAAATCAAATGCCTTACAAGTCCCATTGCTTAGCTTAAAGTTTCACTGCCTTCAGTTCAGCTCAGTTCAGTTGCTCAGTCGTGTCCGATTCTTTGCAACCCCATGAACTGCAGCACGCCAGGCCTCCCTGTCCATCATCAACTCCCAGAGTTCACTCAAACTCATGTCCATCAAGTCAGTGATGCCATCCAGCCATCTCATCCTCTGTCATCCCCTTCTCCTCCTGCCCCCAATCCCTCCCAGCATCAGGGTTTTTTCCGGTGAGTCAACTCTTCACATGAAGTGGCCAAAGTACTGGAGTTTCAGCTTCAGCATCAGTCCTTCCAAAGAATATTCAGGATTGATTTCCTTTAGGATTGATTGGTTGAATCTCCTTGCGGTCAGAGGGATTCTCAAGAGTCTTCTCCAACACCACAGTTCAAAAGCATCAATTCTTTGGCACTCAGCTTTCTTCACAGTCCAACTCTCACATTCATACATGACTACTGGAAAAACCATAGCCTTGACTAGACAGACCTTTGTTGGCAAAGTAATGTCTGAACCTTTCAAAATCTCACAATGTTCAGGCTGGCGCATCCTGAAGGAGGAACTCCCCATGTGCTTTTCTCAGGAAACTTCTCTGTCTAGGCTGCTTTTACAGAGGCAGAGACTCTGATGTCATGTATAGTGATTGTTTACTATGTGCCAGGCACTGTGTAAAGCACTTTGCAATCATTTTCTTATTTATCTGTATTTCAGCCTGTGGTTGATGCCTGCCAGTTGGTGACCATGGAAACCACAATACCAGAAAAATCTATCTTCCAGTCTCTCTCCACTACCTCATCCTTTAACAACTGAAGTTTCTAACTTATAAAATTAAGACTCCAAGAATCAATCATGAAACTGAAGTTTAAATGAGTGCTTCTTGTTCGTTTTATTCAATTTACAGTAAACCTGAACATCAAATTGATGATTTAAACTTTTAAAGATACATTCCCGTGCATTTCTTTATAGACTATGAGATAGCGATAGCAGGCATTGTCATTTCCACTTTCCAAATGGGTATACTGAGGCACATAAAAAACACCCATGATGTCTGAAACCAGGACTTCCCTGGTGGTCCAGTGGTTAAGCATCTGCCTGCCAATTCAGGGGACATGAGTTCAATCCCTGGTCTGGGAGGATTCCACATGCCTTGGGCCACCTAAGCCCATGTGCCACAACTACTGAACCAGCACACTCTAGAGCCCATGTGCTGCAAGAAGAGAAGCCCTCATGCCACAACCAGAGAGTAGCCCCTGCTTGACACAGCTGGAGAAGACCCCTGCACAGCAAAGAACGCTCAGCGTGGCCAAAAAGAAATTAATTAGTTAATTAATTAAATTAAAAAAATTTAAAAGATCTAGAACCAGGGCTAAATATTTCAAGTCATATCCAACAGTAATGGAAGAGTTGGCTAGTCAGTTTGGCAGAGGCATGCGTAAGTAAAGAACGGGATTGTTATTTGTAATTGTCTCCTCATAGGTGAGTAACTACAGAGGGTGAGGCAGGAACATACTTGGTCTTCACTTCATTAGGCCTCATTCAGAACCCCCTCACCTTGTTCATAAACTGGTTCTCATGCCTCCAGCTTTCTATGATTCCACACACCTCACAGCAACACTTTTTTTTATCTTTCTACAACAGTGTTCTGATATGTTATTTCCATGCCCCTGAACCATCAACAGTTCCTCTTTCAGTTCAGTTCAGTTCAGTCGCTCAGTCATGTCCGATTCTTTGCGAACCCATGAATCGCAGCACGCCAGGCCTCCCTGTCCAACACCATCTCCTGGAGTTCACTCAGACTCACGTCCATCGAGTCAGTGATGCCATCCAGCCATCTCATCCTCGGTCGTCCCCTTGTCCTCCTGCCCCCAATCCCTCCCAGCATCAGAGTCTTTTCCAATGAGTCAACTCTTCGCATGAGGTGGCCAAAGTACTGGAGTTTCAGCTTTAGTATCATTCCTTCCAAAGAAATCCCAGGGTTGATCTCCTACAGAATGGATTGCTTGGATCTCCTTGCAGTCCAAGGGACTCTCAAGAGTCTTCTCCAACACCACAGTTCAAAAGCATCAATTCTTCGGCGCTCAGCCTTCTTCACAGTCCAACTCTCATATCCATACATGCCTACTGGAAAAACCATAGCCTTGACTAGACGGACCTTAGTCAGCAAAGTAATGTCTCTGCTTTTGAATATGCTATCTAGGTTGGTCATAACTTTTCTTCCATACTTTATTAAAATATAAGGTTTGTAATCAAACACCAATCAGAAAAAAAAACCCTTGGGTTCACTGAATGGTTTTGGTTTAACATAACTTCTCTGAGTCTCAATTTTTTTGTCTGTAAAATGGGGTAAGACTAAGGTTGATGTGAGGGTAAAATGGACATTTTAAGTAGAATGGCTGACTGCACTGATGTGCTGGTTGTAAAAGATAGAATGAAACACTTGATTCAGTTAATGGGAAAAAACCTTTCTTTTTTCTTTTTACTGTTTATACCTTGCTGTGCACCATGTTCTGTGCTCACACTTTTCATGCAGGCCATTATCAAATCTTCACAACTACCCCTGAGGTAGGAATTACTATTTTTGCATTTTATATACACAAAGAAACCGAAACTCAGAGATGTCACCCAGCTGGTAAATGGTAGAGTTTAGTTTTAAATTCATATCTCACTGAGTTCAAAACTTATACCCTTCACCTACATCAAAGTCATCTAGGGGCAGGGCTCACAAAAATGAAGATCTCTGTGCCCCAGTCCAGAATGCTAGACTACCAACAGAATCCATTCTTCCCTTTTTTAGTGGCTAAGGTATGGCTACATAGCTAGAAGACTGTATTTCCTCATAATTTTTGCAGTTAGATGCGGTCATGTGACAAGTATGCACCAATGGAATGTAAGCAGAAGTCACGGGTACCAGTTCCAAGCCAAGATGAGTAAGATATAGACACAGCTTCTCCATCTTCTTCCATTGACTGGAAGCTGGACGTGGCAGGAACTCAGTCCTGGCTGAACAGAGGACAAGTTTATAGAAGGCAGAAGAGCATCATGCTGGAAGGATCTCTGGACCCCTCTGACCTGTGGGGTTTGGTTATCAACAGCTGTACAGCAAACCACCCTAAACTGGCACAGTGTTACTTCCACAACATTCTGTTGGTCACAGAGCCGTCATAGGGCCTACCCAGATTCAAAAGGAGGGCACATCAACCTCATTTCTCCATGAGAACAGGATCAAATAATTTGTATCCATCCTTAATCTGCCACATCTCTTGAAGATATACACCAATAAGCAACATTCACCTTGAACTGCAATGTGTGTGAGAAAAATATATTCTTTGTTCCCTAAGCCATGTTGTTTTTTGGCCTCTAAAGAACTTAGCTTTCTGCCATAACAGATACTCTTAGTGAATTAAAACAACGGGTGGGAGCAAAGAATCTGCATTCTGAGAAGCAACCTGATGGCTTAGTGCACATTTGAATTTAAGATTCACTCTGCTAAGCCAGCTGGCTACTCCATCCCGTCCTTGACCTCTCAGCAACTCTGAGATAGTTAAGCCCTTTATCCGATTGTTCAAGGAGTTCACATCTTAGAACAGACAGCATCTCCACAAAATTGTTCTAAAGATCCATGACCTTGCTAAATCCCACTTGGAGATACTCAGAGGGTACTTGGAGTTCATCCAGTGAAATTCTCACTGGTCCAGGAGCTCTTAATACTCTAGGCCACAGGATCAAAGCTATGGTTTTTCCAGTAGTTATTTTTGGAAGTGAGAGTTTGCCCATAAAGTCTGAGCACTGAAGAATTGATGCTATCAAATTGTGGTGCTGGATAAGACTCTTGAGTGTCCCTTGGACTGCAAAATCAAACCTGTCAATCCTAAAGGAAATTGACCCTGAATATTCACTGGAAGGATTGATGCTGAAGCTGAAGCTCTAGTACTTTAGTCACCTAATGTGAAGAGCCAACTCACTGGAAAAGACCCTGATGCTGAGAAAGATTGAGAACAGGAGGATAAGGGGGCGACAGAGGATGAGATGGTTGGATGGCATCACCGACTCAATGGACATGAGTTTGAACAAACTCCAGGATATAGTGAAGGAAAGGAAAACCTGGCATGCTGCAATCCATGCGGTCGCAAATAATCTGACACAACTTAGCAACTGAACAACAAAAACAGGACGCTCACTTCAGTGGCAAAAATACAGAATTCCAGGTAAAAGAAAGCATTTCTAAAATGCAACTCCTAAAGGCAATCAAATAAAAGAATTGAACTATTTCAGAGGCATCGGGAAGTCAGAAACTAGGGGTGTAGCTGTGTTACTCAGCTGAGTGGATACTGAATACAACAGACGTGACATCAACTAACAGTGAAGGACTTTGTGGGTTTCACACACGTTACATAATGGGGGAGCCAGACTCCTATAGCAGTATACTGAAACTCTCTAAGCAAGAAAGTTGCGGGAAAGAGGACTTCCCTGGCAGTCAGTGGTTGAGACTCCAGGCTTCCACTGCAGGAGGTGCAGGTTTGATCCCTGGTTGGGGAACTAAGATCACACATGCCCCACAGTGTGGCCAAAAAAAGAAAAAGAAAAGAAAATTTCAGGAAAACACAGTAATATTAAAGCAATTCGTGAAGACATCTGATCGAAAAAAAAAAAAAAAGATACAAACATCTGGCTACTCAAGACTCTTAGCACCTGGAGGATCTCATAGAATCAGGTCTCTAATTTAAAGGCCTTATCCTCTTCTTAGCTCACTTCTACTTTTGTGTAAATATTAAGCCTCCTTGTGGTTAATATTGGGTCCCTGTAGACTTAAGCTGGTATTCTTCCTCAACAGAGATGATAATACCAGCCCCAGGAGGATGTTGCAAAGATTAAATAAGGCAATAGAGACATTCATGCAATGAAAATTCATACAAAGAAGATCCACAGAACATGCAGTACAATGTTCAGAACAATGTGGCTGCACAGTGAATTTAAGTCTCTCTTATTTCCTTTCCATTTTTAGGAAATAAATTCTAAATCAGGAATGGCAGCTGTTATAGACTGAATATTTATATTATCCCAAAATTCATATGTTGAAATTCCTACCCCCAAGGTAACAGTATTGAGAGGTGAGATTTTAGGGGATGTGATTAGGTTATACACTGGAGAAGGAAATGGCACTACAGTATTTTTGCTTGGATAATTCCATGGACAGAGGAGCCTGGCAGGCTACAGTCCATGGGGTCACAAAGATTAGGTTATAAGGGTGGGACTCCTCATGAATGGGATCAATTCCCTTACAAAAGAGACCCCAGAGAGCTCCCTCACCTCTTCCACCATGTGAAGACATAGTGAGAAGTCAGCTGTCTATAAACCAAGAAGTGGGTCTCACTAACACCAAATTGGTCAGTGCCTTGATCTTGGATTTTCCACCCTCTACAACAGTAAGGAATAAATGTTTGTTGCTTAAACCACCCAGTCTGCAGTATTTTTGTTACACTCGCCCAAAAGGACTAAGACAGCAGCACACAGATATTTGATTTGTTGTACACAATGAGCTTTTTCTTAAAAAAAAAATTGTAAATTAGGTTCCAACATAAAAATTAGAAGGGCTCACATGAAAATCCAGATTTATGGTTTCTCCTAAAAGACAGAAGCTCTAGAAACACAGTTCAATATGACCCCTACAGGCATGAGTTTGAAGCCAAGGACCTAATAATGTTCTCCCTTGTCAACTTTTGTCCCCTCAGTCTACTTTCCTGGACTCTGTCTTCTCAGTCTGGGGTGCACAGGGAAAGAAAGTTAAAAGCTCTGACACTGGGCTTCCCTGTTGGCTCAGTGGTAAAGACTCTGTCTGCCGATGCAGGATCCATATATCACATGCTGGGGGGGAACTAAGCCCATGCACCACAACTACTGAGCCTGTTTGTGCTCTAGAGCCTGGGAGTCACAACCACTGAGCCCAAGTGCCCCAACTACTGACGCCCGTGCTCCCTAGAGCCCATGCTCCTCAACAAGAGAAGTCACTACAACGAGAGGCCTGTGCATGCAACTAGAAAGTAGCCTCTGCTTGCTAAGACTAGAGAAAGCCCATGCAGCAGCAAAACCCCAGCATGGCCAGAAAGAAAGCAAGCAAGCTCTGACATCACCATGAATTTGGAGCGGAGAAATTTACCTTTGATTCCTGGCCAGATGCTAGGTGCAAGCAATGAGAAAAGACATGCTAATAGTACTGTTTGCTTTCAGAATCATCATGATTTATTCATCATGGATTTGCTAAAGCCGCACTATACTCAGGGCACTATGCTTTACCCAATGGAACATACAAAATTGGCAAGAAAGAGACCTCATCTAGCCAACCCCTGTTCATTGCTTAAGTTTCACTGTTAATGTACTTTACTCCAGAAAGCCCTCCCTAATTCCTCCAGCCAGGTTAGACTTTGAGTCTACTCTCCCAAACTTTTCCTTTGTCACATTCCATGAATTCGGTCAATATCTTTCTCGAGCTCCCTCCTCTGAGTTCATTATGATGTCCTGCTAATTGCTGCATCCCTAGTTCCTCACACAGTGCCTAATAGCCATTGGGCCCTTAAGAACACACTAAAAAAAGAATAAATGAATCGTTATATGAATGAATGAATGGCAGAAGATTGGATGTTTATGCAAATAATTGTAGAAGTGAGAAGTGGGGCAAATGTATTCATTGGGCAATTGCTCATTTGTTAAATATCTTAAATATCACCCCTGAATAGATAAAAATTAAGCGTCCAGTGTATTAATAGCTATAATGAATAAACAGCTATAATGATTACAACAGGTAAAGTATTTTCCACTAAAAAGGGTTAGTTCTCTCTCCGCAAGGAATTTTGGTATTAAGTTCCTTACATAAATTAAGCTCCTAGAACATAGTAGGTGCTCAATCCATGACACAAATTTATTGTGAGTGCTGTGATTTACAATATTAAATCTGTTATCTTCACTGCTATATTCTCAGCACAAAATACAATACACAGTGATGTTTGATAAATATTAGGTAAATCAATTATATATACACACACAGGTAAATCAATTACATAATTAATAATGAATTAACAACACCAGCTCAAAAAAAAAAGAAGCTAGTCTGATCATCCTAAGGGCTTTTTGGACCTGCTGTAAAGCCCTAACCTCACTCCAGGACACTTTGGGTCAGTGATGGGAAAGTCAGTGTCAGTCTGAGGGGAAGCAGAGACAGTCTCCAGGATCAGACGGGCCACACTTCTTATCTGGTCTTCTTGAGGGTCATGCCCAAGGCAACCCTGCCCCAAAGGGCACCTTATCTCTGGCAGCAGAGGAGGCTGAGGGCCCCAGATAAGTCCTGCAGGAGAGTGGGACGGGCCCAGAAGGGGCTTCCAATTAGAGCTGAACATTCCGAGGTCTGCAGGGGTCTGGGGTCTGACCAGGAGTATTTCAGGCTTCTCCGCAGGAGAGTCTTTTTGTGTTTCACAGAAAAGCTGCCACAGCTGAGTGGCTAGAAGGGAGGGTGAGGGGGTAGAGGGGGTTTACCAGAGAGAAGAAAAGGATCAGAGATAGAGAATAATGAAGTCTCTGTCTGTTCTCTCTCTCTCTCTCTCGTGTGCATAGACTCAGATGAACAGAGAGCTGCGCAGTGGGCAGGACAAGAGAAATGGTAGACCTAGAGTCAGAGTGAGAGCTAGACAGAAAAAATCAGAGACAGAGACACACCTAGCCACAGACCAGGGAAGGGGACAGACAGAGGAGAGGCAGAGACTCAGAGACATTCCCCCAGAGGAATGACACAGGAAACAGAGAGGCCAAGTTGAGAGGGGGGTTGTCGGGGAGACACAAAAAGACTAGAGAAGGACACAGAAAGACAGAGACAGAAACACAGGGAATTAATGCAAACTAAATCACATATATGTAAAATGAGAGTTCTACACAGTGACAGAAAGAAGGAGCAGACAGAGGAGATGTTCAGGTCAATCCCTGGGCCAGCTTTCCAGGGATCCTGATTCCAGAGTCCCGGGGAGGGCCCAGAAGACACACGTTTCCAAGACTCCCCAGGTGACTCTCCTGTACAGCTTAGACTGAGAACCACTGCTTAAAGCAAGGTTTCTGGTAGAAAAGGAGCCTGTGCCAGAATCACATGGATGTTTGTTTAGAATCCTCAAGCCCTTCCTGGGCTATGAATCAGACCGATGAGTGTGGGGCCCAGGCAACTGTGTTTCTACATGTTCTTCTGGGAATTCGAAGGCACACTTCAATTTGAGAACCTTGTCCTAGGCCGGTGGCTTTGCGGGGGCCACATACAGACACATGCACACACTCCTCAGAGCTGCTGGGTATGGCCTTCCCTGGTCCAACCTGTCCTCATCTGTGGAAGCACGAGACTCAAGTTCAGAAAACCAAAAGCGTTGGTTTCTACACACTGAATGGCCCTAGATGTGTCACTTAACCTCCCCAAGCCTCTTATTACTCACCAACACGGTGATGTTAATAACCTCAGCTCTGCCTACTTCACAGGCACTTGCAGTGATCATATGAGGCAGAGAATATACAAGCCCTAGAATGCCATCACTAGTATTATCAACAGCATCATTATTAATGGTATGCTGCCTTTTTCCAACACCAATAACCAATTCTCTGACTCTCTGACACCACCAGAGTTAGTATGGACTCCACCAGTAAAGGGCTCAGTCCCATAAGATTGCCTCTACCTCAGACATCAGCCACAAATGGGGTGCCTAGGTACCTACACTCCTGTACAGCCAACTACAAACTCTAGGTTTCCCAAGATAACCTCCTCAGGTTTGAGAGTTTGTTACAACAATTCATAAATTCAAGCAAGTGCAATGCTTGCTATTACAGTTCACAATAAAGGCTGCAGATGAAGAGCCAGGTGAGGGGGTAAAGAGGGCAAGGTCCAGAAGGAACACAGGAGCTTCTGTGCCTGTGGAGTTAGGGAGCCCTCCTGGCAGGTAGGTGTGTTTCCCCTTTTCAAAGGACACAAGTCATAGGTGGATTAGGGCCCACCTATAGATCTCATTTTAACTTGATAACCTCTATAAAGACCCTATCTCCAAATAAAGTCACATTCTGAAATACTTTGGTTTTCTGATGACCAGCCCCCATCCTGAAGCTATCTAGGGGTCCCACCCTGAGTTACCTCATGATCATCATCTAGAAAAGGACAGAAAGTTATGAACAACAAAAGGTACTGCTGTCACTCAGTACCTTGAGAAAGTCCAAGGACTCTTGAGTGTCTCTTGGACTGCAAGGAGATCCAACCAGTCAGTCCTAAAGGCAATTAGTCCTGAATATTCACTGAAAGGACTGATGATGAAGCTGAAACTCTAATAATTTGGCCACCTGATGCGAAGAGCTGACTCAATGGAAAAGACCCTGATGCTGGGAAAGATTGAAGGTAGGAGGAGAAGGGGATGACAGAGGGTGAGATGGTTGGATGGCATCACCGACTCAATGGACATGAGACTGAGTAAGCTCCAGGAGCTAGTGATGGACAGGGAAGCCTGATGTGCTGCAGTTCATGGGGTCGCAAATAGTTAGACATGACTGAGCGACTGAACTGAACAGAACTGAACTACTGTCACTCAGGGAATTCCAAGGGTTTCAGAAGCTGTGTACCAGGAACAAGGGACGAAACCAAATATATATTTTGTTATACTACAATATGTAAGTGAATAAGTACTTGCAACCTTTTAAGTGTCCTGATAACCATGTCACATGCTTTGTCCCATTGATTCCCTATAATTTTGTAACATGGACAATTTATGGTGATTATACCCATTTTACAGATGAAGAAATTGAGGTTCACAAAGATCTAGTATTTTGTCCACTATCACAAACAAGCAAATGGCAGTGCCAGGTCCTTTATCATCTTAGATCTGAAAGAAATCTCCTCACCAGTCCTCTATAGGTGAGGACCTCCAAAGTTCAGAGAGATTAGATGTCTGACCTAGGTCCCAGAAAGAGTCATTCCTACACTCTACTGCAAATTATATTAAACAAGTTGCAGTCATGACAGACAACCTGATTTTGCATGTAGAAGATCCTATGAAATGTGCACCCCAAAATTTACTACAATAAGTGAATTCAGTAAAGTCATAAGATACAACTCAATACATAATAAAAATAAATTTCATTTCTGCTTATAACAAATAATTGGAAAATAATATTAGAAATATAATGGAGGGGCTTCCCTGGTGGTCCAGTGGTTAAGAAGCTGCCTTGCAATGCAGGAGACACAGGTTTGATAAGGTCTGGTCTGGG
This sequence comes from Oryx dammah, assembly GCF_014754425.2. Classification (NCBI taxonomy): domain Eukaryota; kingdom Metazoa; phylum Chordata; class Mammalia; order Artiodactyla; family Bovidae; genus Oryx; species Oryx dammah. Next base: position 55,843,443 of record NW_024070196.1, read on the forward strand.
AAGATCCCACATGCCATGGGGCTACTAAGCCTGTGGCCACAACTACTGAGCCAGTGTGCCCTAGAGCCTGTGCTCCACAAGAGAAGTCACGGCAGTGACAAGCCCTCATACCGCATAGAAGAGTAGCCCCCACTCTCCACAATTAGAGAAAGCCTGCAAGTAGCAATGAAGACCCAGTGCAGCCAACAATATTAATAAAAATAAGTAAATAGAATAAATTAAAAATAAATATAATTTACAAAACCACCAACAAAGATATAATAATTAGAAATAAAATTTAAAATGTGTAAGTTGCTGGAAACTAAATATTAAGGAAAATTAAGATGATCTGAGTAAATGCAATGATATACCATGTTCATGGGTCAGAAGACATAATGTTAAGATGCGCATTCTCCCCAAACTGACTGCAAAACCAATCAAAATCTCAGACTGAAAAGATTGACAAGCTGATTCTAAAATTCCATGAAAAAGCATATATTAAGTACCACATACCAGGTGGCTTGAACAACAAAAATTTATTATCTTACAGTTCTGGAGGCTAGAAGTCCAAGACAGAGGTGTTGACAGGATTGGCTTTTCCTGAGGGCTGGGAGAGAAACTGTTCCATGCGTCGCTCCGAGCTTTTGGTGGCATGCTGGTAATCTCTGATAGTTTTTGGTTTGTAGAAGCATCACCCTGATCTCTGCCTTCATTTTCATGGGGTGTTCTCCGTGTGCATGTGTATGTCTAAATTTCCCCCTTTCAAAGGACGCAAGTCACATTGGATTAGGGCCCACCTATGTATCTCATTTTAACTTGATAACATCTATAATGACCCTATCTCCAAATAAACTCACATTCTGAAGTACTGTGGGTCAAGATCTCAACATATGAGTTTTGGGAAATCTAGGAAAAGCCAAGACAATCTGAAGAAAAACTTAATGTTACCTGCTTATTATAAAATAACAGTAATAAATACAATGTGATAGAGTGACATAAAAAAGAAAAATATATCACTGCAACAGAAAAAAATTATTCTAGATATAGACTCACATGTTATAGTCAATTGTTTCTCTACCAAAGCACCAAAGCAATTCTATGGAAAAGGAATCTTTTTGACAAATGGTGCTGGAATCACTAGATACTCATATGAGAAAAAGTGATTCTCAATTCCTATATCATACCATACAAAAAAAATTAATTTTAAGATAAGTCATAGATCTAAATGTGTAAAGTTTCTAGAAAGGAACACAGGAGAATATGTTGTAAAAAAGCAAACATTCCTTAAAACAAAGAAAGTATTAAGCATACCTTTTTAAAATTCATAAACTGAATGTCATAAAAATTTCAAGCTTCTGTTTATTCAAAAGACACCATTAAGGAAATTATTAGGGAAGTCACAAAGCGAAAGAAAATGGTTACAATACATGTATCTGATAAAGTCCTTGTATCCAGATTATAAAAGAAACTCCTATAACTCAATAATAAAAAGAAAAATAATATGATTTTTTAAATAGTCAAAAATCTTGAACAGATACTCCACAAAGGAAGATATACAAATAACCCATTAGTGCATGAAAATGTATCCAATGTCATGAGTCATCAGGAAAATGCAAATTAAAATCAGATTGGAAAAAACCACCAAATGCCCATCAAAATGGCTTCTTAAAAATCTAACCAACATAAAATATTGGCTAGAATGCAAAACAACCAAAAGTTTCAAACATTCCCAATCAGGATATAGGGTGTACAACAATTTTTTAAAAAGGTCTGGAAGTGTCTTATAAAATTAAATTTGCATCTACCTTTGTTTCCCAGAGAAACATTCCTAGCAATTTACCCAGGAGAAATGAAAACATATGTTCACACAAAGACTTGTACCTGTCTTATTTATAATAGCCCCAAACTGGAAACAACCGAGATGTCTATTAATAGAAGAACAGATACATAAACTGTGGTACATTCATACTGTGGAACAGTAGACAGCAATGAAAAAGAATAAACTGTTGCTTCATTTAACCAAATGGATGATTCTCAGTGACAATGATGAGTAAGAGCTGATACAACAGAATGCATACAGCACAATTTCATCTTACATGAAGTTCTAAAGCAGGCAAAATGAATTTGTTGTGTTAGAAGTCGGAAGAGTCGATCATCTCTGAGAGTGGAGTGCTCACTGGAAAAAGGCATGAACAGGCCTCCTAGGGAACTGCAAATGTTCTACATCTTTATTTGGCAGTGACTGCATGTTTAGACTCAAAAATGGATAAAAAACCATGCGGTATGTAGGATATCTGTTTATTAATTTTCTAGAACCACATGCAACATATCAAAGGCACCTTCCCAGCATATCCAAGTGTCCCAATCCATGAGCTGGGCAGCTACAGTCTGTGCTGTGTGCTCAGTCAGGTCTGACTCTTGGCGACCCCATGGACAGTAGTCTGCCAGGCTATACTGGAGTGGGTTGCCATTTCCTCTTCCAGGGGATCTCTCTGACCCAGGGATCGAACTGTGTTTCTTGAGTCTTCCGCATTGGCAGGCGTATTCTTTACAATCGAGCCATCAGGGAAGCCAAACTACAGTTGAGTCCGATGTTTTTCAAATAGGCTGAGGGCTGCAACCTATTCATGGTGCCATGAAATTAATGTGGTACGTGGAAACCAGCATTTTTGAATGGAATGGAATGGAAAATATCCTAGTATAACAGTTATGTGTGTGCTTGTGTGCATGCACATATATTTACACAAGGCCATGTACTAGTTGTGATGTGAAACGTATTTCTTACCAAGGATTGTGTCAAAATACTTGAACCTGACTCTAGTCAGTTCTCCACTCACACAGCCCCATTTGGAGTACACACACTCTGCACCAAAAGGCACCTTGAATGTTGATTTATATGAGACTTCTGTTCAGACTGTCAACAATTTAATTGATTCAAAAGGCAAACTTGCCTGCAGCTATGGAACAAAAGAAGGTCTTTTGTGTTAATTGAGACATTTACTCTAAGCAAGGCAGGAACCCCTTGCATGTGCTTGCATTGTAAATGGTATGTACCTTTTGCTTTGTTTAGTTACCACAATCCCTGGTCTACTGAAGGAGCCCCAGACCCAGCCAACATCCCTCTGGGTTCAGATATAACAGGTAATGGAAGGGGTGGAGGCTCCCTCTCAATAAAGGGCCAAGCCCCTCAAAAGTGGGGTTTCTCTGGCAGCTCAGCAGGTAAAGAATCCACCTGCAATGCAGGATACCCGGTTCAATTTCTGGATTGGAAAGATCCCCTGGAGAACGGATAGGCTACCCATTCCAGTATTCTTGGGATTCCCTGGTGGCTCTCAAGCTTACTCTTTAGAGCCTTAGATTCCTCATCTGCAGAAAGAGGTAATGGGGGTAGCAAACTCATAGGATTGTCACAGTTTAATAATAATGATGGTTTATACCTAATGTGGGCTACCCTGATGGCTCAAGTGGTAAAGAATCTCCCTCCAATGAGGGAGACCTGGATTCGATCCCTGGGTTGGGAAGATTGTCTGGAGGAGGACGCAGCAACCCACTCCAGTATTCTTGCCTGGAGAATCCCCATGGACAGAGG